>NC_135506.1:79031278-79356017 GCF_052857255.1 Amblyomma americanum
TCCGGTCTTCACTTCATAATAGAGCGCAGCTCTTAAGGCCCGTTCCACGCTCCCGCGTCGCAGTCGTCGGCGTAGACGTCGGTGTAATCATTTGGCGAAAAAGGAGAGCGAAACGCCACCTGAAAAGTGGCCTCTTGAGGAAGGACCCAGATGGTGGCTAGCAAGCTTTGCATTACCGGCTATTGTAATCGTCTGTCAAGATTTTAGTGTCTGTTGCTTTTGTTCTGGCGGGCGAAATAAATCTAACTCCTTGGTTGGCTGAATGATTGATTTCACTTTTCTTGCCCTTCTCTGGCGCTGCTTTGACTGTCCATATCTTCGCTAGCGTGGATGAGTAAGGGAGTGAGTGCTTTGGTTGAATTTATAAAAGGTGTTATATTTTTTTTTGGCACGCTGCCTGTGCCAATATTACGCCCCAAGGTCTCCAAGCGTACTCCTATCACCCCTGAACGTCTGCTCGGACCTCCGATCATTGACCCAGGGAGCGATCTCTACCGGCTACGCCATCTTCTGCCACCCCAATCGGCCCACTGAGCCCCGCGGCCAGACACTTTCATTCGACCAGAGGGTGCTCGGGTGCTTAATGCAATAAACTCGATGAAAAAAACTGGAGCCAATTTGTGGTGTTCAGACCCGGCGTAAGCTTTTGAGCAGCTTCAGTGGTGTAGTGGAAGCCGCTCGTTTTCAAGTCCTGTCTTGAATGACCAAACTCTGTGCTCAGTGGGTTTCACTGCGTTAGGAGTGTAAGTGCCATTTCTCAAAACAACGCTTTCCGTGGTCTCAAGCCTCAAGCCACCAATAAAACACGTCTGCACTCTACCAGGCTTCACCATCCACACGGCCCACTCACCTTTTTCTTTCGAGGGGCAGCTACATCGCCGATCCACCAGGCAGGAAGCAAGATCTGCGGACATGCATGAGAGGAGTTCCACATTTAGGTGCCCGAGAGGGCTCTTAATCTTAACTCCTCAAAGCGTAGCACTTTGGGAATGTGCCGGGTAAGGATCAGTGGAGGGGATGCTGGAAATACGACAGGGTTTGCAACTTCCAAGGATGCGCGCAAAGATTACGAAAATTGCAATGGTTCGAGGTTCTTTACTTTTGCTTCGGCGCGCCAGCTTAAAATTGGATGACCTGTACGCCTTCAGGCTCGTCTACGGACGACTTTTATAGTGAGTCTACTGTACGACGTCCACGCGTTCGAACGTCTGCAGTTTTCATGGCAGCTTTGCTCTCGAATTTCAAAGAAACGTTTTAAAAAAGTACAGTAATGATGAGTAACGGTGATAACTGAATTGCGCCTGCAACTGGAACTCTCATGTGCGCCGGGCTTAGATTTACACGCCGGGATTAAAATCGTTAGATTACGGCTTATCAGGAAGCAATGGCGGCTCTGACGGCTGTGACGGTGTTAGATTAGTGCTGACGGTGTTAGATTACGTAGACTAAAGTTAAAAATAAGGTAAAGGAACTCACCGAAACTGGCGTTGCACAGCGCAGTTGCATGACCACTTCAACAGCAGTCTCTCGTTGCACCAGGAACAGCCGCAGGTTCAAGAGTGCTGCGGTCTGCAGCTGTCCTGGCCGTGTTTGTTGCCATTCATGTGGTGCTCTATTTTGAACCGCGCCTCCTACCTTTCGGTAGTGGGCGTAATTTAAGTCTGTGCTGCGACTGTTTTCGACTTAGGCGCTTTGTGTAGCTGGTGGCTTTGTTAGCCCTGTCTCTAGTGTCGCAGTGGTAATTTCCTCTGTGTGATTATGGTGGTTGTCACTGCGTTATAAATCGAGAGCTTCTGTCGCGTTCTTTATTGTTAAGAAGTTGCGCGAATGGCTGAAAACTTTACAGCTACGGTTCGACGGAGGACCGTCGTTGTATCGGTGATTTCTCCTTGCAAATATCTATCTATCCGTCGATGCGATGAGCGCCGCCTCAGCGCGCCGGCAAGTAGTAGCGGTAGTGCTCGCTGTAATGTTGTTTTCGCAGTAAGAGAGGTGATGTCGTAATTGTTGTTTTGATTGTGCGCTTGTTACGTAAGTGGTCTCTACATGAGGGACAGCTGTAGCATGACCGAAGACGAAGTGGCCGCCATCGACCCCGTCATGACCAGTCGAAGAGTTACCATTAGAGTGAAACAGAGTCACAATGGTTGTCTCTACTTTTTGCGGGCCGGTGATGACGGGTACTTTGAAGTGAGAGTCGCAATAGTGGTATGAAGCTGCAGTTAGTTCATTTAGATGCACGTGGTGTATGGAGGAGACGCCTTGCGTTGTCACTTGGATACGAGTGTTGTGTGTTTTCTTTTGTCGTTGTGCACATGGATGTGGTTGTGTTCTATCAGGTGGCATGGATCGTCGCTGTACCAGGGCGGCTATTGTATGTAGGTGTTGTGGCGGTTAGAATGGTTTGGCGGAGGTGCCGTACTTGGTACCCGTGGTTGTTTTGTGTGGCCTGCGTGCATGCTGCTTACGCTCGGGCACATGAGGAATAGCAGAAACGTCGCTAGCTGTTGCGAACGCAATGGCAGACATCAGCATCAGGAGTTGAGCCAAAGGAGCCGTGACTAGTGGGCTCAAAGCTTGGCCCCTCTGACAGCCTGCGAAAAGGTAATAACCGCTGCTTAGTTGAGGCACTGTACTCGCAGCACGGCGCGCTATTGCATCATATCCGGAGTGTCTTGAGAAAGCCGTCCCGCGGGCTCCTATTCATCAGAAGAGCCTGACACATGCTGTAATTTCTACTTTTCTACAACGCAAAAGGAAGGCTGTAAATTTCAAGAGGAATGACGAGTATACGCAGTCAATGAAAAACACTGACTGATTTCACGATGTTCGACACTCTCTACCGCGTGTCCGTCGACCTGAATAAGTTTCACTGAGTAGGAATTAAGGAGGCACGTATTTTACAAAAGTCAGCACATCTCTTCTCTGAAGGTTGACATTTTTCGAAGAGGCCCCTCATCAAAAGGCAGCTGGCTTGTATTTCTTGCTAAAGAGAGGAAAGAGAGAGCGACCAAAATAGCGAATAATCTATGCCACTTTATAGCTGCAGAGCTGCTGCGAAAAAGTGGTGCAGCATATGATATCAAAGCTGTCTAGGTCTGAAGACATGTCAAAGGATCTGGGATTAGACAAATCACCTTCAGATCCATGGCTTATTAGCGATATTCGCGTGGTTTCATATCGACTCACCGTGCACTTCTCCCGAGGTGCTATTCCTGATGATGCAAGGCTTGTCACTGTAGCGATGCTGGTTGTTCAGTGGTCACAAGATTGTTGCTCTCACAGCAGTGAGGAGAGTGCTGGATGTACTACATCCTGCCGTCGACATTCGCGTCTTAGCGTGATAACCGCAGCTGTCAATGTCCTGCTGGTAGTTACCGCGTGAAAAAGCTGCATGACGCTAAGGATTTAGTTTGTCCTCTTGGCACCTGTTTGATCGATGTTTTGTCTAGCGTTGTCATGCGGGTGAGTATGATGACCTTGCTGCGCCCCGGTTTTTCAATCCGTGGAGATGCAGTTGTGAATTTCGTGATTGCGCTGCAGTTGTCGATGCTTCGACGTGGTCGCCAGAGCCCTGGAATCAGTGGTGTTAAATGTCCTGGTAGGATGGTGGTGCTTGTTACCTCTCACAGGTCAGTTTATTGCTGTGCTTGCTTGTTCGCCGTCGTCGTGGTTGGTCCTTGTGAGCAAATAGCTGTTTTTGTTGTTTCTTCTGAGTGGCTGTTCGGGGTGTTTCCGGCTTTGTTGCTGTGGTTTTCGAAACTGGTCAGTCAGATGGCCGCGGTCGATGAAATGAACTGTCCTATTCACTGTTGCTACTGCTCTCCTTTGTTCCGTGTCAACCGCTGCGTTTCTATGGTCGTGTAATGTTGGCGTTAGTTTGTAGCTGTGGGTCTTGTTGTTTCGGAGAATGTCGTTGCTCGTTGAATGACCCGCACTGCAATCATGAGGAAAAGCACCAGCGCCGCGAGCAGAACAGCCAGGTGGTCGTAAGTCGCCGATGACACGAAGAAACAGGAGCAATGTGTTTTTGATACGACGCACATGACGAAGCACTGCTGGATATCTTCACGCTGGGACTTGCTTTGATACGCGTGTATAACAATGTTGCATGCGGAGATTGCGTACACATGCGCCACGCCGATTCCCAAAACACAGCTGTAGCAGGCTTGTCGCTATAGGCTGGCAGTGTGACCCCTGCAATGAAGAAGGCAGCACACCGATATAGAGTGTTGCATCAGGGTGTTACAAACACATGCTAACACCTCGGGTCAGAGAGTGTTTTCTCTTGGGCGACTTACTCACCTTTTGGCTTGAGTTGGGCTGTAACAGCGCAATGCAACGAAAAAGAACTTCTTGCCTTTTATCAGCAAAACAAAGAAATCAAGAGCTCTTCTTGGTCGTGACAAATTTCTTTGACGGAATTTCTTCACAGCTAAGTGTTCTATGATTTCTTGCAGTAAATCTCTGATTCACATGACTGCAGCACCTTTAGTAGCGACGTGGTAGTGAAGAAGCGATAAAAACTTCACGGGACACTGAAGCTCCACCTTAAGGGCATGACGCGATAGCCTTAATCCAAGCAGCACTGGTAATCGGTAATTTTTGAAAGGTTTTGACAATAACGGTCCTACGAAGGACAAGAGTCAAACGAACCCTTCCGAATATTTGGCCGATTACCCGTGCTGCTTGGGAATGCGTCCCTGCAGCAGCCTGGGGTCGTCTTTTCGTACAACTTCGCAGACACCCTCATTTTCTACTTTTCTTCATAGATAGCTGGGAGCCCGCATACAGCACCTTGCGCAATGGTGCAGCTGTTAAGGTATGCGCCACTGCCCCCACAGGGGGCTTCTTCAAAGAAAGCCACCAGTGGAGATAGTGCACCTTCCACAAAGGTCACGTGTCGTTGCGACGTCATCACAACCTGCCAACCGCACTGTGAGCAGACTGCCCGTCCTGGCAAGTCGAAGTTAAAATACACGAGAGGTTGTTCGGGGAGTGAAACCTGCGTCTTAGAAGCCCCTCCCTCAACCCAAAGGAAATGGTTTTGGGGGAAAGGAAATGGCGCAGTTTTGTCTCACTTCTCGGAGGACGCCTGAACCTCTCCTTAAGGGAAGGGATAATTGAGGGACAGAGAAGAAAAGCAGAAAGAGGTGCCGTACTGGAGGGCTTCGGAATAATTTCGACCACTTGGGTATTTTTAACGTGCCCTGACATTGCACAGCACACAAGGCGCCTTTGCGTTTGGACTCCATCGAAATTTCGCCGCCGCTGTCGGCTTCTAACCCGGGTACACCGGATCAGTAGCCAAGCGCCCCAACCACTGATGCTCCCCGAATGAACCGAAACGCGGCCAGGATACTTTGAACTAACGAAATTTTTACGCCATAGAATAGTTCATGCGTTTCAGTTCAATGTGGTTTAGAGCCCCATAAGGTGGAGAAAATTTGTAATAGGAGAGAAATAATTACTCATTACTATGAAACTAAGGGCAGCCATACGGCTGTAGGGCCACTTGAAGGAAAATAAATTCTTGTCACGGGTGCGTACCAGGGACCGCCGCCTAACCGCGTTGTCGCTCTACCAATTGACCCAACCAGGAAGGCTAGGAGATGACAGGGCGGCGCCGTATTTATCAACTCTGAGCAGGAATGGTGTAAATTCGATATGGTTTAGGGTAATCCCGCAAGATGGATTAAATGCTTCCCTGTCCTGGGCAGCCGTGGGAGGCTCCTGGGTGGATAATGAGTAATTGCTACCTTGTTCATTTGAAGGGACCTGACTGGCCAGATGTGCGACTTAGTCATTCTTTTTAATTAACGAGGGTCGCTACTCTCTTTCGTGAATTGATGGAATAAGACTACATGATCGCGCATCAAATTAAGGGCCCATGATTTAGGCAGGACATGAGATACGTCACAGTGTGTGCACGCGCAGTTAAATGCAGCGGGATTTTAAAAGTCATTAACGTTGACATTATATATGGCAGTCTGAGGGCCAACTGAAAGGAACTTCGTAATCAGATGCTCAGTTAAGGTCAGCAGAATTTGAGAGGCGACGAGAGCTGAGAGAGAGGAGATTGCTGGCGATTCCTGATAGCGTACTTCCAGGAACAAAAGATAGCCTGTGACCCGTCGAGCCCGGTGACTGTATCATGTCGGAGAAATAATGCTGCAGACAACACAGCACAATAATGAAGTAATAGTCGCATGTGGCGAATGATCAGTTTGACTCGTTTGCTGAATGGAATGGACACAGAGATAGCTTCCTCACGACATCACGCTCAAAACTTGTTCTAGACCTCGTACATGTCAATATCAGAAGCATTAGAAGGCATTGTGATTCTCTAAACGTCAACTTATGCAAGTCATTAAAAATCTAGACGCCGTAATGTTAACTGAAATAAATGTAAATGAGCTCGAGTCTCATGGGTTTGTATTGCAGGGATTTCAGTCTTTCTCGCTCGGTCGGTCCTCTGGCAGAGGTGGCGGGGTCTTAGTGTTTGTTAGAAATTCGTGGTTTGTCAAGAAATTGACTTGTACATTTACGGCTGCAGAGGTTGTTGCACTTTCTGTTAGTAACCACGCTGAGACATTTTTGCTTATCGCAGTTTATCGTCCACCTAGTTCTGACCTGCAACGATTTTTTACTGAGCTTTCCTGTTTCCTAAGCAAACATTCTCATTGTAATATTATACTAGCGGGGGATCTTAACATTAACATTCTGCAACCAAAGGAAAGTGGTGTGGAGGATTATCTTGATTTACCAGCAGGGTATGGCATTGATAATGTTATTCGTAGTTACACTCGGGAGGAATTTGCTGGTGCCTTGCTTACACAGTCTTGTATTGATCACATTGCTACAAGATGTCCAACATTAGATGCAATGGCTGCAGTGGTACGAGAAAAAGTAGCTGATCATTATTTCCAGGCTCTTTGTATGACTAGTAATGAACCTGAAACGCCGAAGCCACCTCTGCGTACAATAACCATTCTTGACGACCGACATGTAGGCGACTTGATCCAGATCTTTGACTGGGAAAGCCTAACAATGCGTGATCATACTGAAGCATATGACTTACTTGTTAAAAAATTCAATGAGATTTAGTCTACTTCCATGCGGCGAATGAAACAAAAAATTAGAAACCCTGAAAAGAAATGGATAACAAATGATGTCATAGCATTATCGTTTGAAAAAGTAAGCTATGGCAACTGTGTAAGTCTAATACCTCTGACGTTGAGTTACGAAAGCAGTATCGTGCACTTAGGAATAAACTTACATCAAAGTTGAGATTGGAGAAGCGGCGGTTTTTCACGGCTGAATTTGTAAAATATCGCGGTAATATGAAAAAGACGTGGGGACTTCTTCATGACATGATGGGGAAAACAAAGAGCAGAAATCTAGATGATGAACTAACTCGTATCTTTGGTAGCGAAAACAGTCGATCAACAGCGAATTCGTTCAGTGAGCAGTTCGCTGCATCCGTGAAGAAATTAAAATCGCAGCCCCAGGCTCCGTATACACCGTATATAGGTCGAAGCATTCCAAACTCTGCTTTCTTACCGACACTGGGTGACACTGAGTTATGGGATACTATTAAGGTCCTCCCATTGAACAAACCTCCAGGATATGATAAGATCAGATTACGTGATCTAAAGAATAATTATAACAAGCTAAAAAGCGTGCTTTTGCATATTCTCAATGGTTGCTTTTCAACAGGAGATATGCCGCAAGGAATGAAAATATCGGTTATACGACCATTCTATAAAACGGGGAAAAATCTGATAAAAAGAAACTACCGACCGATCGCAATATTGCCGAGTAATATTGTTTTATTGGAGAAAATTGTATATCGAAATATGGTGTCGTTCTGTGACCGATTTTCTATAATCAATAACGCACAGTATGGATTTAGGCGTAATATGAGCACTGTAGATCTTCTTGAAGATTGCTGCGATCACATTAACTTGCATATAGATAGAAACGAGGTAGTCCTTGGATTATTTTTAGACTTATCCAAAGCTTTTGACACCGTTGACCACGGGATTTTGTTACAGAAACTAGACAGAATTGGATTTCGCGGGCCTTATCAGCTTTTTTTCAATAGCTACCTCTCCAATCGTGCTCAGGTTGTGAGTCAAAGATGACTTCAGCCATTTCAAACCAATTCTATATGGCGTGCCACAAGTTTCCGTTTTAGGACCTTTTCTTTTTAATATTTATGTCAATGATTTAGCACATCTAGGTCTGAATTCATTACTCTACCAATACGCCGATGACACGGCGTTGCTTGTTTCGCACGAGTCATACAATAGGGCTGCAGAGCTGCTACAGTCGGATGTTAAACATGTGTGCGACTGGTTTTCAGGTAATCAGATTTACATAAATAAGCAAAAAACAACTTTGGTTTGTTTCAGAAATCCCCATAAAAAGTTATATAAATGAATCTGCTATTCTGCATGGTAATGTTTGCTTTAGTTGCCAGTGTGTTCCTTTAGAGTCAAATATCTGGGCATTCATTTTAACGCCACCATGACCTGGACAACCCATGTTGAGGATCTCATCAAACGTCTCAATGTATTTCTATGCATCTGTACAGGATAAAAGTTAATACTTCTGTCAGGCTGCGTCAACTGGTGTTTAAGGCCCTAGGGGAGTCCGTTTTAAGGTATGGCGTCACTATTTATGGTTCGTGTGCATCGTCAAGAATCAGTCAAATCGATAGAATTCTGAGCAGAATTTCCGCTAACGTTTTGTATGGCACGTCAATGGAGGCCCTTGAAAGCCCCAAACGGATGCTCGTTGCTGATATGTTCTGCATTAAAGATCTATTCACGCATGTAGTAATTACCAGAAACTATTTCTCAAATAAATTTAAACACCCTGAAACAAGCTTAAGGTATTAAGAAAAATAAATCCGTTCAAACTTTCCAAGGTATATACTAACTACGGGAAAAGGTGCCGAATGTTCTACGTCAATAGTGAGCCTGTACTTCGTTTGATTGCCGTGACCCGCCCACAAGCGCACTTGCGCTTCCGTGGGCACACTTATTTCAACTTGTAATTGTGACGTATGTATGTATGTATGTATGTATGTATGTATGTATGTATGTATGCATGTATGCATGTATGTATGCATGTATGTATGCATGTATGCATGTATGCATGTATGCATGTATGCATGCATGCATGCATGCATGTATGTATGTATGTATGTATGTATGTATGCATGTATGCATGTATGCATGTATGCATGTATGCATGTATGCATGTATGTATGTATGTATGTATGTATGTATGCATGCATGCATGCATGCATGCATGCATGCATGTATGTATGTATGTATGTATGTATGTATGTATGTATGTATGTATGTATGTATGTATGTATGTATGTATGTATGTATGTATGTATGTATGTATGTATGTATGTATGTATGTACGTATGTATGTATGTACGTATGTATGTATGTATGTATGTACGTACGTATGTACGTATGTACGTACGTATGTACGTATGTACGCACGTATGTACGTATGTATGTACGTATGTACGTACGTATGTACGTACGTATGTATGTACGTATGTATGTATGTATGTATGTATGTATGTATGTACGTACATACGTATAACGCTGACGATGGTGAATATACACGAATACCTGCTTTGGTCGTGAGTGCGGATAACACCTAGTTTTCTTTTTCAATCCAGCGCAATTAGGTGCAAATGTGCTCAACGATAAGCCCGTCAAGGACTAAGTTACAGCACAGTGCTCAAGTCTCATGTGACCTACTGCTCAGAAAAAAAAGCAAACCCTGATCAATCGCGTAAATCATAAACAGCAGCAAAAGCTGCGCTTGGGATAGTTCATTTGAGTTGGCGCTACGTTTCCAAGATCAAAAAGAGCGCCTCGGGAGATAATGCTCAAGAAAGCGGTACTCTCCCCGCCGTAAATAGCGAACGCACGAAATACCGAGTGATTTGATACGCCACCTCCAACATAAACTTATTTCTATCATACATGACGGGAATGTTTAGCATTCTACACGACGGTGAGAAAACGCGCCTATATGACAACGTGGAGTCGCAGAAGAATTGTAATGCGAAAGCGTTACTAGTCCCATTTCGACAAAAAATAACATGCCGTTATCAAGCAAGCGTATAACGCACACAGCAAATCCACCACCGCCACTTCAGACAATCTTATATAAACGTCGTTCGTCTATATATGCTCATCACTGGGAGGCATACATACGGCGACAGTTTTCTCGACATTTGTATCAAAATTGTGACGCACCGCTTGCCGTACAGCGTTCCGAGTGGTGTCATACGATTTCTCGATACATGTAGCTTGCACGTGCTAGCAAAGTTGTAGGCTAGCTTGCGACAGGGATTTGAACGAACGACACAGACGCAATAGAAAAATGCCCGTGTGCTGTGCGATGTCAGGACACGTTCAAGAATCCCAGGACCTTCCACTATGGCGTCTGTCAGAGGCTATTTGTCGCTTTGGAACGTCCAACTGCACAATTTAGAGTTTTTTCGATTAATCTTCACGCCCTGCGCTACGTCTGTAGCGAAAAAGCTTCTCAATTGATAAGCAAATCGAGGTCACCCAAACCGTCACACTGATTAATTATGTCATCCTGAAGAGACCTGCTTAATTGTTTTCAGGGCTCCAGTCGAGGGCAGAACGGAAAAGCTAGTGGATAAACAGCACAAGAGAGGGATGTCAAAACAAGACAAAATACACGCTGATCGCGGCGGTGGCCTAGTCGTTTGGGCATCCGCTAGCATGCGGGAAGTCTGGGGTTCGACGCCCAGTACCCTTGCGGTATAAAAATTCATCCTTATCCTCAACGTCATCAAAACACACGCTATATGCGTTCGGGAGCAGTGAGTACAAATAGAGACTGTTCAGAGTATCCTCACCATTCGCAGGTGTTGATCGGGAGGCTGGAGCAAAAGATGAACATTGCTCGTGGCGCTGTCACCGCTCGGAGCTGATGAGGCGATGTCGATGGCCAGTAGAACTTGAACCGCTGGGTCGAAACCGCAGGTTTCTCGCGAGCTGTGGTGGTCGTGGCTGTCGCTGCTCGTCAGTTCTCCCTGCATGTGAGACGTTCAAGTCAGAAGCTCAGGCCCACTGTGTTCCACCAGCTCGGTTCCAATTTGCTTGCTCCCTGCCTACGTTGTCTGGCCTTGCCTTCGATGGGCGCGCCTCTAGGCCAGAGCATACTTCAATCCTCTTTTTCGTTAGTTTACAATAAGCCTTTGTCATCGTCCACGGAAGCTAAATGCAGCTGCTGAGCGGAATGTGTGAGCGAGCAAAATACTATAAATTATGCTAGAAAATAGTAGTTGTCAATCGTTTAGCCAAAGAACAAGATAAATAAAGGAATGATTGTTCCCTTTTTACCGCCTTGTCCTCTCAGGCACTTAGTCACTTTACAGGTTTCTGTGTGGAGTAGCTCACGTATTATATAGTGATCACCGATCATGCTGATCGATTACAAGTAGCCGTAGGAGGCTTACCAGACCGCCGACAGGAGATGTGGCACTTTGAATGTGTGCGCATGAACTGATCTCTCAAGAGGCATTGTAAATGCTCAATAGTGAGAACCAGTGGACAGGGGTTTCAGGATCACGTGCGGAGACTTGCACATTGATTTAAATTCCAGACTACACTCGCGCAAGGTTTCGATTCTGGAATCCAATCCAATCCACGGAGCTGTGCTGACGTGTCTCGCATGGGCTCCCGCCTCGAAGCCACTTTTCGGCAGAAAGAGTCAGCCTTCGGGCTCGAATATTTTGGACGACATCCGGGCCATTGTCCAGTGCCTGCTGCAGCCGGATTTTGCCAATCTACGGACACCTAGGCATATTGCCGGCTGACTGCCGGCCTAGCCATCGAGCTCGACCTAGCTCGTCACCTCTCCGCCGGGAACTGAGCGCCCAGGGACCCGCACAGATGGAGTACGCCGTGGAAGGCGAGAAAATATCACCGTCGGAGCTCGAGGCCGGAAAATGGGAAACCATTCTTCGTTACCGCGACCGACAACGAGGCCTGAAGAATAAAGGGCCCGCATCAACCGACGACGAGCCTGCGCAGGGGCACGGCCAAGGCAAGTCTAATTCCAATTTTCCATCGCGAAAGAACGGGAAGAAGCTACTTGCACTCAGCAAGAAAGCCCTTCTCCCGCGCTTACCGACCGACGACTACAAAATCGTCTGCCGACCACAAGGTTGGAATCTGAGGGACTTTGCGCCCGGACTACTACTCTTCTGCGCCTGCGAGGTGGCCAGGCTGCCGTATGATACGGTGAAGAATGAAGACATTATCAGAGTCAATACGGCCAACAACACCTTTACGCTATGCACGCCCGATCGTCAACGGGCGACTGCATACGCCAATATTGAAAAACTGAACCTCCAAGATCAAACCTACAACGTAACGTCGTACGTGGCGGCGCCCGAAGACTCGGTAAAAGGGGTCATTTACAACGCCTAAGCGGGAGACTCTCCCGAAGCGGTTCGCCAAGGCTTCGGAAACCGAAACGAAGGAATAGAAGTTGTGGATGCCCGAAGGATCGGGAAATCCAGAACAATACAAATCACCTTTTTTGGAAAGAAGCTACCCAGCCAAGTAATCTATCAGTGCGGCGTCTTTCGGGTCCACCCCTTCAGGGAGCAACATGAGGTATGCTACAACTGCAGGAGAGTAGGACACCGGGCCGATGTCTGCTACAAACCTACAACGAACCTTTGCCGCCGCTGCGGAGAAAATCACTCGCCTCCACCTGAGGGAGAACAGCCAACCTGCCAACCCGTATGCATCGTCTGCAACGGGGGCCACAACACAGGCAGCCGGAACTGCAAATTCCGGCTGATCAACAAGAACAAACAAGGAATGCCCCATGGCAACCAGACACCCAAGCAAGGGGACAACGACTCATCACTACACGGACACCAGTCTAGGCCCAGGAAGAAGGAACACGGTGCTACCGGCAAAGGAGGAAGCCACAGCCGGAACAACTCCAGCTCCTTCCCGCCCCTGGGGAACCCTGCAGGGAACGACGAGAAGCTCAAGCCGCGGACGCAGCGATAGCCGCTCCAATAAAAAGGTGAGCTGGCCAGCAGAGGCCTCCCAATCTATTGACGCTCGAGAGAAGGAGTTTCAGATCCAACTACAATCCCGAGACAGAGAAATTGCCAGCCTTAAAAAAGAGTTGGCTGACATTAAACGCCTGTTACAAGCGCATCAGGTACAGAATGCCACTGCGGCTAGAATGCCACCCACCGCGTCCCAGGATTCGACCAATAATGCGATGGAAACAGACGCTATTTGCCACACTCCCTCCAATGCGTCCCAGTCTTCAGCCCATAACGCGACGGACACAGACGCCAGAATAGCAACTAAAAGACCGCATCCTACAAAAGAAGGCGAGGAATCCAAAAGAAAGGCCGAGGCTTCGGAAGCCGACACCCCGCAGCCGTCGAAAGCGCCTACCAAACTCAGGGCAGACATCAATACTCTGTCAGAGAGAACTAGTGCTATATCAACAGAACAAGCAACCTTCCAAGGCCTCGTTACTATCAAATTTGCAGAGATAGATATTCGCTTTGCAACACTAGAGGGACAGGTATCCCAAATAGGCAACTGCATGCAGCAAATAATGATAGGCTTACAACTATCGAGGCCCGCCTACCCCCCACCTTGGATCTGTCCACGACGCCACAACCATCTATAACCCAACATGGCACCACACCAAAAATTTGAAATTTGGCAATGGAACTGCAGAGACTTCCGCCGCAAGCGGGCCCACTTGCAGCTCCACATCCAACAAGCACCGTCTGTTCCAACCCCAGACGTGATTGCATTGCAAGAAGCTAGCGGCAGGGCTACACTGCCAGGCTATAAAGCATATCTGCCACCTCATTATGATACTAGTAACGCAGCCGGCTCCTTCACAGCCACTCTGGTGCATAGAAATATCACCGCAATTCAACATTTTATAAATGATTCGGAAGAAGATTACACCCTACTTGAAATAGTACCAAGGCAAAAACGAGGCTCAAATCTCTTCATCCTTAATGTATACAACCCTCCCAGAAACAAAGGCAATGGACTCCCACACTTGTTGATAAACACAGTAAAGCTGGCTGCTAGGGCTCAACTATTAATTGTGGGAGACTTCAACGCTCAACACCCAGCATGGGGATATACCAAAGCAACTCCGAAAGGGAACCTGCTCTGGCAAATCATACAGTCACTAGGGCTCACAACGCTAAACAACCCGAGCGACCACACACGCATGGGTAACAGTGTATGTGTAGACACATCTCCAGACTTATCCCTCTCTAAAAATGTCAAGGACGCAAAGTGGGTCAACACCGGGCAAAACCTTGGTAGTGATCACTTCATCCTTAGCATCACCTTCCCCACGACAAAATTTAAAAACAAAGCAAAAGAAATACGAACCACGGATTGGGACAAGTTCAGGCAACTTCGCGACAAAACAGCTCCAAAGGAGATCTCTAACCTTAGCGACTGGGTTATCTCCCTGAATGAGGATGTCAGCTCCACTAGCGTTGTGGTGCCAGTTGAGAAGGAGGAGCAGATTGCAGACTCAAAACTGTTACACCTGTGGCAGGCACAAAAAGGCCTCCAAAAACGCTGGAAGCTGCAAAAACACAACAAGCGACTACGCAAAAAGATCGCTGAAATCGAGAGGCGAATCGAGGAACATACACTTACTCTCCAAACACAACAATGGAACCAAATATGTGAAAGCGTCAATGGACAGCTCGGAAATAAGAGGACATGGCATCTTCTAAGACACCTGCTCGATCCAGAACAAACACGTCCCGTGCAACAAAGTCAACTGTACAGACTCATACATAAATATGAGGGTACAACTGAAGACCTAATCAAAGAGCTAGCAGAACGTTATCTAAACACGGATGATAGTACCACACAACCAGACTACCGGGGGACTCCTAATCCAAATTTAGACGCAGACATCACAGACGCAGAGGTCTGGTACGCAATTGGAAAATTGCGGACAACATCTGCGGCAGGACCAGACAAAGTAACAAATAAGACTCTCAGGAACTTAGACTCAACGTCGATCGCGGTGGTTACAGACCTTATGAACAAATACTGGCATGCAGGCAACATACCACCAGAGTGGAAACACGCGAAAATCACTTTTATTCCTAAAGCGGGTAAGAAACTCAGCACTGAGAATCTACGCCCAATTTCATTAACATCATGCCTAGGCAAACTCATGGAGCATGTCATCCTCAATAGGCTCCAAAACTATGCGGAGGACATGAACCTCCTACCTGAAACAATGTTAGGATTCAGGGCCCAACTATCTACCCAGGACATTCTCTTGCAGCTTAACAAGGACATAATTGAAGCTGACGAGGGAACAGGAACGAAAGCAATATTGGGTTTAGACCTTGTTAAAGCTTTCGACAACGTCACCCACAAAGCCATCTTGACAAACTTGTCAGAAATCAACCCCGGAGAAAGAACGTACAACTACATCCGATCCTTCCTCACTAACAGAACAGCAGTGATAACGGTCGGAACAATAGAGTCTGCCCCAATCAAACTAGGAAGTAAAGGAACGCCACAGGGCTCCGTCCTGTCCCCTTTCCTTTTTAACCTCTCCCTCATCAAAATTCCCCCCAAACTGGCACAAATACCAGACCTACATCACACGTTCTATGCAGATGACATCACACTTTGGGTAACCAAAGGATGCGAAGGCTACATAGAAGACACACTCCAAGCAGCAGTGGACATCATCGAGGCATGCACATGGGATTCCGGCCTCACTTGTTCTGAGCAAAAATCTGAACTCTTCGTGATCCGTCGTTAACAAAGAGGTAGGCGTACCACGACATCCCCCCCGCAAATAAACGTCTATGTTAATGGACGATCTGTCAAAGAGGTACAGACCATGAGAATACTGGGGTTGTATTTACAAACAAATGGAAAAAATACTGACACACTGACTAAGCTAAAATGCACGGTAGAAGCGACGGCGCGATTACTCCGCCGCATAGCTAACCGCAGACAAGGGGTGAGGGAAAGAGATTTATGCCGCCTAGTGCAGGCCTTTGCGCTGAGCAGGATACTCTATGCCACCCCTTATCTGAAATTTTCGAAAGCAGAAAAGGACAAATTGGATAGCATGATACGGCAGGCCTATAAGGCTGCGTTAGGACTCCCACTAAATGCCTCAACCGAAAGGCTTATGAGGTTAGGAATACATAACACCTACAATGAACTGAAAGAAGCCCATTTAATGGCTCAAACAGCGCGATTAGCCAATTCCAGAACTGGCAGGAGTATTCTTACCAGGCTCGGAATTAACTTTCACCTACGAATAACGATGCTAAAGTAGACTTACCCCGCGCCTATAGGACGGTCCTACTAATCAAACCACTCCCCAAAAACATGCACCCCTTACACCATGAGGGTAGAAGACAAGCACGAGCCAAAGCCTTACAAAAGAAATACAGACAGTGCGCTGCAACACTTTATGTAGATGCGGCAGAATACAAAAATACCAATGCCTTTGCAGTTGTGGTTGTGAACGAGAATGGTGACCACATCGTCTCGGCGACAATCAAAACGAAATCCTCTGAAACGGCAGAAGAGGCGGCTATAGCCCTCGCCCTAGCACATACCCAAGGGAGCATCATCCTCAGCGATTCCAAAATGGGTTTCAATAATTTCGCTAAAGGGCGAATTACAAACACCTCCCTTAGAATCCTTAACGCAACCAAATTCTCACCAAATTATTCCGAATTGATATGGGTCCCAGCCCATTCGGGGAATCCGGGGAACGAGGCAGCCCACAATAAAGCCCGAGGTTTCGTCGACCGAGCAGTGGATGAGTCTGGCTCCCTGAATTTCACGAAGGACTCAATGATCACATATCATGATCTCACCAATCATTTTAAACTAGAGAGGAGAATTTTCCCCCCTCCAGACAAAAGACTTACTAAAGAACAAGAGGTTACGTGGCGTCGTCTACAGACGAGATCGATACGCACCCCATCACTCCTCGCGCACATTTATCCAGATCTTTACAACCCAAACTGCAAACACTGTGGCCAACGTGCTACCTACGATCACATCCTGTGGGACTGCAAAATAGAGCCACCTCCGGGTGACCTAGTTACAGCTCCTTCTCTCGAGCGGTGGGAGACCGTGCTGGCTAGCTCTGACCCCAGAACGCAAGTTTTGGCGGTGGAGTGGGCTGACAAAGTCGTCGAGGGCTATGTACTCTCGACCACTTAACACGACCTCTTGCCAAGTTCTTCCCGGCGAATAAAATGTTTTACAATCAAGGTTTCGATTCTTGATGACTGTATCTTTGTAAAACGTCGCCGCGACGCTACAGCAGTGGGTTTGTTCGAGCTGACGAGGGAGCGCTGGCGTCTTGATATAATTTTTGGTTTATGCCCTAAATGTCCAGTGGACGCTAGCAGCGGGAGTCGCACGCACAAAATTGATATATTGCGTACCTGAGATACGAAATCAAAACGCACCGGCAAGCATGCACACCCGTCGCAAGGCCGAGCTGGGCCCAGCGCTGGCAGTGGACTGGCCAGCTGGTCGCGTGTTGTGTTTTAGAAAATGCTTTGACCGACAGCCGAACCAAGGGAGGGGATGATTCAGTCTGTTGCTTAACCAGCCAACCTCTGGCGCTATGGAGCCTTTATAGAACAATTGGTACAAACCTGTCGAATGCCAAGTTTACATTGGCAACTAAAGCCTATTCAACTTTGAATACACCAGAAAATTTTACCAACCAGTAAGTGTTTTATTTTGATTAGTGCTGTTTTACTTGCACATGTTCCAAATATTGCATCGAAAGAGAAATGGACTCCAACAGCACCAGCGTGATTGCGCTCAAAATTGCGAGCTTGCTCCTTCGTCAGAGGGAAACGCGGGCTCTCTATCCATTCCCACACAAGCTGTCCACCCTCTACCACATTTTTTTGCGTCTCCAAATGCACAAGGTGCTCCCCCTGTCAACACAGTTCCCACATGCTTGAAGGCGCAAGTGACTTGAAGGAACCTGTACGCAAAGCGCTTGCCGATAGCTAAGGTTTAGGCGGTGGCCTCTGCCTCTGCAGTCCTGGAGTGGGGATCTCTTCTGAACAGTAAACTTTATTCTCTCACTCATCATTGCTGACCATAAGAACCCGCGCATCCGCCAAACCTATTGTGCTAGGACCTCAAATCATGTTCTGCACGTTAAAGAAAGTAGCAGATATTCCACTGAGCTCACCACATTTCTTTCCAAGGCCTCCAGGTGTCGTCTTCACAGAGTTTGAGCCATCGGATCATGGTGATTAAAATGTAGAGTGAAGCTCGTCAAGGCGGAAGTTCCACAATTTTTTCCAGTTTCTTCCAGCTGCTTTGGCAGACGGTAGTATTTTTGCTGCTCTCTTGTGAAGCCTTGATTATTTTATAATCTTCGCTGGCGTATGTCATGACCAAGAACAGGCTTCGGTCGATGCCAGTTATCGGTGCTTCTAATACTGGCAGACGTTAATGTGGCGCTTTTTCTCTTCGTGGTCGCTGTGGTGGCATTCCTGTAGTCGCTCTCGTTTTCTTGGTGCACAGGCTTGCGTCGATTGATATTTCAGCGGCGCTTGTGAGTATCATGGATGTATTTTGGTCGTTCGTGGTTACTGTTTGGGGATTTCTGGTAGTATATCAATCGATTGTCTTATTGGCGTGGTTGTAATACCCTGACAGGTAGTAGTAGCTGAGGGAAACGTCACCTACCAGGGCAAGAGCGGAGGAATGGGCAAACGGAAGGTGGCTGCCACCTGCCAGAGGTGGTAGGTGGCTTGTGAAGAGCTGCGCTCATACTTCGCATTACCGACTATCGTAATCGTCTCTCCATTTTTCTAAAGCTGCGGTAATTGTTGTTAATAAAGTAGTCGTGGTGGTCTTTGTACTTCTGGGACATTTCATAATGCATGACATTGTGACCTGGGTAGGGAGTATGTGATTTCGTGGCTGTGTTATGGTTGTTATACAATCGGAGCTCTTTATACTTGGTGTTATGATTATTTCGAGACAATATGTAACGGAAACTGTGCTGGCGATGGTGGTAAGGTTGTGTATATGTCGCGGTAATGGTGTTGGTGCATTGCGGGTTTCTGGTTTGTAGTTTTCAGTGGTGGTGTTTTCTTCGAGTATGCTTGCAGCAGTTCTTGTTGAAGTGTGCGTGCAGTAGTTGCGATCGCTGGCACTTGTGTTCTCATGATTGCCCGTGGTGCATTTGATTATTTGTGATTTTGTCAGCGCAACTTAGTGCTGTGATGCTCATGACTGGTTTTCATGCCAAAGATGCGTAATATGTCGCATGAGCGGCTGGTGTCGTTTGCTTGAGGGATAATCATTGCGCCACAAACTTCGGTGCCAGAAATGCGGCGATCTGTCACCGTCTTGAGGAATGCAAGCAGTGTTGAAAAGGACATGAAAGTTTGGAAGCTCCAACTATGGGTCCCGGCGCACGATTGATTCGGAGCACTGCGAAACAATTGTGAGTGGGGCGCAGCCTTGTATCTCCTCAGGAATTCCGTAGGCCAGGCGGAAGGCAGCGAAGCATCCTTGCGTGAGTTGCACCTTGCAGCCAGGCGATGTTTTCGGATCGGTGCAACCTGCAAAAAGGCAATGACTCCACTCCATATCACACGTACCGAATGAGTGCCGTGCTTTCCTTTCGCAATGTTTAGAAATCTCTCTAAACCTTTCCTTATGGCCCACGCTATCGAGACATTTACGGCAGTGAGAAGAACGCTGTTGGCGAAATGACCCTGTCCACACTGATCAAGAAATGAAAACAAGAGCACAAACAGGCAGGCAGTAGAGTGGAATAACTACAAAACAACGTGCGATAACTCTACTGGAACGGCTGTCGATTTGGTCTGCGACTTTTCGAATTTCTCCTGTGAGACTATACGCGAAGATGGGCAACAAAATGCGCGATACACTTTGCTTTCATTAGTACCTGCTCAAGAAGCTCCTGATGGCTAAGGGGTAGGTAGTTGCTTCCAGTTATACCGTCCCAGACGGTGCAGTTTCATGTTGCTTTACTGTGAAATATGAAAGTAACCTTTGCGAGACGCAATAGTGATATTTACGAGCATCTTATAAAATACAACCCTCGCCACTGTGACTCAGTCGCTTCGGCTTTCTAGTGCTCATTATAGACTTATGGGCTTGATTCCGGCAGTCGCGGGCGCATTCCGATACAGGTGAAATGTGCAAGAACCCACGAAATGACTCTTCGCGTGCTGTTAGCAGCCGCGCAGCTGCCATGCGATTTGAGGTTAGTTTTGCGAGTGGCGGCGTAGCCTTGTATAGCATCAGTAATCCCGTAGCCCAGCTGGTTTTGCCAGCTCGACAAGCTCGTAGTCATTAAAACGCCATTCCACTTAAGTCTGAAAGAATCGGCGCACATTTGGAAAGGCGGCGCAGCCCGGAAGGAATCACGCCGATCGCGAAGCTTGGAGAAAATTTCGCTCGTTGCCGACGGAGAGCGCGTAACTGGCGTAACCTCGACGGTGCTGAGTGAGGCCCTCTACACTTCGCTCGAGCGCGGTGGCTCCGGGTCGGAATTAGTGTTCAGGAAGCCACACTACGCGCCTGATCGCGACCAATGGCGACGTTTGCCTCGGTGGGAGGGTGACAGTGTGTTGAACAGCAGACGCTACGGGCATGAGCGGGCCTGCCTCGGCGCGAACTAAGGAACAGACACGGGGCGCCCTAGGTTTCAGCAGCACCCGTAATTCACGATAACCCTTGCACTACCGTAATTGGAGGCACAAGCGTCAGAGGTCGGCAGAAAACGGACGTGACGACACGACGAAAACTTCGAATCAGGCGCGCACCTCTCGTTGTTGCTAATTTGCACGCTCGATTGTCGCGATGTGTGTGGCTGACGCCTGAAGTTTTCAGTAGCGCGATGGAACAATCGCAGCGCAGGCTGGCCGCGTCAGATTGGTGACAGATATGCTGTACTTTTAAGGTTAGATTAAAATGTGTCTTGTGCAGACGGTGTACTCACCATGATGTTGTCAGTCGGAGGTACAGGCCGAGAACATCTAAGGCTCCGTGGCTGTTTGGCGATGACCGGAGGCTGGTGTGTTGTGCGGAGCCTGATAGTGTTTCGAAGATATCAACGCCAATGTTGTCACTCCCAGTTGAACATCCTTGACAGTTCTTGCAATAACGACAGTCGTAGAGCTGGTGGTTGTGGCTATCCCGGTTGCTGTCGATGGCGTCTACACCTCATGGGTCCGAGAGCCGCTCCAGCCTGCCGCTACTTGGCCGGGCAGTGAGCACGATCTGTAGACTTGCGTGAAAGGGGTGCAACATTTAGGCGCCAGGAAGAGCTCGTAGTCTTACACTTCATGCGCTAGCATTTTAAGAACAGGCAACGGGGCGGGAGTCTGAGCTGCTGGAAATAAAATGAGTGTTGGCACCTTTCCAAATACGCGTACAAGAAATAAGACAAGTTTCGATCTTTTAAGCTCTGTGCTTGTGCAGATATTGCTTCTGTTTTCTGAAGCCACCACAGGGGGAGTCGACATAGCCGCTCACGGCTAGTTAGGCATTGCTCAGCGGCGTCCACGCTCGAAAAGCCTGCTCGTGACGTGTTCCTGCTTAGAGGGCCCAGTGGGTTCGGAAGCGTGCCTCAGAAGGTACTGAAAGTAAATGCACTTAACGCCTCGAATATAAACTTCTGCTTCTCACAATCGTAAGAATTATTGGTGAGAACTCGACTGCACACGCTGATTGCTGCGGTGAACGGTCGAACATCACCTATATTGCCGTGCTGAATAGAAGATCTTTGCAGCCAGCGGCTATTCACCGGAGCGGTAATTCCGCCGACGATCAGTGTGCGAAAAAGTACGCAGAACTCTCTTCCGGGTTTACCCGTGTGAAGAACCCAGGGCATGATGGATTACGCGCATTTAGAGGTATTACCATTTTAGAGACGCAACTAATTTAAAACTGCTAAGGAAAAATAAAAATAAAATGCAGGCCCTCACTAGTTCAGTGTCACGATCATGGCGGCAAGCAGTATACGTTAATATCTTGGCTGATGGTAATCGCATGCCCGGTGATCGAACCCGTCCATGGCAGCCGTGTTTCGATGGAGGCGAAACGCAAAAGGGCCCGTGTGCTGTGCGATGTCAGTGCATGCTAAAGATCCCCAGGTGGTCGAAATTATTCCAGAGCCCTCCACTAACTACGGCACCTTTTTCTTCTTTTATTCTCTCAGTCCCTCCTTTCTCCCTTCCCTTACGGTGCGGTTCAGGTGTTCGCCAAGATGTGAGACAGATGTGAGCAATTCATGAACTCACCGTAGTTGACGTCGCACAGCACCAGGGACAATCTGTCGTCGGGCCCTGCAGTCTGAACGGGAAAGGCTTCCGAGTGCAATGCATGATAGGCATTACCACAATCGCTGGTCATGGCTGTACAGGCGTTGTTGGCTGTTCGTTCTGCCATTGCGTTTGACGCACTACAGGATAAAACGGTAGTCAGAGATTGCGGTCCTTCATGCTGCGTCCGTTTCAGAGGGCATGTTGATGTTGTTGTTGTTGTTGTTAGCCTATCAAAAGATGGCACATACCCACACTGGGGGATCGGCCAAGAATCGAGTGGCTATTCACCTGAACGCAATTAACAAAAAGGAAAAGCACGTGGGAGCGCAACACCGGTGAATTATTCGTCATGAACAGGAAAGGGATGAGGGTTTTGATTTTATTATTTTAAGAATAATAATAAAGAGATGGATTAAATATTAATGATTTAGTCAAAATGTAATAATTGATAGAAAAGAAAAGGTTGGAACACTTAGCAAGGCAGTCGGTGAGATTCTATCAGGAAATTTTGAACAGCGGTGCAAACAGATCTGTGGCTGAACCCAAATGTGGTGGCGCCAAATGATAGCAAGTGCGGGTTGCTCAAACTAAGGCCAAGATGCTGCAAGGGCTCCTCCAGCAACCTTTTTCTCAGTGAGTTGAATCGGCGACAATACAGCCAAAAATGTTCAATAGATTCTGGCTCACGGCAAAATGCACAGAGTGGAGAGATCGCCAAACCCAACTTGTGTAAATAGAAATTTAGAGGGGGGATGCGGCAGCGTTGTCTTCATTGTCGTCGTCGCAGCAGTAGCCTTCTGTGGCCATATAAGGTGACGTGCCCTCTTGAGCCGGTTACCTTTGAAGATGTGTGGTGTACCTCTGTGGGACCTGTGCTATTCTAGTCATGGTACCGGTGAGAGTGCATGTCTTCTCATGTGTGCCTAGGATGTCGGATAGCAGTCCTGGCTGTGTAAGTTATCCTGAACCTTCCGGAATGCGAGTTTTGGCGCTGATGGCAGGCGGCGCACATCGGTGCGTGATTGCTGTCTACTATGTCTGGAAACGCTCATCGAAGCTTTTTTTTATCGCTGTGTGCTGTGATTTGACAGTCTTTTCTGATCAATGGATAAGTTTCTGATACGTTGTTTCTGTCTTTGTGCTGCGCGCTGTTTGTGGTGCCATGTTGTGTCGAAAAAAACTTAGTCTCTGAGGGGAAGAACATTGGCGCTGTCGCAAAGCAGCTATGGGCGCCGGCATGAAGAACAGTAGGAGTGCCGCTCTCGAACTGATTCGCCAGCACAGTGAACGTGGCGCGGCGGAGATCTTCCAGCCTTGTTAGTGGTCCCGCGCGGCCTTGTCCAGGTATCACGGGAGCGTTGACTCAGCCAGATTCGGTGCTCGGTTGGCGTCTTGTCGCGACCTGCAATATACACGAAACGAGTCATTACTGTCCTGATACACTTGGCAAACCACACATGTCTCACTTATTTTAGCTTTGAAATGTAGCTGGATGCAATAAGCGGCAAAGAATTTACTTCAGTGGTGCTTATGTTTCTCTCATGACTATAGTGGAGCCCAGTTGTAACCACCCTGAAGGTCACGGTGATTGCTTTCGTTGCATCTAAAGATCGTAGTAAGCGGACCTGCCCTATTACAGCCGAAACATAGTGAGACAAGAGTGATGCGTATTTCTTTTCCGTTGCGCATGCCTGTTTTTTGAAAGAAGGCCCTATCAAAAGCTCTTCATCGCGGCCTCCTGCTCCCGGTCGAGACCATTCCATCGGACGAGGCACTTTACGGACACGATAAGAAAGACAGCTATTGCGGTGTTCCCGGTAAATTCTGGTGTGATGGTACACTTGTCTAGAGTCCTCGACAAAGTTGTAAGGACGCAGCGACAAAGCAACCCAAGCGCGTGCACGTGCAGAACATGTAGTATGCGCTACCACTGTGCAAAGCACTCGAGCAGTGCACCGAAGGGCAGATAAAGCGGCACCACTCGCAGCAGTTGCCAAGTTCTGGAAGGAAGCATTGCGCGGAGGTAGAACCGCACAGACGTTGATTTATGCGCACTGCTCAACCGCTCTACACAAGGGCGACGTAGGCTGGCTGCCACGTGACCGGATGGCCCAGCAGCCCCACCTCGAGACAGGTATTCTGGCTTCTTATACTGATACCATTGGTTCAGAACCGACCATGTACAGTAGCTTCGCTTTCAACGCTGCCGATGTCTCGCTCATACCACGATCTGCTTCCACTCTAAACGATTCGCGTTGCTGCATACACACGCGCAGCGATTGGACTTGTAGACTGCCGGGGAGCGCTTGGTCCGCGACTAACAGATATTTCAATGGCGCATTTTTATTGCTTTTAGGGGGTCTACAATTTCTTTGGGGACCTCGAATAATAAGACGGCACAGAATACGTGGCTGTTCCGCCCTTGTAGCTGTGCGCGTTTCCTCCCCTAAACGGAGCTTCGCGGTTTAAAAATCAGTGTGCATGTCGGTGTTTTAATTACGCATTCATGAATCTCCATTAAATACAGGCTTCCTCCTCATCCACTGTGAAGAGCAGCTATATGGATCTGTGCTCAAAAATGCGGAGGCTGAACAGTATTGATTGGGCTACTGCGCACGATAACAACGAAGTGGTAGCAGAGCGCAGGTAACTCCTACCAGTCGTGCGTGGTAACAAAGCATCTCAAGAAATAAGGCTGCAAAGAATGCGGTACTGTTCGTGGAGTGCAGAACACAGCACAGAATGAAATACCGATGGTCATGCGTGGCGATATCAGCGGCAACGCTGGAGAACAGCTTGTTGTACTTATCACGAAAAGGACAACATTCCCTACATGGTCATATTTTCCTCTCAATCATGTGAGGATAACAGCCCGAACGAAGCTGAACTCATGGACGACGAGAGAGACCTAAAAAAATAGCTCACTAACAACCAAGTGGGGTTTAACATACTCTAGCATCGCACAACGCACTGGGATCTTTACATTTTATCTCCGCCACAATGCGGCCATCGTAAAAAAGGCTAATGAGGGCGTTTCACTCTCCAAATGAGATCTGAGTGTGTAACAGGGAGGCATGAGCGTAGCCTGAAAACAGTTCTTGTATTCCGGTGCGATATCGCACATACACTGCACCTATTTCAACGAGCATAGCGCTAAAGTGTTGAAACCTAGGAGTGTGACAAGACTTAAAAGAAATAGTGCCGGGACGGCCGTCCTGCACAGGAAGTCTCACAACTCTTTCACACACCTTGCGCTCTGCACACAATGCAGTGGACAGTCAGCGGAGGGGGATAGCTGTGGCTCCGCAAGCGGATTCACGTCACCAGCGGATTCCGGCTGGTGTTGCAGGCGTTGGTGCAGCCGCAGCAGCCTAAACTCCGAAGCGAGGATGGGACAGAAACCTGCATGAAAAAAAAATGTTGGTCGGAATCCTCGCAATGTCATAGTTCTTTCAATATAAGAAACGAGATAAATCATGATATCAATTACTGTGGTGTTCGCTAAGTTGTGCGTTGGCGTTGTGGTGCTATTAGAGAGAAAGCGAAAGGAGCTAGCTGCACTGTATCAGCTTAAGTCAGGGCTGGAGCCCGGAGCACCATGCGGCAAAGGGGAAATAATTATGAGGAAGAGTGAAAATGAAGAAAGACAGGAGCCCATAAGAGGGAACCATCTACAATACTACATACGTCAACTTCCGATACTACATGCATCAACTTCCGTTCACGCGCTGTAGATCCAGAATACACTGCTTCACATTGCCGTCTTAAAGCCTCGAACCGAAATAGAAACCGAAGTAGGAACGGAGCTAACCACGCTTAAATCGTCATTTTTTGTCTTACATAATGAGAGTTGTCTCCTTCGACGACGTGGTTCCAGAAGAAAAGTCTGAACAGGGCGTCGCACCACATTCTTGGGGTTTTATGTTGGAGCGGACTGCTCGACGTAGCTGATTTCAGATTTACTCACCTTACTCTCTTCCCCCGCAGCAAAGGCAAACCGTGATGATGGAAGGCATGTCAACGCTGCGTAGATTGTGTGTCCATTGCTGGATTGCAATGCAGTTGCCGAGGAATGAACATCATCGCCATTGATTGTCCTGGCAGGTTGCGGCGGTAGGATAGAAGTTTTTGTTGTTAGCCGGAGTTGCTTTTGTTGTGCTCACTCGTGCGTTTTGCCAATTGTAGTAGAGGTGTATGCGAATGCCAGCAAGGATGATGTCGCGGCTCGCCGCTATCACGGCGTACAGGTGGAATGTTTTCTTCGTCAAGGACCCTCGCTGGAAACTATTTAGGTGCTGTGACGCGATATAATCCGGATGTCCAAGAATGCTCCAGTGCTGACTGACTGCTCATGTGCGTGGTGTTATCAGAGTCCAGAGGTGTTAAGCAACGTCGAGGGTAGGCGTGTCAGTTGTACTGGCAGTGGGACAGCCTGCAGTGAAGAATGCATTGCACGGATAGAGACATACCCAACAATTCTGGACAAAAGCATTTTTTGAGCGGGAAACCTTTTATGAACTTAATTTTTTATCTAATGCAACATTTCGCTATAACATTCAATATATCCGCACGTCACCAATTGGCAGGCACATTTTTGCTATTGTCAAAAGCTGCCCAAATTGATTTACAATGGCAGTCTTAACTGTTTGATTGGATCGAACAGTTCAGACTGCCGATTAGGGATGTAAGGTTACGTATGGTCATGATATATTGAAGATTTTGTACCTATCATAATAATGGATCACTACCTTCAATATTTACTGAAAAATGTTTAACACTTTTCACATTCTCAAATTTTTTGCGCGAAATTGTTGGACAAGAGGTTTCACATACCCAGAAGCTCTTAAAAAAACATTCCCGAACGGGAAACCAGTTGTGAAAACAATTTTTTCATTTATTATTAAGATTCACTCTAGCAATCAACATATCTGCCGATCACCCGACGGCAGTCTGTGTCTGTTAACGCTCTTGCTATCGTGAAAAGCGCTTCCTATCGGTTTTCTATGGGAGTCTTCACTTGTTTATGCATTATGGGGGTTTAACATTTCAAAGCGACTCAAAAGTATCTTAATGTTCTATTTTTCTAAATGCTTGGTGCGAAATTGCGGGGCATGAATGTGAACACCTGTGCTGAGCGATAGTTGAGTGTTGGAAGTTTCGGATCAATATATAGCCAAGAAAGCCTCTGCATAAATGCAGTGATACTCGCTGAGGCCACTGCATATATAGCACGTCTTCAGACTTGAACGGCACACGCGATATTTGGCTTGAGGTGGGCAAATCGTGTTTGGGGAAAGACCGAAGACTACTGAGAAAAAATGGTTAAAACAAAATGATGAAAAAAGTTCAGCAAGAAAGCGAAACTTCTAAAAAGGCAAAAAAGGACAGCTGCGTTGTAGGTAATTACAATTTTCTCCGGCTCAGTCTACTCATGGCCATGTCCCTCAAAATTCTAATGTTAGAATATACTGCAAAGAGAATTCATTTAACATGCGAGGAATTGTTTCAGTAAATTTGCCTGTTCCGGTCCTGCCACGCACGATTAGAAAAAACATTGTTGCTGCACTCAACGTACATCTCGTCCCATGCCATCAGATGTTGTAATAGTTCATACCTTTGGATGCCATTGGTTCCGCCCAGACAGCTGCATGCCTGCACACCTGCGTTGTCTTAGTTGTCATATTATTCATGGAAGTTGTGGTCCTGCGGTGTCTTTTACCGTAAAACTGCCAGCAATCGTTGTGAGGAACTACTTATCGGCGCCCTAGCTAATTCAATCTGTGAGGACTGGTCTATGTGATGCGGAATTGGGCTTTTCGTGCTCATTGAATACTGCAGGTTATGAAACATGTTGTATACAGGAGCCGGGCAGTAATTAGGAGCAACGTTACTTGATTGAGAGTGAGAGTAATGGAAAGTTACCTATTGCATATCAGAAAACCAGCCTACTAGTTAGCATTTCCTTACCGTATTCAAACGCGCTACCCATTGACGATGCAATATCGAAACAATCGCGCAACTAACACAAACAGAAATCGTATTTTTTAAAAACTGCAAAACATCTTATGTGAAACACCCGGTATATACCCTTCATAGACTACAAGACGGCATTTGTTTTGGTTGAAACGTCCGCAGTGATGCAGGCGTTGTGCAATCACGGTGTAGAAGGCACACGCAAATGTAGGGAGAAATATTCATAGGGTTGCACGGTGATCATAGTCATTAAAAAAAGGAAAGTGATCAAACACCGATCAGAAAAGGTGTCCGACTAGGAGGCAGGATCTTGCCGCTACTGTTCTCCGCGTGTTTATAGGAGGTATTCAGAAAAAGTGGATAAGGAAGTGCTGAGGATAGAAGATAACGATGAACAGAGTAGTAATCTCAGATTAGCTGATGAAATCGCTGACCTACTTACTAAGGGGACGAAATTCTAAGCGCAGGACTGGACAAGGTTAAAGGGTTATGGGAGAGGGTTTTGTCCTTTAGAGGATCACTCAGGCTAATAATGAATTCGCCCCGTGAATACTCCAATCATACACCGGCGCACCCATACCGCTATGTAGAGCGATTTCTGTGCCGAATTGGCCCCATCGTCATTTTTTCCCACGGCCTACTAAATTGGCCTTCGTCGTTGGTCGTTTGTTTCGGTACGAACTGCACCTCAGAAAAACAAACGGTGATGCACTTCCAAAGCTTTCTTTCGTATTAACTGATAGATGTCGGATTAGAATCTGGCAAAGCTCGCAAAGCATGAAGGCACCTGTACCATGTTACAAAACGACGCCCGAGCTTTGTTAATATTTGGTGGCGTTATTTCTGGAATAACTTCCGAGCGTTAAAAAGTGGTTTTGGTATTATCCAGGTAAAATACAAACTCTATAAATCTCGAACTCAAAATCTGCTGTTTTCTTTTGACGCCAAAGACCTACGTAAACGTCTTTAGGTCAAATGTCTCGTGATAAAGGCCTTTAGGGGCAAAGAGTTCATGGTAAATGCCTTTTGTTGAAGGTCTATAGGTAGACGGCGTTTAGGCAAAGGGCTTGTGGTAAAGGCATTCAGGCCATGGGCGTTCATGGTTAATACATTTTAAGTGATTCCTGTCGTCTTCACGCATTTTGTGGCGCTGGCCCACTAGGTGGTTAGAATAGCACCACAAAATGACCGGCGTTTTAATGGCGCATATACGTCACGCCAATTTCCCTTACACGAGATATTCACCTATGTCACAGCACCACCTAATTTATGATGTTAGCATAGCTCTTTCGACTGGAATCACAGTACTAGTGGTCACGAGGCTGGGCCTGGTGGTCGCGTAGAGAGCGGAGTTCTTGGCCGCATTTTTTGGCCAAAGTTTGAGTATCGTGATATCGTTCGCAGCGCCTGTCATCAGAGAAGAAAATAAGAACTAAGCGACGACATTTTTTAAGATCTCCCAAAGCGAACGTTATGCGCTCGCACGGCCATATCGCGAAATCCTTTTGAGCTTGCTGTGGGAACGGAACCAATGGTGCCGCACTCGGCAATACGGCCAACAAGCGAGGCTGGTGACGTGCCGTCAGAACCTCCCCTCCAAATTTCCTGTCTTCATCATTGTCTGCAACGACGCCAAAGCTCTCCTGTCAAAGGGCTTGAGATAATGGTGAACATGGAACGTGTAGCGTGACGTTACTTCAGCCAGCGAGTAAAAGCGAACAAAATAAATGAAATGACGATTACGGGAACCAGTAATACGAACTTTGAGTGCAACTCTCCACACGCCACCTGCTTCAGCTGGCAGATGAAGTGTTATGCTGCTAGCTGCCCTCCGAGTTCTGCCCATGGCAGTCACCTTTCAGTTGTCCATACCTCTGCTCTGCCGAGCGCGTCAACCACTGAGCCACAGCGTCTAGTACCGTCAAGTACCTCAAAGCGAGATTGAGGCGTCCACTGAGCTAGGGAGCCAGTTGTGCGCTCTTCCTTTCCTCGAATTCATTATAGAAGGCTAACGCCAATGAACACGATGTACGCCGAGGGGTTATAGCTGCAGTGCCGCGTTTCTGCCACAACTTTGTCAATGCGACCACATGCAGCCGCACTTATGGCACTACCACCGCGTACTTTAAAGCGCGACTGAGGTGTCTACTGTCCGACGGGGTCAGGAATGCGCCTTTTCATTGCTTTCGAAGCTCCCGCTCCATCGGCTTCGGCACAGCTGCGGCATGGCGACGTCACGTGGTTATCCTCCATTCAAGGCCATATGAATCACGAAGAACAAGCCACAAGCTACTGAAGGTAGTAGTAAAGCTTTCTATTTAAAAGGAAATGCTACTCCTCGCTTGCATTGAAGATTGCTTTTGAGGAATGGCAAGACGCACTAATTGTCACTTCTCGGTGAACATGTGAACCTCCCTCTAAAGGACGGGAGAAAGGCGGGACTGAAAGAAGAAAGATTTTTTAACGCGCACTGACCGCACTGCGCACGGGCGCCTTTCTGCGTTTCGCCCTTATCAAAACGCGCCCAACGTGGCGGGGTGGACGGGTGGTCTAATGAAAGAGGAAGCAACAACGTGTCATCAGAAATAATCGCGCATTCAGTAAAACCCATGTCAAATAGGTCATGTAAATACGGCTGGCAGCTTAGTGTCGCTAAGCAAGAAATGGGTGAAATGAACCCGACCGCGGCGGCCGCGTTTCGGTGGAGGCGAAACGCATAATGCACCCGTGTATTATGCAATGTCAGTGCACGTCAAAGATCCCCAGATGGTCAAAATTATTCCGGAGACCTCCACTCGGCAACTCTTTCTTCCTTTATTTCACTGCCTTTTTTATCCCTTCGCTAACGGCGCAGTTGGGGTGTGCACGGAGTTATGTGAGAGAGCTACTGCGGCATTTGCTTCCCTGAGAACCATTTTTCAGATTTCGTGAAGGTGTTCACCACCGCCACGTACTTCAAAACGTGACAGGTCTCCAGTGACTCATGGATTCAGTTATGCGCCTTACCTTTACTTCAAATCAATGGAGTCTAAACGCTGTAAACGCCGCCGTCGAAAATGAGCCCAAAAAATGCATTTGAGGAATTTGAGGAAAGATTATGGCGCAGTAATTCTCAAAACCATCGGTGGCCACCCGAACCGCGCCGTAAAGGAAGGCAGAACGGTGGGACTGAAAGAAGAAAGAAAAAGAGGTGCTGTAGTGGAGGGCTCCGGAATAAGTTCGATCACCTGGGAATGTTATTACACTGACATCAACATGAACAAAGCGACTCCTCCTCTTAGGGTCCACAACAATCTCATCGACGCGCACATCACAGCTCGTCCGAATGGCAACCACACAAACAGGCAGAAGGGTCCTCAGGAACCTCAATATTAAGAGAGCGTAGTTCAAGGCTACTCCCCTTCCAAGAAACATGCACTCGACGTAACATCAAGCATGAAGAAAAGCGAGGGCAGAGTGAATCCAGAAACACTAACGCATGCAAGAAGGCACCCTTCTACGTCGGTGCCGCCGGTCCCGAAGGTGCACTAGCCGTAGTGGCGGTTGGGCACAAAGGGCAAGTGGTCGATGGACTTAACAGCAGTCAGCCCCGACAGAACAGCTGAAGAGGTGGCAGGAGCTCTCGCAGCCCCGCATGCAGCCTCAAAATACATACCCACAGACGCAAACATAGCACACCAAAACTTCATTGAGGAAAGGATTGTCCCGCTTGCGTCCTTGATGCTCTAAACCAGACAAGCCTATGCTGACATCGAAGGGTTCATATTGATACTTGGCCACAACGTATAGATGTGGACAAGTTGACACACAACTCAGCTCGAGCTTTTCTTCCACTGGGCCTCACAGATGTACTGCTTCGGAATTGGACCAGTTCGATCTACTCCCAACATACAACGAGATACTACACCTCAGATTAGAGCGGCAGACATTATCCCTCACTTGCAGAACACTTGAGTCAATACGAGATTTACTTCTGTACACTACAGACTGAGTCATCCCATTGCGCTCAAGTATGAAAATACAGATTTTGCTGAGAGAAGGCAGACCTGTTCAACATAGTATGGGCCTTCCAAAAAAACAATCATTGATATAAGAGCCTATTCGGGAGGGGTGAAGGCGGAACTGTCAATGTCGAAAGAAGGACATCAACGTCAGCTTATCTAACGCGCAAGGGCAGCAGCAGAAACCACTGCAATGCCGCGTTCATGCCACCACGTTGTGAACGCATGCAGCGCACATCTCTGTCATTACCGCCACGTAGCTCAAAGCATGACTGAGGTGTCCACACAACCAAGGAGCCAGGTATTCGCCTTTCCTTAAAATGATTTGAGTCAACTGAACACCGGCGGCCTACTGCTCCAGGGCGATGTTTCTGCCTTTACCTTGCCTCTGCAAAGGGACAGGGGAGAAGAAATTAACACACATTCTACTCCGATTATTCACGAATACAATGCTGTGCCTGGCAGTACTAAAACACTGTGGGGAGGTAGCTGACACCTAGCACATGGTTTGGGCTTGAGAGCGCAACTCAGCTCCCTCTACCCCCCCCCCCCCCCCCAAGCCCTGCCAGAGAGAAATGGAAGGGGGCAATGCTTGGTTCCTCGGACCTCCAGGCCCAAAGGCTTTTGTCAAGAGGGCTAAGCTGGCGGCTTCTACCAATGTGGTCCCGGCATAAGGGTTCCACCGATTGCGGGGCTCTATAAAGAGCCTCAGATCTTCTTTTCAATAAAGGCTTCTCACCAATACCACCACGATGTTGTCACACGTCTGGAAACATTTATTTATGCTATGCTCAGGACAGACACACAAACATCGAAAGAACTTGATCGGGGTATACCCATTGGAACAGTCATGAAAACAGTCACCAGGAAGAATGGCTGAGAAACAGACTTGAATAGCGTTGGTCAAACGTTTAGGGAGCCTTCGCTCTCGCCCTACGATAAGCTTGTCCTGGTTAGCTCAGTTACTGATTGGTCCGGTGAAGCGGTGGTCCCGGCTTCAAACCCCAGACCAGGACGAATTTTTCTTTAACTGCGAAGTTTCTGAGAAAGCTATCTAGCTTTACTTTGTAGCTGCGCTTGGGTGGATGCCAGTGATAATTAGTTCCTTATTAGAAAAACGAATAGTTCTACGTGTTCTGGCTTTGCACCTTAGTAATAGCATAACGCTGAACAGCAGCTGCGTTTTCATCCTAGGGCCCTCAAAAACGTAGGCGCCGATGTGGACGCCGTGGGGGATCAGCAGTAATCATAGTAATCATATTAATCATTAATCACTCTATCGCACATGGCTAATAATGATTTTTAGTTTGAAAGCACTTCTCTCGTGTTTCAGAAATGCCTGCGTGAAGCCACTGAGTAACTGGGTCACTGGTTTAGTGGACTCAAAGTTGGTGGCGGCCGCTTACAAATCAATACATGGAGCGTCTGCAGCCCGCCTAAGAACCGACAAGCTAGTCCAGAACATCTCGGTAAAAGGTTCGGAGCTGGCGGGCAAAGCTCCCTGTGTAATTGGGGGGGGGGGCGGCACGGTCATGATGGAAGAAGTCAGGGCACAACTTATTTCCATGAGAAAAAAAAAAACACCCCACCGAGGCTAGATAAGGTGACCACCCGGCACCTATACTGTCTCCCTGACGGCCGGATTACATCATTAGTCCAATATTTCAATATTATTAGTCCAATATTTTGATGCAGGTTAGCGCTTAACCTTTTCTCAGTGCCAACAGAAGGTTTAAGATTCTGTTGGTTGAAGGTCTTACTCAACAATTCTGCACAAAAAACAGTCTTGAATGAGAAATACGCAAGCATTTTTTTTCATACATCGTTAAGATATCACTGTCGATATATCCGCAGAACTCCCGTTTAGAGGCGTGCAGTTTTTCTTATTAACGTTCCTATTAACATAAAAAGCGTTAATCACTGGTTTTTCATGAGTTGATTGCTAGGAGCGAGCGATGATAAAACGATTTTGCTGCACATCTGAAGAATTCGCCGTCACCTGCAATATTAACGCGAAAGCGTTAAGGAGCTCGCGTCGCAGAAAAGCCGGTGTCGTCGGCGTCTTTGGCCGTGAGCGAAAAATTGCACATCTCGGTGGAGACCTGAACCGCGCGGTAAGGAAAGGAGTTTTAATGTGAAAGCATTAAGGACTGATTGATAGATGGACTGACTGATTAATTGATTGATTGATTGATTGACTGAATTGATTGAGTGACTGACTGATAGATCGATCGATTGATTTTTCTTTCCCTTATGGCGCAATCCGGGTGTCCTGCGAGAAATGTGAGACAGGCGTCATTTCCTTTCCTTAAAAGCAGTTTTCATTCCCTTACAACCCAGTTCGGGTGTCTGCCGAGATGGCGTTCCGTGTACTTCTCGGCAACGCTGCGACATGCTGTCGCGTCTCACTCTAAAAGACGAAGCTTAAGCGTCCCCCAATTGTTTCTTACAGTAAATTCTCTAATACTGAAAATTTTTGATCAAGAATGTTGGACATATTCCCTCCTAGTTAGTGGGCCCCTCAATCGCGCTTTGAAGTGTGGCGGTGGTTCCCACCTACAAAAAACTGCGATTTTTACTTTTCAGTGCTTGCAAATTCTAAGCCAGCATTTTTTTTTCTTCATGAGCTACTGCCTATCTTGCATACCTGTCGATTAGCCTACAATGGCATTCAGCATCAATTTTAAACCGGCCTTTATGCACCCTAATGTCGCTGTGAAACCAGGACATTACCGTACGTGCTGCTTAGGGTGGCCGCAATCACTTCTGAAATAGCGTTTGTACCTGCTTTACCTAAGACGACTCAGCCTCCTATTTCGCACAAGACGTCATCAAGGTGCGGGTAGCGTGCCATCCACTGTGCACATTCAATTTTTCTCACAAATTGCAAGAAGGACGCTTTTGCCTGAGCCGCCACGGTGGCTGAGTGGTATATAGTGCACGGCTGCTGACCCGAACGACGCGGTTGCGTTTCGATGTAGGCGAAATGCTAGAGTCGCGTGTTCTGTACGATGTCAATGCGCGTTAAGGAACCCCAGCTGGTCGAAGTTATCCGGTGCCCTTCACTACTGCGTCCCACATAGCCTGAGTCGCTTTAGGAGGTTTTATTGACCAAGTTTTTAAAAACCTGACGTCACAAGAAAGAACGCCTCAGCAAAAACGTTTGCTTCGTGTCAAAACTAACACCATACCGCCGATGAGTAACAAAGCTTCTTGCCCTAGGGTCCTCAGAAAGGCACTCGGCATGTCCACGCACTCGCAGACTCCAGCGAACCTTCATAATAATTCCAGCACTCACCTTTGTTTCGTCGCCACCTAGAATACTCAAAACTGACGGCATCCTTCCCTGCTGCGGGTGCTGTGCTGGAAGACAGGTATCGGCCCCTTGTCCTGCGATGATAAGCAGGGGAACACGGAAAACTGCAGCGGAGAACACCGATCACCTTCTCGCTTTGAAGCTACTTTGCGACTGAACCAAGAACAAAAGAACGAACGCTCGCCAAGAATCGACTTCACTCCCGCACGTGTCTCGCGCTTCCCTCGTGCCATGCTAATTCCAGCACTCACCTTTCTGCGGTCGTCAACCAGAATCGGCATCCTTCTCCTTTATCCCTTCCCTTACGGCGCGATTCAGGTGTCCAAAGATATGTGAGACAGATACTGCGCCATTTCCTTAACCCAAAAAACCAATTATTATTATTATTATCCCTACTGTGGGTGCTGTGCTGGAAGACAGGTATGGGTGCCTTGTCCTCCGATGAGATGCAAGGGGAACGCGGAACAGTGCAGCGGAGAACAGCGACCACCTTCTCAGTACGAAGCTCATCAGCGACTGAACCAAGAACAAAAGAACGAACGCTCAGCAAGAATCGGCGTCGCTCCCGCACGTGTCTCGCGCGTCCCTCGTGTTCGAATAATGCTCGCGTGAGTGAGTGGTTGATTAGAAGTGGAAAGGGGAAGGCACGAGCTTGTCTACTGGTGGCTCAACCACCACGCGCACTGCCGGCGTGCCGATAGAGGTATGGTGAGGAGGGGGAGAAAGGAGAGGTAAGGGGAGGACATGCTCGCGAGCCCACCTTCTCTCCCTTTAGAATACACCAATGCGGTGCGCGTGGAGGCGGCGGAGCACGCGCACAAACGAGCGTTCACCCTCGCGGTGGTGAACAGTTCCCGCAACCCGCTAGCAGCGGCGTCTATCGAGACCAACCGCTTCGAGACTGCGGAGGAGAGGCGAATAGGTTTATCTACTGCCGATATAAAAATTGGGAAATGAAAATTGATTGGATTTGAGGAAGGGAAATGACGCAGTAATGGTCTGACATATCTCGGTGGGCACACGCACCGCACCGTTCAGGGAGGGATAAAGGAGGGAGTGACTGACTAAAGGAGGGAAGAGGTGCCGTATTGGAGGTCTCCGGAATAATTTCGACCTCTTGCGAACATTCAATGTTCCCTGACATTACACAGCACACGAGCGCCTTTCGCTCGGTTCAGGTGTCCAACGATATATGAGACATACTGCGCCATTTCCTATCCACAAAAACCCATCAATATTATTATTATTTTGCCTCCATCGAAACGCGCCCGCAGTGATCGGGTTCGAACCCGGGTACACTGGCTCAGTATACGAGCGCCCCAGCCACTGCGCTAATGCGGCGGGTAACTCAAAATTAGAGAATAATAATAATTGGTTTTTGGAGAAAGGAAATGGCGCAGTATCTGTCTCATATATCGCTGGACACATGAACCGCGCCGTAAGGGAAGGGATAAAGGAGAGAGTGAAAGAAGAAAGGAAGAAGAGGTGCCGTAGTGGAGGGCTCCGAAAGAATTTCGACCACCTGGGGACCTTTAACGTGCACTGACATCGCACAGCACACGGGCGCCTTAGCGTTTTTTCTCCATAAAAACGCAGCCGCCGCGGTCGGGTTCGAACCCGGGTACTCCGGATCAGTAGTCGAGCGCCCTAACCACTTAGCCACCGCAGCGGGTGGACGTTCGCGATTTCACGATGGTTAGAGGCGTACAGCTAGGCTGTAAAACTTTAAGTGGATGGTTCGCATTCTTTAGTATGTGGAGCGATGTGGCTGTAATACGAAAAGAAATGAACTGCGCTGTTATGGAAGGGATGAAGGAGGGACTAAGAAAAGAAAGTATGAAAGAGGTGCCTGTAGTAGTGGCTGGCTCTGGAATAATTTCGGCCACATGGGAATCTAACGTGCACTTACATCGCACAGCACACGGGTGCGTTGGCGTTTCGCCTCCATTGAAGCGCGGCCGCCACGGTCGGTTTTGAATTCGGGAACTCCGGGTTCGAACCGTGAGTATCCGAACCCGGGTTCGAACCCGGAGTTTGTTCCTTCAGGGAGTTTTTCAGGGAGGGCTTGGATCTCATTTCACAGCATTACCAATCATTTTAGGCATGAGATGCGCGTTTATTTCACTGGAGACAAATCATTCAACTATGGCGTAGTCTTCAAGCGCGCTCGTTTCTAAACCTTCTCTGCTAGCGCATATACCTAACCAGCATAACCCGCACTGTAAGCGCTCAGGCATTTGAGCCTCTTGCGATCACATCCTATGAGACTGCCGGAAAGAACCGAAAATAAAAATTGGTTTTTGTGACCACATAGCATGTCTCTCCTGTAACTAGCGCTTTTCGACATAACATGTATCTCCTGTGAAAGGCTCTTTTCGACGAAATAATTGTTTTGAATGAAGTATATCACAAAAAAAAACGATTACAGGTTTGCTACGTTATATAAACCTGACAGGGTGCCTACCTCGCTGCTGGCCTAAAGGCCTAGCCAGTAAAACATTCAATAAAGGGAAATGAAAGACGCGGTGAGTTTATCACATCTTAGTGGACCCCTCAAACATGCCGTGAGTTAGGGGGTTAGAGGTTGGCTCCGGATTAGCGTTCCATTTACTGTGAATGTTCCAAACTTTATGAACACAATGTTTTCATGAGCCGCGTTTACATGAATGTGACAGAAGTCGACTCCGGTCGCCTTATTCAGGGGAAGTACAAAACGTGGAAGAAGAGAGTAAAGGGTGAGTAAGGCCTTTCTTTCAAAAAACCTGCTCTTTTCCTGAAAAAAAGAACTAGAGTGAACTTCTGTCGCATTCATGTAAACGCGACTGTATATTAAAAGATTTCACTATAACAATCAATATATCCGCGGACCTATCGTCGACAGGCCTGCATTTTTCCTTACTAATGTTTTTGCTGTCGCCAAACCGTTTTCATTCGTTTCTATGGCAGTCGTAACTGCTGGATGCAAGCCATCGAAAACTTCGAAAGAAATATCTTGCTACACATCGTAAAAATGGACCATTACGCTCAATATTTCCATAACAATAAAAATTTTGGTCCAAGAATGCTGCACATGTATGTGCTTCTGTGGTCAAGTCGATACCTTGGTCGGGCTTTGAGGTACTTGGCGGTGGTGTCCACCAGCAGAAAACCATGATTTCGCACGATTTTTTATGCTCATGAATACTAAATAGCCAGCCATTATTTTCCGCTTCATGGGTTCGTTGGTTCTTCCTATCGAACTACTCCAATGAATACCGTTGAATTGCACCGTCTACAGCTGTCGCTTATCTTAATTATACATTCAGCTTCATTCAGTAAGGTGCCTCTATGGACCCTAATGTCGTGTAAGACCAGGGCATTGCCATAATTGCTGCTTGAAGGCGGCAGCAACCACTTCTGAAGCGGCGTTCGCACCTGCTCTACCTATGACCACCTCCCTCGTATTTCGCACATGACGGGATCAAGGTGCGGGTAGCATTCCATTTACTGCGAATGTTCAAAACTTCCGCAGAAATTGCAAGAGGGACGCATTTGCCTGAGGCGCCGCGATGACTCAGTGGTTTTAATGCCAGGCTGGTAAACAAAAAGACCATAGTTCGATCCCGGCCGTGGGCGGCTGCATTGCGATTGAGGCGAAATGCCGGAGGCTCGTGTACAGTCCGATGTCGCTGCACGTTAAGAACTCTAGTCGCTCAAGATTTCCGCAGCCCTCTACTACGGCGTTCGATAAAGCCTGAGTCACTTCGGGACTTCGAACCCCATAAAATCAGGCTTTTAAAAGCTCACGCCATCATAAAGGAGGCCCATCGGAAAAGTCAAGCGCTTCCTATGGATCTCTTGCACACCTCAGTGAAAGCATACTGCCGAACAGTAACTACGTTTCTTGCCCTAGAGTCCTCAGAAACGTTCACGCACTCTCAAACTCAAGCGAAGTATCATGCTAATTCCAGCACTCACCTTTCCGTGGCTGTCACCGAGACTACCCTATGTGCTGGGCTGGAAGACGTGAATGTGGGTACCTCCGTTGTCCTCCGATGAGATGAAGTCGAACGGCGAACACTGCAGCGCAGACCATCGACCACCTTATTAGTTTGAAGCTCATCGACGACTGAACCACGAACAAAAGAACCAACGCTCGCCAAGAACCGGCGTTGCTCCCGCACGTGCCTCGCGCTTTCTCCGTGTTCGAATATTCGTCGCGAGTGAGTGAGTGCGTGATTATAAGTGGAAAGGGGAAGGCACGAGCTTGTCTAGTCTACTGGTGGATCAACCACCACACCCACTGCCGGCGTGCCGATAGAAGTAGGGAGGGGAGCGGGTGAAACGAGAAGACAGGGCAGTAGCACGACACCGCTTGAGGAGGCCGGTGTGAGCGGGAGCCTTTTGCGATACGCTCACGGCGTCCTGATCGGGCGCACCATGCGCGTACGAGTGGGGGGTAATCTCGCCAAGCCTCGTCCGGTAGACATGGGCGTGGCGCAGGGCTCTGTCTTATCACCATTTCTGTTTAACGTGGCCATGTCGGTGGTGCCGGCCTCCCTCCCTACGAGCGGCCATCACGTGTACATGTCCATATATTCAGTCCACATAGCTCTGTGGTGCCGGGGAACACCGGGCGAGGCGCTCCGCATGCGGGGCTGCCTTCAGAGAGCTCAGACCACAATCGATGCCAGCTTGCGCGGCATTGGTCTGTCGCTGAGCGCGGACAAATCGGTGGACATGGCCTGCGTTTCGCGCTCGCGCGTGCACCTAGCGCCACTGTCAATAGACTGGACTGCGATTCATTGGCGTAAATCGGTGCGGTACCTTGGCCTGGACATCGACTGGCGCCTTTTTTTTCGTCCGGTGGCGAACAAGGCCTTTCTGCAGATGAAGAGGATCACCGCCGCCGAGCACAATCTTACCGCTCGAGGCCAGGGCTCCTCCCAGAAAGCTGCGCTGCGGCTATACAATGCCGCAGCTTCGGGGGCGGTACTCTATGCGCTGCCGCTCGACACGGTGCGCAAGCCGTGCTGGAAGAAACTCGAGCTCCAGCACCGCAAGTCCCTGCGCGTGTGCCTAGGCCTGCCCAAAAACTAGCAGTGCGCAGCAAAGTTGGCCGAGGCAGCAGCGTGGCCACTTGAGCTCCAGGCAGCGCGCAGGGCACTGAATCATATCGACCGCCTTCACCGCGCACCGGATGGCGGCTCGACTCGATGCGATGCTGCAGCGTATGCGCTCGCACCCGCGCTCACGAATGGGCGTGGCGCTGCCCAAGTATGAGCAATTGACAAGGCCCACCCCCCTACGGCTCCTGCGCGCCCTGACCTGCTGCCTCGGAGGTACAGCGAGAGATTGTCGGCATCGCGGGAAAGCGGAGCACACCCCTCTGTGCTGTGCAGCAGCTGGCCAGAGCCGTCATGCCTGAGGAGCTCCAGGAACATCTCCTCGTGTACACCGACCGGTCGGGGGCCCGCGACAGCTCCTCCCTTGCTGCGGCGGCTACCATCCCCACCCTGCGACTGCACAGCCAGCAACACGCAACCTTCCTGGGCTCCTCCACAGCGGCGTAGTTCATGGGGATCCGGCTCGGGCTGGACCTGATGTGCACCTTCGGCCCTCCGCCACCCAGAAGTGCTCTGCGGTGCGACTCCCGCACCGCACTCAGCCGCTTGCAATCTAAAAGCTGCGGAACCCCTCTAGTGCGGGAAGTTCGCTCGCGCATCGAGCGCCTCGCGCAGAGAGGATGGGCCTTGTATACACAGTGAGTGCCAGGTCACTACGGCATCACTGGCAGCGAAGAAGCTGACGCCTTTGCGACCGCTCAGCATCAACTACCTTCCAGCGATCAGCCCGATGCGCTGGAAGACGTGTGCGCGACCATCCACGACTGCCTCCGAAAGAAGCACCCCGACACACGCAACGCAGGAGGTGAGCGCATTGAAAGTATCACCGGCTTTCGCGCACTTATCCTCCGCGCGCGCATTGGCTGCGTGTGGCCCGGGGAACGACGGGAGTGTCATGGAATCGCGACGAGTGATTCGTGTAACGGCTGCGGTGCAGTGGAAACACTAGAACACCGGCTCCTTCACTGCGCCGCGTTCGCCCATGCTCCTCGCGTTATGCTTGCGGCCTATAGGGCGCTGGGTATATTACCAGACTCCCTCAAGACGCTATTGTGGCCGCAGGGCAGTGAGCGCACTTGTGAGCGAACCTTGCTGAGCCTGTGTGCATTCCTCAAATTCACAGGCTTGACGACCCGTCTGATCTCCGCCAGGTAGTTACACGCAGTGACCGAACGCTCCGCGAGTTCTACCTTGAACGATTAATAACTGGACGCCCCACTCCAGTTGTAACCAACGCAGTGATGTGCGCGTGTGTTTTAATTCCTCCGACATGAACTAATCACGCGCGCAACCTGGACGTATTTCTTTTTGTGTAAATAGTTTGTATATATTTCTTCTCCCCTAACCTCTCTTCCTGTCCCCTCTCCTCTTTCATTTCATTTCTCTATTCTGCCTGCTATCCTTCATTTCCGCTGCCCCAGCTCAGGTGCTTCAGTATCGATGGCAGATGCCGGGGCTGCTAAAATCTTTTCCTGCCTTTTTACTATTATTTTAATAGAAACCACTATCACCACCACGAAACTGCTCGGCGACTAACCCGAAAAACGCGGGTTCGATTAGGGCCGCGTCGATCGAATTTCGATGGAGCCGAAAAGCCAGATGCCGACGAACTTTGCGATGTCAGTGCACTTTATTGAACTCCAGGCGGTAGAAATTTCTGGATCCCTCTACTACGGCGTTCCTCATAGCCTTATTCACTTTTGGTCGTTAAACGCCATAAACCAAGCTATTTCCGGGCGTCACCAGTAGAAATGGTTCAGCAATAGACGACCAGTGCTTTGTGTCGATCTCTTGCACCTCAGTAACACCATACCGGCTAACAGCAACTACGTTTCCGGACCATGGTCCTCAGAAGCACGATCGGAACTGGACACGCACTCTAAAAATCAAGCGAAGCTTCGTGCTAATTCCAGCACTCACCTTTCCGTGGCTGTCACCGAGACTACCCTGGGTGCTGTGCGCGAAGACGTGAATGTGGGTACCCCCGTTGTCCATCGATGAGCTGAAGTCGAATGCAGAAGACTGCAGCGAAGAACATCGACCACCATAATAGTTTGAAGCCCATCGACGACTGAACCATGAACAAAACCAATGCTCGCCAAGAACCGGCGTCGATCTCGCACATGCCTCGCGCTTGCCCCATGTTCGAATAGTGGTCGCGAGCCCACCTCCTCTTCCTTTATAATACACGAAGGCGGTGCACGTGCAGGCGGACGAGCACGAGCACAAACCAGCATTTGCACACACACGTGCGCCTTAGTGTTTCGCGTCCATCGAAACGCAGCTGCTGCAGCGGCTGGGTTTCGATGGAGGCGAAACGCTAAGTTGCCCGTGTGCTCTGCGATGTCAGCGCACGTTAACGATCCCCAGGTGGTGGAAATTATTCCGGAGCACTCCACTACGCCACCTCTTTTTTCCTTTCTTCTTTCAATCGCTTCCTTTATTCCTTCACATACAACGCGGATCAGGTGTCAGTCTAACAATGAGAGAGATATTGCGTAATTTCTTTTCCCCAAAAACCCGCCTGGTGGCCGAGTGGTAAGGGCGCTCGGTTACTGATCCGGAATTCCCGGTTTCGAATCCGACCGCTGCGGCTGCGTTTTATGGAGGAAAAATGCTAAGGCGCCCGTGCCCTATGCGATGTCAGTGCACGTTAGATCCCCAGGTAGTCGAAATTATTCCGGAGCCCTCCACTACGCCCCCTCTTTTTATTGCGAAAGCAATACTGCTCGAGGTTTCCGCTCTTGGCCATCATCCCGGAGAATCCACCATTGACCTTTGGCGTGACATATGTGTGACGTAATAGCACCTGTGTAAAAGCGGGGCCCCAACTCGGCTCGTCGCGACCGTCCCAGCGAATCCTCCATGCTGCAGCTGCGCGCCGCTGCCGCGAGGGGCGCTCGGCTGTACGTGACGTCATGCCAGCTTTGAAAAAATCCCCTCGCCAACTCGGCTCGTCGCCGTCGTCCCAGCGAATCCTCCACGGTATGTCGGATGATTCGTATAAGGTGAAGCTGCAACGATGTGCTGCAGCTAAGAAGCGGCGGCGTGCGGAAGAAACGAATGAATAGCGGGAACAACGTTTAGCTAAACGGCGTGCATTTGTAGTCGTTATGGGGAGCGCGAGAGAGACGCAACAGCGACAGAACGAAGCCAGGAAGAGACACCGCGCTCAAGAGACGCCAGAAGAACGCGCCTCAAGACTCGAGAAGCGTCGTAACGAAGATGCGGCTAGAAGTGCCACGTCCCGTAGTGACTCTTCAACTGCAGAAGAGACCGCTCTGAATTTTCGAGAGCGTCGGAATGAGACGCAGCGTAGACGACGTGCCAAGGAAACGAAGGTTTCGCAATTCAACTAGGGTTAACCAGAGCTAAACCACAGCCAATTTTTTTTTCTTCTTTCACTCACTCCTTTATCTCTTCCCTTACGGCGCGGTTCAGCTGTCCAACGATATATGAGACATATACTGTGCCATTTCCTTTCCCTCAAAACTAATTATTATTAGTATTATTATTTTCTGTCGCGTAGGCGAGAGGGTCCAGCAACACGCCGGCAGCCGCGTTTCTCAAGACCAGAGAGAGAGGAAACTTTGTCACAAAAGAAGGGTTCCTGGACTCTCAGCAGACGGGCCAGGTGCCATATAAAATTTGTTTTGGGGGAAAGGAAATGGCGCAGTATCTGTCTCGCATAGCGGCGGGCACCTGAACCGCGCCGGAAGGGAAGAGATAAAGGAGGGAGTGAAAGAAGAAAGGAAGAAACAGGTGCTGTATCGGAGGGCTCAGAAATAATTTCGACCACCTGGGGATCTTTAACGTGCACTGACGTCGCACTGCACATCGGCGCCTAAGCGTTTCGCCACCATCGAAACGTGGCGGCGGCGGTCGGCTTCGAATCCGGGAACTAGAGATCAGTATCCGAGAGCCTTAACCACTCAGCCACCGTGGTGCGGCAAAGGTGTCCCGTTAGCTGACAACTGGCGGCGACGTCTTCGTCGCACTCGATCGTTCCCGCCTAGACGGCGCGGTCCGCTGTGCAGCACTGCTTCCCAGGCTTCGGGTAAGGGGCTTCTATAAGAGTTTCCGGAGGAGGATCCTCCGGGCAGTCCCATAGCGTGTGATCGAGGGCGTCAGTGCTACCGCAGTGCATGCAGGCGGGGTCTATGAGGTTGGGAGAGATGTGGGCGTAAATTTACTGTTTCGGGTAAGAATGGGTTTTAAATCTTCTCCAAGCCAACTCTTGGTGTTGGGAGAAACTTGTCCAACTCTAGGCCAATTCCTTCGGGGAGGAGGTGGAGGTGGAAATTTCTTAAGCTACAGCCAGTATAGCCCCGCTGGCATTATATTCAGCGACTTAAAATTGGCGTTTCCCAATTTTGCGAGTATAATACATCACTACGCATCCTGAAGAATGCAAACCATAAACTTAACTGTGTTTGGATTGATTTGTGCCCCCGCTTACTCTGAGAATCCGGCGAACGAGGCAGCTCGAAATGCAGTCCGAGGTTTCGTTGAGCGCGCTAGGGGGCTCGACCGCTCCTTCGCATTTTTTGAGGGAGGTCTTGACCTCATTTCACGGCAAGGTGAACTATTTTAGGGTGGAGACGAGCGTGTATCCCCCCCTCCCCCGCCCCCAGAAAATCTTTAGAACTGAGGAAACAATGTGGTTCGTTTTCAAGACCGCTCGGTCGTTTCTAAACCCTTCGCTGCTAGCGCATATGTTTTTCTCGCAACCATAATCCTCTTGGAAGCGCTCTGGTTATTCGAGCTACTTATGATGACATCCTGTGCGACTGCAAGAATTAACCGCCTCCGCCGGATTACTAGTGCGCAGAGCGGCCGTGCTGGTCAGCTCAGAACGGACGCAAGTCCAGTACTTAGATAGCGATTAAAGCTTCACCACGTGATATACTATAAACCATACAGGGCGCCTTCCTTGGTGCTGGCCAAGGAGCCTAACCAGTAACACTGAGTACTGGGAAATGAAATGCGTGGCGACTGTCTCACATATTAGTGGACACCTATACTACGCCGTGAGCTGAGGAATGGAGGAGAAAGTCTAGAAAAGAGGTGTTCCAGTGGAGGTCTCCGGAATAATTTTGACCACCTGAGAGTTTTTTTGAGGATCCCAGGTGGTCGAAAGTACTCCGAAGCCCTCCACTACGGCACCTTCATTTGTCTCACTTTGACCTTCTTCCCTTCCATCACGGCGCTGTTCAGGTGTCCGCCAAGAAGTGAGACAGACTGTGCCTATCTCTTGCTCCAATTGTTAAAACTTTCTTTTCCTCCTGTTGATTTGAGGAAAGAAAATTGTAGGACCATTAATAATATTAATAACTGGTTTTTGGGGGAAAGGAAATGGCGCAGTATCTGTCTGATATATCGTTGGACACTTGAACCGCGCCGCAAGGGAAGGGATAAAGGAGGGAGTGAAGAAATAAAGGAAGGAAGAGGTGCCGTAGTGGAGGGCTCCGGAATAATTTCGGCCACCTGGGGATCTTTAACGTGCACCGACATCGCACAGCACACGGGCGCCTTAGCGCTTTTCCTCCATAAAAACGCAGCCGCCGCGGTCGGGTTCGAACCCGGGAACTCCGAAGCTTCGCCTTTAAGAGTGGAACACGGCAGCTTGTTGCAGCACTGCCAGGGAGTCCACGGAACGCCACCGCCAGTTCGGCGCGACGCCTTGCCCGTTAGAGAAATCGCTCTGCTACGTACTGTGAAACGGATGCGTGTAGCGGCAAACCACGTAGACGCGCTGCCAGGCGCCTTGCCTGCCAAATGCCTTTAACGTTCACTTACGTCGCACATCAATCGGGCGCCTTTTTCCCTTCGCCTCCATCGAAACGCGGCCGCAGTGGTCGGATACTCAGGCTCAGAAGAGAAGCGTCTCAACAACTGAGCCACCGCAGCGGGTCCGTAGCGGAACCCTCGTTGGTATCTGCAGAGAATCTCGCGCTGTTCTCTCTACTTGCAATCGGTGCCTGCCCTCGATTTCATTTTGCCCTGCTTGGCACATAGACACACAGCATTGAAACCCGGGTAGCGCGGCTAGGTGTCCATCGATATATGAGGCAGATACTGTGCCATTTCCTTTCCCCAAAAACCAATTATTATTATTATTATTATTTCTAGAAGTACTTTTGCGCAAAAATCTCTTTTGAAAATTGATTTTTGGGGAAAGGAAATGGCGCAGTATCTGTCTTCAGCCAGCTGGAGGAGCTTGATCTGTATCCCCGGGTCGGGGCTGAGCAATAGAGCCTCCCAATGAGCAGATTCGGTAATGAAGTGACTCGCGGGTAGGGACTGCGGGCAGTTCCAGATCATATGATTTAGATCGGCTTTCGCATCACAATTTTTGCATTTGTTTGAGTAGAGTCCTTCCGAATAGAAGCTACACAATTGGGGATTTGGATAGGTGTTCGTTCGAAGTTTACGCTAGGCTTTGGCCTGTTGCTTGGAGAGCGTCTTATCTGTAGGGGGGAATCTGAGTCTTGCAAGCCTGTAGTGCTGCAGGATTTCTATGTAAGAAAACAACCTGTCCTTGCCAGAGTATAGGGCGGGTGGGCTGCACGACCCAGCTCGGCGGGACAGTTCTCGAGCTAGGTTATCAGCCGCCTCATTACCTGTTAGGGAAGCATGAGCAGGCGTCCAGATTAGGCGAATGCGCCGCGTGGGCTGATAATTTAGCGGAATCAGTGCTGCTTGTGGGGAGATTGTTCCAAACGTGTAGTTACGTATAGCCAATTTTGAGTCGCTGACAATGGTTTCTGCCGAGGATCCCACAATGGCTAGAGCAATGGCTGTTTCTTCTCCAACATGTGTGTGCTGAGTGCGTATAGTGCCCCCAGTTATGAGTGTACCACGTTCCGTGGTGACCACAGCTACCATCTTGTCAGCCGAAGAATCTGTTGCATCTACATATACCACAGAGGAATCATTAAGAAAGCGTTTGCCTAATGATTTGGCTCTCTCTGTACGACGTCCAGCGTGGAAATCTGGGTGCATGTTCCAAGGTAGTGGAGGAATGACCAGAAGCTGGCGTATGTGTTTGGGAAGGACAGTTGTGGGTCCGCCTTGTCGTTCGTATGTTATGCCTAGTGTGAACAGAATGTGTCTGCCAGTTGGTGTGCCCGATAGTCGTCGTACTGCGAGACGGTTACCGCTTCAATAATCTCGCTTAGGGTGTTATGAAGACCGAGACCTAACACTTTCTCAGTCGCTGTGTGCATGGGTAGCCCAACTGCCTGTTTGTCGCATTTTCTGACTATGGCCTCCATTTTTTCTTTTGCAGCTGACTTGAGATGTAGGTAAGGGCATACGTAAGCTTTGCGGCTTATCACAAAGGCTTGTACTAAACGGAGAGTATTGCTTTCCTTCAAGCCCGAGTGGCGGTTACTAATGCGGCGAATGAGTCGCATAATTTGCTGCGAGGTTGCCTGAAGCTTCCGAATTACGTCACCATTGAAGCCGTGTTCTTGTAGAATTAGGCCCAAGATTTTAATTTTGGGCACTCGAGGAATGGGGACTCCGCGAATACTGAGTTCGATGGCCGGTGGGGTTTGCGCAAGGGATCTGATGTTGCGGAATATGAGAAATTCAGATTTGGCTGGGGAGCACCGCAGCCCCCTAGGGTCTACATAGTTCCCGACGATATCTATTGCATGCTGTAGTCTCTCCTCGATTTCGGCATCATTGCCCTCGGCGGTCCACAAGGTGATATAGTCAGCATAAAGGGTGTGGTGGAGTTGCGGAACCTGCGCTAATTGGTGTGGAAGTTTCAACATTGCAACGTTGAAGGGAAAATGTGATAGGACCGATCCCTGCGGGGTGCCCTTGTTGCCAAGGGGGAAGTCATGCGAGTGGAGACCTCCTACTTGAAAATGCGCCTTTCTACCTGAGAGAAAGTCGCGGATATAGTTGAAGGTGCGGGCTCCCACCCCGAGTTCATGAAGGTTCTCCAAGATCGCATCATGTCTGACATTGTCAAAGGCCTTTTCCAGGTCAAGTCCAAGAATTATTCTGGTGTCCCGCGTTTTTGCCTCAATAATCTGATGTTTGAGCTGAAGCATTACATCCTGCGTAGAAAGTTTTGGTCAAAATCCAATCATGGTTGGAGGGTACAGCTCGTTCTCCTCCATAAACCGGTTGAGGCGGGTATGAACTACGCGCTCCATGAGCTTACGTACACAAGACGTGAGCGAAATCGGCCTGAGGTTCTCAAGGCTGAGTGCCTTCCCTGGCTTTGGGATGAGAATGATCTCTGCCGTTTTCCATATTTGTGGAATGGAGCCCTCCGACCAGCATTTTTGCATACACTCAGTTAGTGATTGTAGCGACACTTCATCCAGGTTGCGGAGGATCTTGTTGGATACTGCATCTGGGCCAGTGGCGGATTTGCAGTTTAGCCTGGCAATCTCTGCCCTAACCTCATCCACAGTAATGGGGGAGTCGAGCTGCGTGTTTTCCGGACCAGCATAATCTGGGAAGGCTTGGATGAAGAGGTGCATATTTGAGGGTTGCAGAATAATTTCGGCCACCTGAAGATCTTTAACCCGGGTTTGAACGCGACCGCGGCGGCTGCGTTTTTATGGAGGAAAACCGCTAAGGCGCCCGTGTGCTGTGCGATGTCAGTGCTCGTTAAAGATCTCCAGGTGGTCGAAAGTATTCCGGAGCCCTCCACTACGGCACCTCTTTCTTCAATTCTTCTTTCACTCCGTACTTATCCCTTCCCTTACGGCACTGTTAAGGTGTCCACGATATATGATACAGATACTGCGCCATTTCCTTTCCTTCAAAAACCAATAAAAAATATTTTCCCTGCACTGAGATCGCACAGAACGCAAGCGCCTCTGCTTTTCTCCTCCTATAGGAAAACATGACCAGCGCGGTTGTGTTCGAACCCGGGTACTCAACATCAGTAGCCGAGCACCTTAACCACTGAGCCACCGCCCTAACTACTGAGCCACCGCTGCGGGTCTAAAATACTTTTTTAGTACACCTGAACCCTGCCGTAAGGGGAGGGACAAAGGAAGAAAGAGGGGCTCCGGAATAATTTGGATTACCTGGGGATCTTTAACCTGCACTGACATCGCCCGGGCCCGTCAGAAATTTGGTATTAAAAGCGAGAATACTTTTAATACCGAATACCTGACAGTGCACGTTAAAGATCCCCAGATCCCCAGGTGGTCGAAATTATTCTGGAGCCCTCCACTACGGCACCTCTTCTTTCTCTTCTTTCTCTCCCTCTTTTATGTCTTCCCTTACGGCACGGTTCAGGTGTCCACCGAGGTGTGAGACACTGCACCATTGCCTTTCTCAAAACCAATTTTCATTTTTATTTCCATGGATATCAGGTGGGTCACCTGATGATGTGCACAGAACGCACATCTCATCACTTAGGAGGCGTCTTGTGCTACGTATCTATTCTATACGCCGCACTAACCCTACTGACTTTTTCTACGGGTCTGACAATGGAGCCTTGCGAGGATAACACGATCGCTGTATACGGCCAGGCAAAACGCTTAGGCATGTTTCATTCTGCTGCATTGCCAATGTGATAAATATTAGGACACTGTTCTGTCCACGCTCTCCCCTTGCTGCCTCTGAAAGCTCAAGGCTCTTCTGTCGGCTCCGGGCGCTGTTGTAGTTGACACGTCATGTGACCGCTTGTCATTCGTGTTAGCACAGGGGTCTGCGCCGCATCGTAGCTCACATAAAAGCCTTCCGCGACTTTTCACTTGAGCGTTTGCTTTTGTAGCTCACAAAAAAACAAAGTGTTCGGCTGGCGCGGCGAGTCGGTGACAAAGCTACACACTTTGCACGTGCTCACGTTCAAATCGGGTTCGTGGGGCCATTGGATTTGGAGAGGTTTATTATCGGCTTGAGCTATAAACTGGCAGCGATCTCTTCGGCTCTTGTCACCACCTCTACGTGGGTTTCCAGGTCGGAGCTGAGCAACAATGTCCACCAGCGGCTCTGGGGCGCGAACCGCTTGAGCGATATTGGTGAGGGATATCTCGGACAGTCCCAGAAGATATGATCTACGGTGGCTTTGTGCCGCATTTGCTGAACTCCGGCTTAAATCTATCCGGGTACACATGACCTAGGACAGCTGGATTTAGGGAGAGCTTTATGGCAGACCATACAAGACGAGGGTATGACGATCCTTAACAACGTCGTGGGGCTAGCTCAGTTTCTTTTTCTTCTTTCCTCGACCACGGCCCTCTTCATCGGTCTTCAATCTTGAGAAATGAAATGAAAATCATGCGACATATGGAATTATAAATTATGGATATTTCGCACTGCTCGTACAGATTCATAAAAACCACACTCGTTGGAATGCAAGAAAAAACACTTTTTTATGCATGGGATGAATGCTTGGTAAATGGGTCTTTTACCTCACGATGGTGGTCGTCTGAAGAGGTTTATGCAACACTTGCGGATCTCTACTTTCCAGCATGACATTTTAGTGGTATCTTATAGCAGCAATCCGAACATTATCATCTTGCGTCGGATATCTGCTAATGCTGGGATCAGGGGAATTCTGGAGAAGGGTAGTTGGTGCTTACTTTCTACGACACAGATTGACACAGCGCAACGGAACGAGGACGAGAAAAAACACGAAACTCAGGAATCCATCCGCCTTTATTGGCCACCCATCTCGCTGACACGCTCCGTGTCGCCTCTGAGCGGAGTCGCAATTTCGTCCAGGAACAGGTATCGCCCGATAAGGCTCCAGCCGTACTCTCCCAACGTGTCCAGCTGCGGGCGGCAGTCCTCGCGAGGAAAGCAGACCACGCTCTGCTGGACCACGCCGGCCACTCGCATGAAATCGTCCAAGCCACGAAGGCCTGCGGCAGCAGCCCGAATCATGCAGGTCGCCTCGGCGTCGCTCACTGAAGCCAGCTCGGCGACGCGCCCTGGCAAAGCGACGTGGCCACGAACTCGTTCCAAGGCCTCGGCAGCGTACCTGCGGTCATCGTAGGCGTCAGTGCTACAGAGTGCTCTTCCACCATTTCCCGAATGGCTTGTCAGAACTGAGAGCGCCAGATTAGTAGGGCACTTCTTTGAGGCACGTTTGTTGCCATTTGGAGATTTCCTCTCAAGAATCCGCTGCTCACTAGGCGTTGGACACTGACAACAGTAACTGCTTTCCGTGCAATGATGCTCTTCTGTGCGGTCGCCATCGATGACAATTCGAAATTGCATTGAAGAATTCTTTTGCCAATAGAAGCTCTCATCTCTCAATGTGGTGCTTCAATGCATGGACCTTTGGAGGCGTGAACGTATGCCAATATCAATATAGTGTATCAGAATTCATCATCATAATCAGCATAAGCACGCCCACTCTAGGGCACAGGTCTCTCGCATGTCTCTCAAATTAAACCTGTTTTTGCCAGCTGCGGCCTCCGTTTCCCCGCTAACTTCTTAATCTCATCCGCCCAATTAACTTTTTGCCGCCCCCTACTACGCATGCGTTCTCTTGGAATTTACTTCGTTACGCTTAAGGACCAGCGCTTATCTTGACTAAACATTACATGCCGCGCCCAAGCGAGTTTCTTCCGTTTGACTTCGACTAAGATGTCATTAACCCGCGTTTGTTCCCTCAACTGCTACGGCCGCTTCCGGTCTCTTAACATTACACGTACCATTTTTCTTTCCATAGGTCGCTGCGCCGCTATTAACTTAATGTGAACCCTTTTCTTTAGCCTCCATGTTTCTGCCTCGTAGGTGAGTGCCGGTAAGATACAGCTGTTGAATACTTTTCTCTTGAGGGATATTGCTAAACTGCCATTATGATTTGAGAGAACCTGTCATATGGGCTCCACGGCATTCTTATTATAGTTATTTCCCCCTCATGGTCAAGATTGGCGGTCACTTTACCTACGCTAAGGAACGCATTCCTTGACCACTTCCAGCAACTCGCAGCCAATTGTGAACTGCTGTTCCCTTGCTAGGCTGTTGGACATTATTTTGGTTTTCTTGCATGTTAATTTTTAGACCCACCGTAGTGCTCTGCCTGTCTAACTCATCGAGTATGCTTTAAAAAGTTAGGAAGATGCAAAGACGGAATACACCTTCCATTTTTAAAGTGCATTGGAATCCCCGTAACCACGTCCAACGTCCCCACCCTTGCTTCATATATCTGTCGAAGCCGCAAATAATTTCGCGTTAAGCATTGACAATAGCAGGTGCTTTGATGTTGCTCTGTGCGGCACTGGCACCTGATAGTCAATGCGACTGATTACGATCCTCTAGAGAGCCACATACGTGCGTTGCGCTTACCGGTCGCGTCAGTCGCCAATCACAAATTGAGCAGCTCGAGTTACCAAAGCTGAGTTCCGGCGAGCCGTGTCTTGCAGAGCGAACAGGTCCTTGCGGAATTCTCTGTCCATGGTGGCCACCACAGCGACGCTTGTTGAAGGCACACCGACAACTACTTACTACTACAAATTTCAAAGCGAAAGCTTTGCTCCCCACCGTAGCTTCTTCGCTGAGTGCGCAATACGCGCAGTGTGAAGCGTTTGAGCTTGTACTGAAGAGAAACCGCGTGAAAGCTATGACGTAATTCAGCCGCCGCCACCGCCGAAACCGAGCGTTCGCCTCTTTCTATAGGCCACCGGCGTTCAATGTCTTTATTTGGGTTGGCGTCGACAACTTTCTAGGCCGATAATTTTGAGGAAAGGAAAAGAGCATAACTGGCTCCCTGGGTCCAGTGGACGCTTCAATCGCGCTTTGAGGTACATGGCGGTGTTGAGAGAGGGATGTGGGCTGCAGGCGTTACCGCCGACAACGTTGTGGCAGACACGCGGCACTGCAGCAATAGGCCGCAGCGCTCGTTGGGCGAGCATTCTCTAGCTATCGACCATTAACTGCCACCTTCGAGGGTTGGCTGTGTGGGTGCGCTGCCTATTCAGTGGGCGGAACGAACTCAACGTTATTGACGGCAAGCAGCGTCTGCTTGTCCGATACACCACCGCTATCGCTCTCTAACTAGGTTCAGCAGTGCACGTTAAAGATCCCCAGGTGGTCTAAATTATTCCGAAGCGCTCCACTACGGCAGGTATTTCTTCTTTAACTGCCTCTATCTACTCCCTTACGGAGCGGTTCAGGTGTCCACCGATGTGTGAGAGAGATACTGCACAATTTGCTTCCCCAAAAGCCAATTAAACGGCAGCTAACTTTTGAGGAAAGTAAACGGTGCAGTAATTGTCTCACATCTCTGTGGACACCCGAACCACGCCGTAAGGGAAGTGAGGAAGGTGGAAGTGAAAGAACGAAAAAGGGGTCGTAAAAGAAGGCTCCGCACAGCTCACGGGTGACTGCGTTTCGGCTCCATCGAAACGCGGCTGCCACGGCCGAATTAGAAAAATATAATAATAATAATTGGTTTTTTGGGGAAAGGAAATGGCGCAGTATCTGTCTCATATATCATTGGACACCTGAACCGCGCCGTAAGGGAAAGGATAAAGGAGGGAATGAAAGAAGAAAGGAAGAATAGGTGCCGTAGTGGAGGGCTCCGGAATAATTTGGACCACCTGGGGATTTTTAACGTGCACTGACATCGCACAGCACACGGGTGCCTTAGCGTTTTTCTTCCATAAAAACGCAGCCGCCGCGGTCGGGTTCGAACCCGGGAACTCCGGATCAGTAGTCGAGCGCCCTAACCACTTAGCCAAATATGAAAACTGGTTTTTGGGGAATGGAAATGGTGCAGTATTAAAATGAAAATTGGTTTTTGGGGGAAGGAAATAACGCAGTATCTGTCTCACATATCGGCGGACACCTGTTTTCGCCGTAAGGGAAGGGATAACGGAGGGAGTGAAATAAGAAAGGAAGAAAGAGGTGCGGTAGCGGAGGACTCTGGAATAATTTCGACCAGCTGGCGATCTTTAACTTCCACTGACATTATACAGCAGACGGGTACCTTAGGAACTCCGGATCAGCAGCCTAGCGCGCTAACCACAAAGCCACCACGGCAGGTATGCGCAGTATCTGTCTCGTATCGGCGGGCACCTGAACCACGCCGTCAGGGAACGGAGGAGAAATCAATAATTGTTGCACTGTATTAAATTGGGAATGGGAGGTGGGGATAGTTGTTGCGCTTGGTGGCAGTTCCTATTCCGGGACACCATTGGCCGCGCTGCTGCCCGTGCTGTCTGGTCCAGGCCTCGCTGGGCCTCCAGGTACCAGCTGGACAGGGTCGCCTCGCAGCCCTCCCTTGTTGACTGACTTATCACAGTTGTATGTGCACTGTACTGGCAGGCCCATAAATGTGGTCAGCATACTGCCCGCAGAATTTTCACCTGCCCGTGAATGTAGGGTCCATGTGTTCTATTATGACGGTATTTAAGAAAGGCCTGGTTTGTAGCCGTGTTTGTAGGGGTGTGCTACAAGCAGACGAAACCGTAGACACCTATACACCACGCAAAACACTCATGAGACATGAAATATTGAGCGACCCGAAAGGCGCGGGTTTGATTCCGACTTCGGCGGTCGAATTGCGTTGGAGGCGAAATTCTAGAGGCCTGTCAGCTGGCGATTTCAGTGCATGTTAAAGAACCCTAGGTAGTCCAAAATATTTGTAGCCCTTCACTCAGTAGCCTCCGGCCGACTGCTTCTTTTTGGTGTAGGCTTTTATAGGGTGGCGGATATTTGAGTCGCGTTCCCCTATGATAGTTTAGTTCCTAGGACGCAGAGCTTCGTAGAGGAAGAGGAGGAAAAACATTTATTCAGAGCACAAAAACTGGGTGGGTTCAGTACGAGAACCCATTGGTCGTCATCATAATCCGGCCCCTCTCAACCAGCGATTTCTGGTCGAGTGGGCTGCGGCTATGAAGGGTTGCCTCCCAGCGCTCATGAGTCGTATCGGGATTGCTGTCCAAGTCTGGGTTTTCTTGACATTCCCAAACCGCGTGAAAGAGTGTGCCAACTGCTCCAAAGAAGGGGCAGGACGAATGGTAGGTTTATGGGTACCATTTACTCATTAGGTAAGGATTGGGCAGAGTATGTTTGTAGTCGCCTGATTATGTGCTCTTCATATTTACTTGGGATTTGTGAGGAAGAGGATATTTCCTTCTTGTGATCTTATAGTACTCCGTAATTTCTGCGTAGCTTAGTAAGGGTGAGGGGTTTTAAACTGTGTCAGAGAGAGGCTGCGTGCCAGATGCTCGGAGGAGGAGAGCTCGAGCAGCTGTGTTGGCCGCCTCATAGCCCGTCGTTGAGAGGTGTCCTGGCGTCCAGAAGATCTGGATGTTGGAAGGATTAGACCTTTCCAAAATTTCCCAACACGGAGCGCCAACGCGGCCTCTGAGGTAATTGCGTACCACTGCTTGTGAGTCGGACATAACCGTTGCATCGCTGTTCTTTGATATCGCTAGTGCGATAGCTGCTTCTTCAGCCGATGTGGTATCCACCGCTTGGATAAGGCTGCTTGCAATAATATCCCCCCGGGGTGAAACTGCTGCAATTGCCGCGACTCCGTTAACGGGTCCAGCCGCATCGACGTAGATCGTGTCCTTGTTTCCATCCCAGCGCTTAGAGTGGTGTCTAGCTCTGGCTAGTCTCCGTCCTCTGTTATATTCCTCATCCATGCGTTTTGGTATGGGGTGAGTCGTAATGTGTGATCTCATCTGCATGGGCATGTCGATCTTGTCAGCGACTTCCCGGGGTGGACTGATTCTCAGCTTCTGTAATATTTTCCTGCCAGGCTTAGATGTTTTGAGCCTGACCATTTGGTTTACACGGTGGGCCTCTATTAGTTCGTCGATGGTGTTATGGATCCCCAGCTGTAGTAAGCGCTAAGTGGATGTGCATAAAGGGAGTCCCAGCGCCGTCTTAATTGCCTTTCGAATAATAACATCTAGTTGGTCTTTCTCCTTTTTGCTAAGCCGTAAGTACGGGGTGGCGTATGTTAGTTTAGAGAGAATGAAAGCCTGAACTAATCTTAGGGCCTCCTTCTCTCTTAGCCCATTTCTTTTCTTGATTACCCGGCGTGGCATTCTAGAGACTTGATCGGAATAGGCTTGGAGCTGTCTGATTGTAGTGGTGTTAGTGTTGCCGCTGGGTATGATGGCTCCCAGGTTCTTGATCTCTTTCTTGATTGGAATGCTAATACTCTGGACCGTAATGTCGACAGAGGGAGTGGACGGCAAAAGCCCCGTATTCTGCCTCTTGCTACGGTCAATCAGGAGTAACTCTGATTTCTCGGGAAAGCACGTTAACCCATGCCTCGCCGCATGCTGGCACACGACATTCGCTGTTTCCTGAAGCCGGCCTTGAATTTCCCCTTCATTATCGCTGCAACACCAGATCGTAATGTCGTCGGCGTATATAGCGTGCTCAATGCCTTGGATGCGGTCTAGCTTCTCTAGTAGCTCACGCATGGCCAGGTTGAAGAGAAGCGGAGATAAGACCGCTCCTTGCGGGGTGCCCTTGGAACCTAGATTGAACGGAGAGGAGGTCCGATCACCAATACGTATTGACGCTTTTCTATTGGAGAGAAAGTCCCTCACGTAATTATATGTGCGGTCACCACAGTTGATGCTGTTAAGCTCATGCAGTATTCCCTGGTGGTTGACATTGTCAAATGCCCCTTTTAAATTGAGCGCTAGGATGGCCCTAACCTGACATCTTCCGGGGTTGTCCAGAATATCCTCTCTGACACGGAGGAGAATATCCTGTGTAGACAGCTTTTCTCTAAACCCGTACAGCGTGTCAGGGAGGATATCAGTCTTCCTTAGGAGTCGTTTCAGTCGGGCGTTCACGACCCTCTCGAACAGTTTACCCAGACACGACGTCAGAGAGATCGGTCGTAAATGATCCATATCGCATGGCTTATTGGGCTTGGGAATAAATCGCACTAAAGCCAATTTCCAGTAGTCGGGGATCTGGCCCTTGTGCCAGCACTGCGTGTTGAAGTATTTCACTAATTTTCTTAAAGAGATGTCATCGATATTAAAGAGCATCTTGGTGTTTATCTCGTCCGGTCCAGGAGCGGTGTTCTTACGCATGACGTCAAGCTCCGCCCTCAGTTCCTCAACCGTTACGTCTTGGTCCATCTCTTCATTGGGTGCACCGGTGTACGCAGGGAGAGGGTACGAGGATCCCAGATCGAGAAATTTCCGTGCAAGTTCTGCAATGAGGGCTTCGTTGTCACCTTTATAGCTGTGCAAGGCGTTACAGAGCTTGTCTGTTTGCTCTTTCCGGCTTGAGTTCGGCTCGATAAGGGATCTGAGGAGTCCCCATGCTTTAGCCGTGCCCATTCTACCGTTGAGCTCATCACACAGCTTGAGCCAGTTTTGGTTAGCGAGGTTATGTGCGTAGTCATCCCCTTCTTTGGTGAGTTCTGCAATCTTGGTCTTCAGCTTGCGATTTAACTTTTGCCTTTTCCACCTCCTTGTCAGAGATCTCCTGGCTTCCCACAGATGTAACAGGTGCGGGTCAACTGCCGGAGTTTCTTCCGTGGTGTTCGCTGTCGTAGAGTTCCTGGCGACGGTTTTCATCTGCAGCGCTGTCCATGCCTCAATATCTGTGATATCTTCGTCCGGGAGTCGTGCGAGAGGACAGGAGACGATAGGAGCTTCGTAGACCACGAGCCGGAACGGAAACCGGTGGTCTCAACCCCTGATCGGTAGGCCTCGGGAACGAACGACTAATACAAGAGCCACCTCGCATCACTGCCGCCTAGAACACTGTTTTGTTCTCGTGACTGAAGGAAGAATGGAAAGTCTGCCATGCCCACTGGCTCGTGCTGAGAAACAACCGCTGGCACGTGCAGAGAGGATTTGAGAGAGACGCGCGAAGCCGGAACACTCTGACGTCGTTGTTGTTGATGACCTAACAAAAAATGGCACAATATTCTGACCAAGGCTTCAGTTCATTCTTCTTCTTCTTCTTCTTCACCCCAGGTATATGGCACATACCCACGCGGGGGATTGGCCAAGGTGTAGTTGAATAAACTAAGAAGTTTCCATGAAAGATGTTGACAAAAATGTAGCAGCAATCGTGAATTTTGAAAAATCAATGAATAAAAACAAGAGAACAATATTGACAGTTAAATAACAGACAGCATTTTGGTGAAAAAGAAGAGCTCGTAGAACTTTAAAAGAATTAGCACACCAACCTACCAGTTGCAATTATGTAATCGTGGAGAAACCCACAAATAGAACCCAATGCAAATTCCTTGGCGTTCGAACCAAACGATAATAATACTGGCAAAGATAAAGGGAGCCCTAACCTGGAGAGAGGGTCCTCCAGGTAAATCTTTCTCTGAAGTGCGAACTTTGGGCAGTAGAGGAGAAAATGGTCTAAAGATTCAACTTTCCCACATGCATCACATAGGTTCGTCGGTGTCAACCCACACCTGCATAGATATAAATTCCAACTTGGAATCCTGCACCGCAACCGCGTCATTGTTACCTCACACAGCCTAGATTTACACGAACGGACGTTCCAATTATATGCTAAGGGCTGATAGTCAGTGATATTTAGTAAGGGATCTCGTAACCTGGCTGATATATGTAGGAATCGCTGAAACCTGGAAATCGCCAGCAGGCTGAAATTCGGGACGGGATGTGCCACTGACCCGTCAAGAGACGACCTTGCTAAGTAATCAGCCACCTCATTTGAATGAATACCTGCATGGCCAGGGACCCAGACAAAACGGACCACCTTCAAAGTGCATGGGACAAAAAATCGCAGGATACGGCTCAAAAAATCTTGTTAAGTGTCAAGGAAGACTAACACCGACAATCAGAGAGAATAATAACATGAGACACATGGCATGGAATTTTGTGAAGGGCCATTCCAAGAGCCGAAAATTCCGCAAAGAATATAGGAATATAATCTGTGATGCGGACGGAATAGCTCCATGCCAAATCCTGCGAAAAGATGCCAACTGCAGCTTTTTGGCAGTTGACGGAGGCATCGGTAGCAAGCACTGTATGATGGGGGTATTTCTTTATGTGATCCGAGAGAATACCGTTTAAAATGTTTGCTGGCATGAGTTTCGCATGAGATGGAAGATGTGGTCGAAATGGAATTCCACTGCTGCCGGCGTGTCATCAACCCACTGCAAAAAACTGAGATCAGCACCAATCGGTGTTAAAAGGTTCTGCGTTAACATAATTTGAGGCATTTGATACCGTGGCCAATGATGAGAAAAGAATAAGACCGGCTGAGACACAAAAATAGGAGCACTGACATCAGTCACTGGATCCATCGACCTGAGGAAAGTTCGCACCGTGAGTATTTGAAAACGGGAAGTTAGATCAGGAATACGGGCTTCCAGATAAAGCAAGGCGTTTGAACCTGATTTTGGGAGACCAAGGCAGAGGTGGAGAGCGTGCCTTTCCAGTAAGATTAGCGGTTGAATCTTGTAGCTTGCGCTACCAGAGAACATAATGCAACCAAATTCAAGTATAGGTCTTACGTAGGTTTTGTATATTAGCAATAACGTGTCGCGGCGCATCCCAAACTTTTTATTGGCGATTCTTGTCAGCCGGCCTAGAGCGCGTTCTTCTTTAAAAGCATTGTTCTTTATATGAAGGCTCCAATTTAATGCTGGCTGATAAGTAACACCCAGATATTTTACGGATTCCACTTGTGGAATCTGGAGAGAGCGTTGGACTAATGAAATGTGCAAAGGCTTGTCTGGAGGAAATACCAAAACTCCGCATTTGTCTACATTCAGGGATATATTAATACCCTGCAACCATACTCCAAGTGCACAGAATGTGGTAAAGGGAGTGGATATCCCTGGCCGAGGCGAAAAAAGCTATGTCATCTGTATACACAAAAACTGTTATATCAGGACGAATGGGGATGCCACTGACCAAAATAATTAAAAGCAGAGGGGATAGCACCGATCCTTGCGGCACACCTCTTGATTGATATGTATTTTAACATAGGGTTCCCTAGGCGCAGTAAAAGAATATGTCCTTCAGAAATTCAGATATCCACGCATAAATGTAGGTTGGAGGATGTAACTGAGCAAGTCTGTTAAGTAAAATAGTATGCTCTACACTGTCATAGGCCTTTGCTACATCAAGAGTGACCGAAGCTGAAACTTCTCTTCTGCGTAGCGAGAGCCGGATTCTGCTCTCTAGATCCACATGCGCGGACCATATAGAGCATCCACGACGAAAGCCAATCTGGGCTAAGCTGAGACCTTTGATGTCATGAACATGTTTTGTGAGGCGACTGTGCACTATTCTTTCTATTAATTTGACTAAATTTGAAGTCAGCGCAATTGGCTGAATATTATCTAAGACGTATCCTTTCCCTACATCTTTCATTATTAAAATAATTTTCGCCGTCTTCCAAATGCTTGGAATCCATGCATTTTCCAGAGAAGCACTGACCATATCTAAGAGTGCGCTTGTAAACTCCTGGGCTAAAATTTTATTCATACCAACAGTGACACCATCTGGTCCAGGAGCTGCAGGATGCAACATTGCCAGGACTGAGAGGAGCTCTGATGCGTCAACCTCGGTATAATCTGAAGAGGGTGAAATTGTGCACAAAGGGACGTTGCTCTGCGTCTGGAAGCGTAACGCCAATCCCTGAGCAATACACTCCAGGCTCTCCTGAGGCTTTTGTGGTGATAACACTATTGAACCAGTGAGAAGAGAGACGACAGAACTCTTCTTACGTTCCATGAATCTATACAGGGCTTTCCGGTGAGGAGGATTTGAAAGATATGTGTTTAAAGTTTGGTTGTACTCCTCCTTGGCTTTTGCAAGCGTTCTTTTGAAAGATGCAGAGAAGAATTTGTAATTTAACCAATTAGCCGGACTCTGGTTGCAGGACAGCCTCTTCAAGGCCGCTTTTCTGCGACGATAGGCCTTCTCACATTCTTCTGTGCACCAATAAGACGGCTGTTTAGTAGAGGCTGCTGCGGGCACAGCGAATATTGACTGGTCTACTGCATTTTGCAAAAATGAAACCGTCTGCAAAGCTCTGTCATCCCGGCTTGTATTAACTAAAGAGGCAAATGAGGCGGACATCAAATTTTTATAAATTTTGTGGTTGACAAATTTATGGGTTAGACAACTAGCTTTAAGAGGAGATAACCGGATAGTGAAAGTTATAGGAAAGTGATCACTAGACGTACCCGAATCCTCTGTCGACCAATCAGTCACATCTAGCCTGCCTGCTGATAATGTTAAGTCAATGGCTGAACAAGCAACCACTCGCATAATGGTTATTTCTCTAAAATTGCAGCAGCGTACAGCATTTGCAGACAGCCACGACCAGAGAAGCTGGCCGCAGGAATCAGTACGACTTCCCCAGTCACTATGGTGAGAATTAAAATCTCCTGCGATGACTGCATTGTTTGTGGCAGTCACCAAGCTGTCTAAACAGTCTGTCCTGTGTACACCAAAAGGAAAATAGACATTAGCAATTGTAATATCAGCACAATGCGGATATGAAATTGTGATCGCTAAAAGCTCACAGTCAGGGAGAACAATTTTCTTAGAGATAGATGCCTGATGACAAAATTTTAGATAGCATGGTTACCAAGCCACCTCCCCTGCCAACAATTCGATCTGACCGGAATACTCGAAAGTTTCTTATTGAATATGATTTATACGATGATAACCGCGTTTCTTGTAAAAGTACAATATCAGGCTAATGCTTGTGAATAAGTATGTCTAGATCTGGAAGAGAAGACAAGACGGAACGGCAATTCCATTGTAATACTTTGATACCTTCCATGATTATTGACCAATTGAAGAGGCCGAAACCGCCTCTTTAAGGATATCAACATGGGGATGAAGTTTGGGTGGTCCCTTTTTAGCTTTCATCTGTGGAGAACTAAAATTAGATGGTGATGAGGAAGCACGGCGCTTCTGCGTAGGGCAGGACATTTCGACATCTCTTGTGCAGATGTCACTGCGACATTCACTGCTAGGAACAGAGATGTTAGGTGGGACCTGGGGAGCATCAGAAGGTGATGTAGAGCGGTTAGCACTAGCTGCAGAAGCTGAAACAGATGCAGACGTTGCTGCCAGGACGGGTGTTGATGATGACACAGACTGAACTGCAACAAACTGAGCCAATGCCTCAGAGAAAGTGTTTAGCATTCGCTCAACCACTTTATTAAGAGCTTTTTCGACTGTGGTCACAATTGAGGCAGTCAAGTTGGACTCAATATCCCCAACAGAAGCGCGCACACGACTAGCATATGAATCTTTTTTCCTGTTAAGAACAGCGTAAGCATCGGCTCTTGAGCACCGCTTCTCTTTGATAATGTCCAACAAGCTACGCTCTTCACTACGTTTTGCGCAGTTGGCATCATCAGCTGAGTGATTGTTGCTACAGAGGCAACAATGAGGCTGCTCTGAGGTGCAGTCATCAGCAGAATGACCTTTTCCACATAAACGGCAGCGGGTCTCCGACTTGCATGCTTTGCCACTATGCCCGAACCGCCAACAGTTGGTGCATTGAAGAGGGCGGGGTTCTAGAGGGTCCACATGGTATACAATCCGCCAGATTTTTAGTTCAGCAGGGCAGGAAGAGCCAGCAAAAGTTGTTATTAAAGACTCAGTAGCAACACGCGAGCCATTTACCTCTCTACTGCAGCGGTAGACTGAAAGGACCCCAACACCTGCATCCTGAAATTCCTGTAGAAATTCTCTCGGGGATGATGCTGGGTCGACACCTCTTACGACACCCTTGACACATGCAAGCTGTTCGGGAATGAATGCTTTCACCGGCTGCGAGCTGGAATTTTTGCACTTAAGCAAGTCTGCAACACAAGCGATGTCCGAGGACTTGCACACAATTCCTCGACGGCCATATGGACGCACCTCAGAGATCTGCAGGTATTGGGCGTCAATGATCTTAGCTCCTGTTGAATTAGTTTGGGGGTTTTCATTTTGATCACACCCTCACCGATTGAAACGATAGCCACGGGAACCGCATCAATGCCATTTTTGTGAAAGGGCTCAAGTGGCAGGCTTTGGGCTGGCAAGCTGGCAAACCAAGCTGCCGACACACCACCTGGGGAGGTCAACGACATCTCTCAGCAAAACGCACTCTCAGGTTCACATGAACTGCGTCTTAAATTACGCCTTGGCCAAAACCCCCCAACGTAGAACGGACTCACCAAGGATGAACAATCCGGAACCACCAGAAGATGCAGAAAACAGCAGCGGCCAGCAAGAACACGTCAGCACGTTGTTGTTCTTGTTAGTCTATCAAAGGATGGCACATACCCACACTGGGGGATCGGCCAAGAATCGGGTGGCTATTCACCTGAACGCAGTTAACAAAAAGGAAAAGCACGTGGGAGCGCAACACCGGTGAATTTTTCGTCTTGAACAGAAAAGGTGTGAGTGTTTTGATTTTAAAATTTTAAGAATAATAATAGAGATTGATTAAATATTAATGATTTAGTCAAAATGTAATAACTGATAGAAAAGAAAAGGTTGGAACACTTAGCAAGTCAGTCGGTGAGATTCTATCAGGAAATTTAGAACAGCGGTACAAACAGATCTGTGATAATAATAATAATTGGTTTTTGGGGAAAGGAAATGGCGCAGTATCTGTCTCATATATCGTTGGACACCTGAACCGCGCCGTAAGGGAAGGGATAAAGGAGGGAGAGAAAGAAGAAAGGAAGAATAGGTGCCGTAGTGGAGGGCTCCGGAATAATTTCGACCACCTGGGGATCTTTAACGTACACTGACATCGCACAGCACACGGGCACCTTGGCGTTTTTCCTCCATAAAAACGCAGCCGCCGCGGTCGGGTTCGAACCCGGGAACTCCGGATCAGTAAATGTTTTGAGGCCGAATAAATTTTGTGGGAGTAGGCGCACGAATTTTGTGTTTGTGCCATTTTGTTTACATCGACCTTTGTGTCTGCAGGTGCGCTGGCACTGGTTTCACCGCTCTACGCCCGTTTGGACATGTATTTCGTGCACGGCGGCATGGCAGGAGCAGCAATACCGGCAGTACACACCACGACCCATGTATTGAGCAGCTCCAAGCCGTGGAACTAGCAAACGCCAACAATAGTGGAGCTACGAGGGGACCGCAAGATCATACAATGGTTTACCCAGTGATGGAGACTATGCGACAAGTGTTGATAGAATTAGTAAAGCGTGAAGTCAAGTAGGACACGAAAGCCACCGGTCTGGTGAACACACCTTGGGAGGCAAGCAAATGTCAAGCGAGAACGACCGAACAGCAGCAGCAGCAGACGTTGCGCTTGGCATATGTTGTTGTTGTTGTTGTTGTTGACCTCACACAATGGCACATACCCACTAGGGGGATTGGCCATAACCAGGCGGTGGCTATTGAAATGACCAGTTGCATGTGGCAAGCATGGGATGACCTACCAAAATTTGGATCGCACAGTTTCCGTAGCCGAGGTGGTTGCAGGAGGTTAGGGGGGTCATACAAACTAAAATTTAGGCAAAGAAGGGGTAGGGATTACGATAAGTGGTTGAAAAACCGAAACACCGAAGCTGATAATGAGATGGGCAGGACGAAAGCTCATGATGGTAGACGTTTTTATTCTAGGAGATAATTTTGAACGGCAGAGCAAACATTCCCATTGGTATGGCCAAGCATAGAAGCGCCAAGAGACAGAACAACCGCAGAAGACAAGCGCAAACTGAGATTCTGTATCGGAAATTCTAATAGTCGCCTCCTAATCGATGAATAGCGACGGCAAAAAAGAAGAAAGTGCTCTATTGTTTCCTGCTCCGCACAATACGGACACAATGGGGAGATCGCCAGACCAGGCCTGTAGAGGTAAAAATTTAGTTGCGGCACCGGGCAACGAAGCCTCGTGAAGGAAACTTCAAGATTGCGCGATCGCCAGACTGAGCTTCTCCAAGGGAACAGTAGGTGCTGGAAGTCGTCCAAGGAAGTAAGCGCTGATGCGCCCAATTCGTTCATTGCAGTGTACCGTCGAAAGCGTTCCGCCGTGATGTAAGCAGTTGTTGGAAGCGGGTCAGCAATCGGTCTACTCAGGGCTGCCTTCACTGAAAGCATCAGCTGATTCATTTAATAGAAGACCCCTGTGCCCAGGAACCCAAAGAAATCGAATTGATGTGATGTGTGGAGGGATCAGGAATTTTAGTATCCGAAAGAGCTGCGATTCAGTGGACGTCGAGAGGGAAGTGCATAAAGATAACGAGTCCGTAATTATTATTACTGCTGATAAAGAAATTGGTACCTTGCGCAGAGCGAGAACCACTGCTAGAAACTCAGCCAGATAGATAGGAGTGAAATCTTGGAGACGGAGAGAAAAAGACCAGTCAAGGGACTGGGAGTAAATACCTACACCTGCCTTTTCTGCACACACCGAGCCATCAGTCGCAATTGCAACATGTGAACTGAAGGTCGACAAATAACCCTACAACATACCATTTAACCATGAGAAAGGCAGTACTTTTGCATTACATGAATAAATGTCATCGTAGATGATAGACACAGTTGCGGGGATGGACCGCACCGGAACAATTTCAGGTATTCGCACGATGAGTGGGCCCAGCAAAGATTCAACGAAACAGATTTGGGGAGTTTGAAGGCGAGACCATCCGACACCCAAGAGCCCCGCTCACTGCCCTAGGAAGATCAATTCGGATGCATGCTGCTCCGAGTCTCAAAACTTTAAAAACGTTTGTACTGTCAAAAGGCGAAACCTTGCAGTAAGAGACGGCACCCGCGCTTCCAGATACAAAACATTGTTTGCCACGTATTTAGGGAGACCCAAACACAGGCGCAGAGCTTCTCGCTCTAAGAGCAGAATTGGGCGCAGTTTGTATGCAGCTGCTCCAGAAAACAAAACGCAACCGAATTCCAAGATTGGCCGGATATACATTTTGTAAATCAGCAGAAGAGCATGTCTGCGCATACCGCAGCGAGGGCTACTCATCCTTCACAGAAGACCTACCGCCCGAATCCCTTTCGCAGCAACCTGATCTATATGTGACCGCCAAGAGAGAGAGGAGTCATAAGTTACCCCGAGATACTTTAGGGAACATACCTGAGGAATGACATGATGACGATAAGACAATGAAATGTGTACCTGTTGAGTAACCGGAAAAGGTAACAAAGCGCACTTGTTTACAATAAGACTTAAGTGAAATTCAGATAACCATCGGTCAAGGGGATTTAAATATGACTGTAAAACCATATACACAGAATGTAAATCACTCGCAGCAGCAAAGAAAGCTATATCGTCTGCATACACGTACGTAGTCACGTCAGGGGAAGTCGGAATCGAACTGAGTAAGAGGTTGAATAGAACACGGGAGAGAACTGCACCTTGAGGCACACCTCTAGATTGATGAAATTTCCTTGTAGAAACTCCGCGTTGACAACAATTAAATTTTCTGTCAGCCAGGAAAGCTGACACCCATTCCACCAAATAACTTGGCAAGCCTAGAGCACATAGTCTGTACATCAGAGGCCCATGTTCGACACTGTCATATGCTTTTGAGATGTCTAGAGTTACCAGCGCAGCATACTGTCGACGCCGGCGCGCTAGTCGGACACGTCTTTCGAGGTCAGTATGCGCGCACCATATAGAGCACCCAGGCTTGAAACCAATTTGACAGGGGTTAAGTAGTCCCTTTTCAGTAATAATGGGTATGATTCGTCCATACAGCACGCGTTCAACCAATTTCACCAGATTCGATGTCAATGAAATTGGTCGAATGTTGTCTAAGACCAACCCTTCGCCTGGCTTTTTAAGCACCGGGATAATTTTGGAAACACACCATACATCCGGGATCCATTGGGTTCTAATAGAGTAATTTACCAGCTCCAATATAGCATTGGGGGATTCGTCGAACAGTATTTTAATCATCGCAGAGGTGACACGGTCAGGACCAGGAGCTGCAGAAGGTAACCGATTTATCACCAGGGAGAGCTCAGAAACCGAGACATTAAGGAAATCATCATAGTGATTCCCAAGCAGTTGTGGGCGAGAGCACAGCCGAAAAATGGTATTCCAAGCCTTTGCCAATTTCTTCCAATGACCTGGTAAGCTCTACTGGAGTCAGCACATCAGAGGGAATGTTGTGAGGCGGTGGCAGCCTGTTCCTTGACCTCAGAAAGCGAAACAAGGCTTGTCTGTTATTAGATTTTGATAAATGGTCATAATTCTCTTCATCATGTTTTTCTTTTACCCTAGCGACTGTGCGCTTGAAGGTAGCTGCAAGAAACTGATAATCGATCCAATTCCGGGACATTGATTATGGATAGGTTTCTTCCAGGCTGCCTTGCGCCGCCTATAATCCTTTGAACATTCTGCATTCCACCAAGGGCTCAGAGAAGTGCCTATGCTATCGCACACTGTAAACTCTGATTGCGTCCGTACCCGATCTAAAATAGAGCATAAGCCTAACACCCTGCTCTCCTGAGACAAATTCGGCAAAGAGTGTAATTCTGAACTGAGTGAACTTTTGAACTTGTTGTAATCGACTAAGGTGCGACTGAATCCGCCGATAGAAGTCATCGGACACACAATATCAACAGTGAGTGGGAAATGGTCACTGTTTGTTGCAGAGTCAACCGGAGTCCAGGAGGAAACTGCTACCCCTGGGGTTGAAAACGTTAAATCCAATGCTAATCAGGAGTGCCCACGGAGAAAGGTCGAAAAACCCGAGTTATGACAGTTTAGGTTATTCACACAAGCCCAATCCCATAAACGCAAACTGGTCTGTTCGACAACCCCAAGTCAAGTGATGCGAACTGAAATCCCCAACAAGCAACACATGTGATCTGCTGACAGAGAGTAAGGAATCTAATGGCCGTGTCATGAACCCCAGATGGAAAATATACATTTGCGACAGTAATGGGATGGAAACCAGAAACTGAAAGATCCACTGCCTGAATTTCGCAATGAGCGTCCACACGCTTAAACACCAATCGTGCCTTGTGACAGAATCTGGATGAAACCAGCAGAAGCAAACCGCCCCCCCCCCCTTGATGGGCGGTCCATTCTAAAAATTCAATAATGTTCCATTTGAAATGAAAACTCTTTCGACAACCAGGTTTCTTGAAGCGCAATGACATGAGGGGAAAATCGATTTGAAAGAGTTACTAAATCAGTGAAGGCTGATTGAATGGAACGGCAGTTCCACTGCAGCACTCTCAGAGACCCTATTCTGCCGAAAGATCTGCAGCAGCAACTGCCTTTTCCAAAATGCTGTGGTGACCAGTTTTTCCTGAATTACTCTTTTTTGTTTTGGATTGAGGGGAGCTAGACGGACCAGCAACGGCCAAAGGAGACCGGCTACGTTTCTGAGCTCGAGCGTCGAGCTCCATGAGCTCAACACACCCATCAATTGCTCCGGTCGTGACTTCAGGTACATAACTTGTTGGCGTGCGCTCTTTTTGCGGCTTCATTGAACCAAGGGAAGGCGTCTCCGCACTGAGTTCAGTAGGTACTGCAGGATCCAAGATGACTTCAACGCAGCATTGGAGGTCATTATTGAAGAGGTCATTTGCGCACCATGACTTGCGATATGCACTCTTACTGAAGTCACTAGCCGATCCATGACCTTGGCCATTGCCTTTTCAACCGCTGTAGCAATCGCATCTGACAGGCTTGAATCCACGACCGCAGTCGTCTGCCGTGCTGCCACACTTGAGTACCCGTACGTCCTTTCCTTAACAATAGCCATAGCCTCGCGCCTTGAGCACCGGCGCTTTTCTAACACTTCCAGCACCTTAACCTCCTCAGCCATTGCAGGACAATTAGAATATATGGCGGAGTGACTACCGCTGCACAAGCAACACATCTCATCTTTTGAACACCTTCCTTCACGGTCATGATTACCACCACACACACTGCACCTTGAGCTTGACTTGCAGGCGTTCGCGCTGTGGCCAAACCTCCAGCAGTTGCGGCATTGAAGCGGTCTTGAAGAATACGGATCGACCCTGAAAACCAGGGGCCACACCTTCAACTCAGATGGACAGGAGAGACCCGCAAAAGTGGCAATTACCGTTTCAGTTGGAAGTTTTGTTTCCTAGACGACCCGAGTGCACCGATGTACAGAAATCACCCCTGCGGAGGAGAGTTTCTCTAGCGTTTCCTTAGGGCTAAGGCGTGGGTCAACCCCTCGCACCAGACCTTCAGAGCACGGCAAGTGCGGCGGTATAAATGCGCTTACCGACTGGCTTTCAAAAGCTGTGCACGTTAACACATCCATGATGCAGGCCTGGTCGGCCGACCTGCACACCACGCCTCCTCTGCCGTACTGCCGGACATCACAGATTTTTAAGAAGTGAGGCGTTATCGCCTGTAGCGCAGTCTGAACTGCATCCGGGTTATTGAGTCGAATGGCGCCACCATCCGATAGAACCAAGGCCACGGGAATAGTGCCGACGCCACCCCGAAAGAAGGCGTCCAGGGGGAGTTGGTTGGGGGGGAGGCTGGCCGACCAGGGGGAGTTCCCCTGGCCAGGAGAGGACGTCGACATGCGCCCCTAGCGACGTGCAAGCGCCCTGCAAAAGCGAAAGACAATCAAGCAATCAGAAGCTAGTGATACGAACAGTCACCGCCCAGTGAGACCACGCCCGCCTGTGATATGTGATATGGCCAAGGTGTACCCATATGTGCACAACGTTCTAGTTTTCGTCGTCTTCTTTCCGAGAGCCACCGGCTGGACATCGACACCAACCCTGCTGCTCGTTCGTGTCAACGCATGCGCCGCCAGTCAGCGGTACGTCTACGCGGTGACCTGCTGCTCCTGGACCAGTGTGCCAGCTCGGAGCTTCTGCCGACGGGGCACATGGAGCTGCCGCCATCAACTTGATTGTTTGCCCCAAGTGAGCAAATAACTTTTGGACATTGGTTTTCTGCGTTAGGCCAAACTGATCAAGCTCTTGATAGGACTCGTCCTCTCTGTTCTGTCTCTCACGAATGTTTCATGAATTCCACGTTGTATAAATTGTTTGCAACCGCCTTTCATATATTTTCATATATTTTCATATATTTTTGTAGTTTTCACTGCGTTTTGCAGTTATCTTAATCTTGCTCGTTTATTTTTTTGTTCTCTCCTCTCGCTCACTCTCACTCACTGTCTCCTAACACTCACCCTCTCCTCTCACACACTCTCTTCTCACTCACTCGCCTCTTACTCACTAAATCTCTCACTCGCAGTCCGTCAAACACGGCAAACACCACGGTATCACCTTAGCATTGCGGTAAACGACGAGTAACTTGTCGCCCGCGCACGCCACAAGGGTTAAACATCTGGGGGATTTCCTTTCATTGTTTTGCGGCCGAATAAATTTTCTGGGTCTAGCACCGTTGGTTGGATGCTGTCAGAGTAGGCGCACAAATTTAGTGTTTGCGCAGTTTTGTTTGCATCGCTTTTTGTTGCTCCCCCTTGATGCTGGCTCGTCAGGATCGAGGTCTCTTTCTAGCGTTCCTGAGTGCGTTTGTTCACACATCATCTCTTACTTTTGTTTTGCTCCCCTAAATTTACTTTTGAGGTATTGCTACATTTCATTATGATATTTTATTTTATATCGAAGTAAGCCCGCCGCAGCGAGCTTTGATTTACTTACGTGTCTTATAGTTTACATTTTGCAGCGGCAGGGTGCAGGTGCTCTCCTGTGAGGCCGTGTCATCGTCGTCTTCGCACGCCCCACAGCCCTGTAATATTGGCCGTCACAGCCATCACTGTGAACCGAATGGTCATGTTGAAGTGCAACATACACACTTGTGCACCATAAAACACCAGCCCTAGGCTAGACAGACGCCTATCATCACCCCCTCCACACGCACACGCGAACACACACACATACTCACACCCACTCTCACACACTCTTACCCTCTGTCACTCAATTACACTCCTCTCTCTCCCTCACTCACACTCCGTCGTATGGCTTAGCATCACTGTAAACCGTCAAGTCCCTTGTCGACCACGCACGCCCCAAGGGTAAACATCTGGGGGCTTTTTTTTTCAATGTTTTGCGGCCGAGTAAATTTTGTGGTCGTAGCAACGTTGGTTCGATGCTGTCAAGAGTGGGCGCACGAATTTCGTATTTGTGCAATTTTTTTTACACCGCCCTTTGTTTCTGCAGGTGCGGTGGCTCTGGCTTTGCCGCTGTACACTCTTTTGGATGCGTTATTTTGTGGACGGCGGCATGGCAGCAGCACCATCAGCAGTACACACCACGACCCCGGGTATGGTGAGCAGCCCCAAGTCATCGTGGAGCTTGCTAACAGCACCGTCAGTACTGAAACTACGAGGGGACCGCAAGAGCAGACGAGGGTTTGCGCGACTCCGTGACAAGTGTTGAAAGAGTCTGTGGAGCACAAATTCCAGTAGGACAGGAAAGCCACAGGTCAGGCGAAACAAAACTCAAGCGAGAGCGAGCGAAGTGGACTAGCAGAGAACTGACACACCGAGACCGCATGCCACGCTCCCGTCGACGACAGCGGCTTCCACTCCAAAGAAATAGTAGTCGAACAGCGTCACTAATAAGAGGCGAGATTTTGTGCACCTGTCGAAGGGAGAATACAAAATCATAGTCCGACCGACAAGCCACGGCTTCAGGGTAGGGTATGTGAAGGCCAGCGACTACATGCAACCCTGGTGAAGGTATGGTACACCGGCGACATGCTCATCGCAGTGAAAGCTGTCTCAAAAACAGTAACAGTCCGGACACCAGATGGAGTGAAGGCGGAAGAACTAAAAAAGATGAGGAAGCTGTGCCTAGGAGACAATTTTGATTTCAGCGCCTACTTGCTCGACGGGCCAAGGAACTGTCGGGGGTTGGTGCACGGACCCATGGCCGGCACACCTAAAGAAACCCTAATGAGCACCAAAGTGGGACGCCGGGAATTCTGCGGTCTAGGCAAGAATGCTCGGGAAATTGGTGTCAGCGCCCATCGCGTTCGATGGGTAGCTCGAGGCAGCGTTGAGTGTTGTACAGAGTGCACCTTGACCAGCTAACGAAGTAAGCTTGCCTGAAGTTCCTCTGCAGGTACACCGGCGCGGAGCTACAACCCATTCCGCAGTACGCGGTACACAAATGTGGGAACAAGTCAAGGGTCACAATGACGGCCAGCCCTGGTTCAAATGGCCCTGTGATGCTTATACTCCAAGGGCGAAATAGGATGCAACAGACGGCTCAAGAGGACGGCTCGCCAAGTTAGCTATTAACCACGGAAGGCCGCGGTGGTTCAACAGCGAGGATGCGGAAACCAGAGAAAGGAACGGATTTTCGGAACCGCCGCACTTAAAGGAAGCAGACTTTCCGGGTCTACCGGGTGCGAGCTACGCCGGCCACGGTGGGGGCAACGCCTAGAATCAGGGCAACGCTCCTGACGCAAGTTCAAGAAGGTGAGTTGGTCTAGGAGCGAGTCTCCCTGCTATCACACTGCTCTAGACTATTCGATGCAGACTAAGACGCACAGGGAACTCACAGAGGAGAACAAAGAAATAGCTTAGATACAACGATACAGCAATTGCTTCGATACAATCACAGGAGAATCACACGGGGCAGAATGGCCCAGGTCGAGACCAAACACGCAGATGAAAGCAGCGATGTAGCCGGAGATTTAGGGAAGCTAGAGCTCTACACAATACATGACGTCAGCGTTGCAAGAGACTAACACTGCACCAAAGACGACATTGTTAGCAGGCGAGAGGTTTTAAAAGCTGGCCGAGTATGTGAGAAGGGCACAAGCATTAGAGCACGTTTTAATGGAGGCCATACCTAAAAAACGCAGGTACAAGAGCGTATTCGTACTTTACATATACATTCACCACCGCGGAAGAAGACACTTCAGCGAAATATCATTAGAGCGGTTGTCGGCCCGGCAGAAGACAAAATACCTCATGATTGTACGAGATTTAAATGCTCCGCACATGGAAAGAAATTACAAGCTTTTGGTACGAAGGAAGGGAACAATCATAGACGGAGCAGAGCTAGGGGTGGAATACCAGTGGGATACAGTGACATCAAGGAAACAGCGTGTCAACAAACGCTAGCCCTGATTTTTCCTCACAGAAAATATCACAGCTTACGAATGATCCAACACTATCACGGTTTAGCAGAATCCAGAGAAAGGCGACAGTCATGGGGACAAGCATCAAACCAAAAGGAAAAGGAAACATGAGTCAGAAGGGCGCATAAGCAAAATTCTTCGGCGCGATTACCTCGACAGGGAAGCTCATGCAGATGGAGGGCACCTATGAGGATCGCAGCGAAACCTTGCCTGTTGGTACAGCACCACTGGTAAACCTGGGGCATCCGGCGAAGGACAGAAGCGACGACAAGCAAAACGAGGAGCACTTTCGTACTAAAACTGATACCCACGAACAAGAACCACGAAGGAAAGAGCGCGGCAAGATTGTAGGAGTTACGTTCCTCGAGAAGAAACAGCTAATTTGTATGTGGACACGTCCATGGACACACAGAACTAACAACACTATCAATCAGCACACCATCATTTCGACTAAGGGGTTGAGGATAATGTCACGGTAGACACACTTTGAGATTTTACGAACCGGCTGGCATTTGCCGGTCGAACCATTCAGCACGCCACAACCTTACGGGGATGAAGGCGTTGTTGAGAGCTCGGAAAAGGACACGCCTCTGGCAGAAAACCTCAATATAGAGCAGGCCATTCCACCCATATAAAATATGGCTCGCTAGATACATGAGAGAGTGGGCGCGATGGATTCGTTACCTGTGGCTGCAAAAAGAACCCTTTATTACCCAATATAATAGCCCTAGCCTAGAGCAGTGGGAAGCCCTCCTGACTGACTCCATCCACCCCGGGCTTCATGTTGGGGACGAAGACCAAGGCGGCGAAGGAGGCCAACGCCCCCCATCCTCTTCTCCCTCCCAAGCTCTATGCCCCTAAATCCTTACTATTACGTCCCCTTCGCTGCGGCGTTCGGCATGTTTCGTCGAAAAATGTGCTCCACTGTTTCCATCTCCTTACTGCATCCGATTCTCGAATAAAAAAGATCTCATGTGCCTTCTAGCGCTGCCTCTCTCCCAATGCTCTGAATAATCATTTGCGCCGAAACCTCGTATGTGCTCCTTGTCATCACTGTGTGCTCGCCGGTGCCAGCCGGCTTGAGCGCATTGTGGTTGACGCGACGGTCGCGCTTCTCAGTTCTTCCTGACGCTGCATCCACATTAAGTAAGGTGCTCAATCATCTTCGTAGCAAAGCCGTTCCACAATTCAGACATTCAACTGATACAATGGGCGTTTCAGCGAACACTTTCAACATTTTTCAGAAATGGGCTTTTTGGGCTAAAAAGACTTTTGCGGCATGGTGTTACCACTGTTGGTGGATGCCAGAAAACCGGTGAATCATCGTCGTAGTAACTAAATTTTATTAGTTACCTTTTTAACTCTAATTAGCTTAGCCTTGAAGAAACTTTAGGCATAAGCAAAAACCAGATGTATGCGCTAAAAGTGAAGGAGGGAAATCTCATTAGAGATCGATAAGATACTCAAACTAGCCGAAGAGTTCTACACTTGAATGTGTGCAACATGCGGGGAAAGCCTGCGAAATCTTTTTGCCCTAACATTTGAATGGCGATGTAAGAATTTTTAGTAGTTACCTTTTTAACTAATAAAGTTAGGAGCATAGAATTTCGAGAACGTGATCACCCTCGCCACTGTAGGTCGAAAAAATTTGGCTCCATTGTGCTAAAATACATACGCTCTCGAAAGCATGCAGGCAAAGCAACTCCTGCAGTGCACGTAACTAGTCGAAAAAGCCTAATTTTTATTCACAGCGCAAAGTGCAATCGAGCTTTTTTAATTCTAAAACCTGATATGGCTATATTACAGCTAGGTGCCTAGCTCTAGTAGTAAAATAGCTAAGTATTCAACAATAGTTCACCAGGTTACTAAAGACGATTCACCGGTCTTCTGGTGTCCGCCAACACTGGTAATACTATGCCGCAAAAGGCATATTTTTACCCCAAAAAGCGTATTTTAGACAATTTTTGAAAGTGTTCGCTGAAACACAAGTATGACCAAAAAGAACGTCTTTCAAAAGGTAAGTGGATTCAGCAACTTTCGGTTTGGTAGTGTTTTGCCCTGAACAGAGGGCCAATTTACGAATCCTGAGTACCTTCATTTGTAATCGAGAGAACAGGAAAGGGACGTGGAAGAGCCCCAATAGTGAGACTTAAAATGAAGTAGACTTCATACTATATGCTCACCCTAGCATTGTGCAGGATTTGGAGGTCCTCGGAAAGGTACGTCGTAGCGACCACAGAATGGGAAGGTCTCCAATTAGCTTAGACTTGAAGAAACTGGGCACAGGTTAAAACCTGATGTATACGTTATAAGACAAGGAGGGCAATCTCATTAGCAATCAATAAGGTACTTAAAGTAGACGAATTGTTCTACACCCGAATGTGAGAAACATGCAGGTAAATCCTGCGAAATTGTTTCCAGTAAAGCGGCGTCGGCGTTGAGGCTTCTCTGCAGTGCACAGCGATGACCAGAGAGAGGCCCCGGTAATGACATCACATACGACGGCACTACTTTTCCAGCGAATAAACTCGTGTTTCATGGAAGAAAACCAACGCCATTAAAGGTGTATCTTACAAAAGTTTCGGGGTATCAGACGACGCACAGCAACATGCACGCGAAGGCAGCGGACATCTGAATTTTCGGCACTAATGACGTCACAGCAAGTTTTCACGCACTTTCCAAACGCAGTGAAGTTCTAGGAGCCTGAACTTCGTCGCGGTCAATCGACGATTACGTCACCATTTTAAATGCTAGTGCAGAAAAACTCCGGATGCTTTACCTAGAAGATCAGTAGATTCGAGCTCTTGCGCCAGAAGGTCAGCTCGAGAGCGCTGCGCCGCCTCCTTCCTGAACTGCGAACTAGCTGGTTTTTTGGATGATTACTTACCAGGCTTTTTACAGCGTTCTCTTTACGCTAACTGGGATTTGTTCAAGGATATCGTTGAACATCTCATTAACACTTATGTACCATTAAGATCTTTGAAGTGCGATCGGGAATCACCTTGGTTTAATAATGTTTTAAAAAGACTCTCCAATAAAAAGAAGCGCTTGTTCCGCTCAGCGAAGTTGTTGAATTCTAAACAACGATGGGAGGCCTACTTTTCCGCAGCTGCAGAGTACAAAGGTGCGCTGAAAAACGCAAAGGACACATTTTTTAACCACACACTGCCTGCTATGCTGGTCAATAATCCAAAACAATTTTGGAATGTAGTTAACAAGAAAGACCCTTCCACAATACTACTTACTTCTTCTGATGGTGTTGCCTTTCCTCCATACGAATGTGCTTCTGTTCTAAACAATATATTTGCTGCGGCATTTTCTACCAACGTTTCTCTTGTTCATCGCGTGTGCCCTGTTTTTGATGCTCTTCCTATGGATCCAGTTATACTCGACGCGTCAGGCATCCAGTGCATCATAGAAAATCTTAAGGTTTCCTCTTCCTGCGGTGTTGACAACATTAATTCGAAGTTTTTAATTAATACAAAGTACTATTGTTCCATAATTCTTACTAAATTGTTTGAGCAGTCTCTTGCAACAGGTTGTATTCCCAATGATTGGAAAATTGGGAAGGTGATTCCACTGCATAAGTCCGGAAGTAAACATTTGCCTGATAACTTTAGACCTATATCACTCACTAGTATTCCGTGCAAGATCATGGAACGCGTCATATATTCTCATCTCATCTCTTTTTTAGAATCTAACTCCTTTTTCAGCATTGCCCAGCATGGTTTTCGTAAGTCTTTTTCATGCGAAACTCAGCTTATATGTTTCGCACATGACCTTCATTGCATCCTTGACCACGGGTCTCAGGCAGATTGCATATTTTTGGACTTCTCGAAAGCGTTTGACACTGTTTCACATGAGCTTCTCTTTCTTAAATTAAGCAATCTTAACATAGACACTAATGTCCTTGCATGGCTACAATGCTTTCTTTCTAACCGTTCACAATTCGTAACAGCGAACAATATAAACTCTCATTCTTTGCCTGTCCGTTCCGGCGTGCCTCAGGGGTCAGTTCTTGGGCCCCTCCTTTTTCTCATCTATATAAATGACTTACCGGCTAACATTTCTTTTGCAATTATTCTTTTTGCCGATGATTGTGTTATTTACCGCGAAATTAAAGATGGTTATGATGTCTCTTGTCTTCAATCCGATATTAACAAGGTTCTTGACTGGTGTTTTACTTGGAACATGCAACTAAACATTAATAAGTGTAAACATGTACGCATTTCTCGTCTCTCTAATGCCCCTTCTTCTTATCACATTAACAACGTGTCTCTCGAAACCGTGTCATGTTATAAATATCTGGGTGTTTACGTTTCTTGTAACCTGTCTTGGAAAACTCACGTTGAATACATAATAAATAACGCTGATCGCATGCTTGGGTACCTTCGCAGAAATTTCTCATGTTCATCTACTTCAATAAAATTATTACTTTATAAAACATTGGTTCGGTCCAAGTTAGAATATGCTGCATCTGTCTGGAGCCCTGGCATCGATTCACTCGTTTCAGATTTGGAAGCTGTACAGAACCGCGCATGCCGTTTCATTCTTTCTAATTATCACCGAACAAGCAGTGTAACCGCCATGAAATCAAGTTTGTCCCTTCCACTTCTTTCCCACCGCAGATCAATAGCCTCATTGTGTCTCTTTCATAAAATTTACCACAACAGCTTTCTCAATCCTAAGTTACTGTCTAGACCATGTTACATATCAGCACGCGTTGATCACCGTCATAAGGCTGGAATCCCATCTTGTCACACCAAATGTTTTCATGACTCATTCATACCCCGAACTTGTGTCAGCTCGAATCACCTTCCCCACGACATCGCAGGTATTTTCGATAACAATGCATTTCGTAAAGTCCTTAATGTTTCTTTCTGAGCATGTGTCGTTTATTACTGTATAAAAATTGCCTTTTTACTGTCTACACACTGTTTTAATATATCCCCACTGCATTCTAATCTTATTGCCTTCCTGTGTTTTCACTTTTTATGTATTCCCGGTTTATTTTTGTTTTCCCTCCTTGTTGTTGCTGTTTAGGCTGAATTTTTATGTATTCCCACTCCCCTCTGTAATGCCTTCGGGTCCTCAGGGTACAATAAATAAAAAAAGCACGCACCGCCAGGCGCCGCCGGAGCGGTCGCTGACTGGCCGAAAGGTACAACGGGAAAGTAAGTGTAATGCAGCCGCAAAACATTGAAAAAAAAGCCCCCGGATGTTTACCCTTGGGGCGTGCGCGGTCGACAAGGTACTTGACGGTTTACAGTGATGCTAAGCCATACGACGGAGTGTGAGTGAGGGAGAGAGAGGAGTGTGATTGAGTGACAGAGGGTAAGAGTGTGTGAGAGTGGGTGTGAGTATGTGTGTGTGTTCGCGTGTGCGTGTGGAGGGGGTGATGATAGGTTTCTGTCTAGCCTAGGGCTGGTGTTTTATGGTGCACAAGTGTGTATGTTGCACTTCAACATGACCATTCGGTTCACGGTGATGGCTGTGACGGCCAATATTACAGGGCTGTGGGGGCGTGCGAAGACGACGATGACACGGCCTCACAGGAGAGCACCTGCACCCTCCGTGTGCGGTAGCCCTCCCCCGTGGTCTTACCCATGCAGAGGAAGTTGCGCTTCGGAGGATACGGGTCGGGGTAGCCCTAACTCCAGCTGTGACACGCAAGTGGCCGCATTTCAAAGATTTGTATCCCCGCCTCGGGTGTCCAGTCGGCAAGAACAGAGACTGTGAAGCGGATATCCACCACTTGTTGTGGGACTGCCCGGCGCTGAAGCCGACAAGAATTCGGCACCTGGCGGCAGTGGGACTCTCACCGGACAATCCGGATTGCTATTTAGCCTGGACACAGGGTCCATATCAAATCAAATTTTATTTCTGCCTTGAAAAGGTACAGACAGCAGAGGCGCAGAAAAAGCTGTAAGGTACAGCTTGACAAAGCCGCAGCCCCCTTTAGCTTGGCAGCAGCTTAACAGCCAGGCTTTATAAAACAAAGGCAGTTGGTTAACGTACTAAGAGGTATACAATAATGAAACTACAAAATAAAGTGAAACAACCTTATACAATATTGAATCGACATTCGCACTCGACAAACACAGATCGATAGCAAAGAAAAAGAATAAACATATTCTACATGTGAACGTGCTTAGCATGCAAAGATTTTTTTGACGAACTAAAGAGGTCAAAATTATTATATGCATATGTATCTAACAGGGAAGGAAGCGTGAATTGAAGGCGTTCTCTACCTGAATTCATTCGAGGAGTTGGCACCACCCAAGTCTCCGCATACCTTGACGTGTAGCTGGCTTCTCGGGCATGTAATTCAGCAAGGTTTCGTATGTAGTTTACATTCCTACGTGTTTCAAGTTTAAACCGGATACATAGACGATATTTATACAAGTTGTGAATTTTTACACCACTTTCTAAAAAGATATCTGCGCTTGGAGAGTCCCAGGGGACATTTCAAATAAGACGAAGGAACTTTTTCTGTAGAAATGGCAGCAGTTTTAATAGCAGTAGACAAGAAAATTATAGAGGAGTAGCTTTATTTTTCTTGGAATAACATATCTCAGCAGGCTTATGACCCCGGTCAGTTGAGACAGCTTCGTTGCTATATGGTCCACATGGTGATCCCAAGTCATGTTGGAAGAAAAAACTGTTCCTAGGAATTTAAATTGTTCAACCAAATCTATACACCGCGAGCTTAGCTTATTCTCGATGGAGGAAGGAAGCACTTTATTTTTAGGACGAGAAATAAGAGCTTGTGTTTTCTTATCATTTATACGCATACATTTGGATTCAGACCATTTTTGTAATTCAAACATGGTTTCATTGCATTCCTGAACAAAGAGATCAAGATCATTTCCAGTAAAAAATATTCTTGTGTCATCAGCATAAATAATAAATTTCGCAGCGGAGTTAATGTTAGATATATCACTTAGATACATATTAAAGATTAATCGTCCCAATATACTGCTTTGTGGGACACCAGAAGTAACACGTTTTAGTTCAGATATATCATCGTTCACTTCTTGATTTCATCAAATCATGCCACCTTTTTCGGCGGCGGGTACCAGCCGTGGCCGGAAAGGGACTTCATCGAGAGGACGTCAGGTCCTCCCATCTTCCCTCTTTTTTGCCGCCTTCTTTACCAGTCCGCCGCACGGCCAAGCCAGACGGTAAGGGGTTGCAGATCCAGCAACCAATAGCCAGCAATTTTGGGAGAACCCAATAAACGGTTGGGGGGGGGGGGGCGAAGGCTCCTGTTCCGTGTTGTGTTCATTTCGCTTTTCCGCTGCGCCACCGTGAGAACGGCCGCGTGTGGTGTGCAACACCGGGAGCTCGGAGTTCGCGGCCGAGACCTCAAAGGCGGCTCAGCGGCCTAGTAAGAACCCCCCCATGAGAGAGGCTGTAGAGTTCAGCAATAGGCGTGAATCAGCTGGTTGTGACCTTGAGCGTACCAGAAGCTTAGAAGAACGCTAACGTTATTTTAATTCAAAAGAAAGGAGCCGTCAAGGACATATTACAGACTGATCAGCTTACGGCCTGTTGCTTGAAAGGTAATTTACGAAGGTAATCGCTAATGGAGTCACGGAAAATGCTAGATTTAATAAGCCAAATTATCAGGCAGGCTTCGTAAAACATACTCAACAATAAATAGACCATATTCACGCTATAGCAGTGAGGTGATAGAGGAATGCGAAGAATTATAACCTACCCTTATGTAGCTTTCTTTGATTACGAGAAAGCATTCGATTCAGTGGAATCTTCAGCAGTCATACAGGAAATGCGTAATCAGGAGGTAGAAGAGTCTGATGTGAAAATACTGGAAGATGTCTATAACAACTACAGAACTACCATAGTCCTCCATAAAGTCAGCAATGAAATTGCAATAAGGAAGGGTGTAAGTCAGGGAGACATGAATGATGTCAATGCTTGTTATAGTAATGGAAGCGAATGCCGAAACGGGTCACCGACATCCCTAAAGGAGGGCGCGGGAAGGGGTGCCCAGAAAGTAAACGTTGCTTGCAGGAGTCAGACTGGCTCCTCCTCTCTTTGAAAAGTGGGGGAGCGTTTATTATCTCCCCTTTCTCTTTTTTCCCGTGCAACTGGGTGCCGCTGAGGTGTCCTTCGCCTCTGCTGCTGCTGGGGAATCGTCACACCCCTCCCTCTGTTGTGAAGCCCTGCTGCACGGCACTGGGGATGAGCGGTGCCTTGTTTACGCCTCTATAGTCCGAAGTAGATAACAGGCTTCCGGACCCGGGTAGACCGACGAAGCTGGGGGTGCAAAGGGGCCGCACTTGAATGCTGTTGCCGGGCCGAGGCTGTTGTAGACGGCTCGGTGCTTAATGAGCATCGAGGTGGGGACGGCTGTTCCGTGTCCGTTGCCGCTGCTAGTGCAGGAAGAGGCTGCTCTTCGTCTAAGAGAACGCCGGGCGTCCTTCGCGGTCGCCCGTGGTCCGCGTGCCTGTTCCACAGTGTTCCGTCTTCGAGTTTTATTTCAAGCAACGAAGAACTTGTGGGATGGCGAACCGTTCCGGCAATCCAAGCTAGGCCTTGTCGGAAGTTTCGAACAATGACGGGCTCGCCGGACGAAAGCAAACAGCTTTTGCGTACGTTTCTGTCGAACCGCATCTTTTGCTTAGGCCCAGGTGCATTCGTTGAATAAGCGTTTGCAGCTGCACGCCCATGAGGAGCTCAGCGGGAGGGGACCCAGTGCGGCGTTGTTCTGTAGGAAAGCAGGATCCTGTCGATGTTAGTTTGGAAATCTCCAGACGCCGCCTTCTTGAGTTCCCCTTGTCACAGCCACAGCGGTGATTGTACGCTGGGCAAAACGTTCTGGTTGGAGAGTGCTGATAAATCTCTGTGATGCTGGCGTGCCACAGGTGGCAAGTATCTCCACAGCATGTCATCGGTAGCCGTGTTGGCGATCGTGCTCGTCGTAGTAACTGCAGCTGGTGCCATCGGTGTCCCGCCAAGTATATTGTGGATTTCGTAATGTTTTCTGTTTTCTCAGTTCCTGTAAAACATTGGCTGTAGGTATTACTGGGTGTCATCTTTCTAAAACTTTACAGGTTGCCCGAGCACCGGCTGCGGTTAGTGCTGCAGTATTCTTGTGTCGGTACAATTTTTAGGTAGGGTTTGTATGTATTAATACTATAATTGAATGCGTTGCAGCAGCGCGTAGAACCTTGCGGTCTATTGTGTTGATCAATCTGTTCGTGTTCGTTGCTGATTTTCATTTTGTGGATGCGGATATATACCATTAACGGTTCTTATGTTCGTGAGCATGCTTGCATTGACAGTGTCAGCGTTGTCATGTTCACTATTTAAATTGCGCATAATTCTTACTGTGTTCTCGGCCCACGCCCACGTTTTTGTTCTGGCTGTGCTGGCTGTGTTGCGTTCACTGAATTTGTTGCTCTGGGGGCTGGTGTCGATGTGTAGCGTTGGCAAGATGGGGGACGCCGCCGGCATGAAAAGCAGCAGCAGTGCAAGGTGCTCCTGGCCACTGGCCGATTGCTGGCACCATGAAGAACAAGAGAAGCGTCGCTGTGGGCAATAAAGGTGGCTGTCGGTGGCAGAAAGACTGGCTCAATCCTGCAGACGCCGGGCTGGGGTTTTGAGCGAGAGGCTCGGCTCCGGGAAGCGGTTCAGTCGGCTTGTGAGCCAGCTGCGCTCAGGGTCTTGACTGCCTGCAGAAATAAGAGATACAGACTTTCTAAATGTTGTTCATTCATCAACAGTTTACACAGCTTCCTAGCCGCACTTCCATAATACACTGATGGAACATATCGAACGCGGAAACGTGCGTTAAGATAGTCCGAATTTATCCAGTTGTTCTATTCTGACCTTCATGTTACTAGAACGCGCATGGCGACTGCATGCCACCTGTCGACACCACCGCAAAACAAAATGCATGGCAACCATTGGCGCAGCAGACGCAGCATACGCAGGTGACGCACAAGTGCAGAGCTACGAAGCTGACGACCGCGACGCATGCCACGGCGCATGCGCGCGCTGGTGATAAGCGGAAGAAAGCGTCCGGCATCAACATGGGCACCACGACCACGGATATCGGAGCTGCGGCAGGGCGGGGAATTGCTGCCAGCGCCAAAACTAAAGCCAAAGGCAAATCCGAGCGCCACACCAGAGTCCTCTACTACGGTGACTCTTTCGCTTCTTAATTCCGAGCATGTTGAGGTGTCCGCCTATAGTATGATACACACCTAGTGCGCCTCTCCTATTTCTTTCTCCATGTCAGCAGGGCAAGCCGTCTCGACACTCATTGAGGACATCACGCTGCTATCTCACGATTTACTCACAGCTGATTTTTGATGGCTGCACAGATAATTTAGCCTGCCGATGGTTCATATAGTCTAAAAAGCGTCAATGAAAATTACAGTAGTTAAGTGCAAGCATGTGACGAAAGCGGATGGAACAGACAATACGAGCCACATCTGGTTCATGTCCAACCAATCGGCGTGGGCCGAAGTGGGCGATTACAGACCATGGGCCATGCTTGCAGCCCTAGTCCTCAGCGGGTTGTTAGCAGACTAGCGGATTGTGCTGCACGCGCACCGTGATCCTGCAGAGCAGATCTTCACACTCCAAACTCGAATATAGTATGCCGATGAAAACGAATGCCCTGTAAATGTTATCGCATTTTAGTGATGAACAAATATGATAATGGTGGTCTAGTGGCAGCTCTAGCGTGACATCCACAAGACTTCCGCAACAAGGGACCAACGGCAGAGCACAAATAGAACGAAAATGAACCGCTGCGTTGAGCCCAGCCTTGATAGAATGGATACAAGCTTCTCCTAGCCTGGTGACTGGCTTTTATGGTGGCGAAATGCTATATAGAAAATGATGTTTCACACTGCCTTGTGTAAAAAGGCAAGGAATTTGGACAATGATCAGTCATGATTAAGGTTAGCCTCGTCACCGCCGCTATCTGCTTCACGACAGCCGCATTCAGACCGGCTGTGTAACAGCAACTGCGCTCCACCCATTCGTCGCACAGGACCTCCGATTTCTCTCCACAGATGGCGTTAGAGCGAATAAGCCTCGTCAGGAGTCACAAACCCGTCTCCGTGCGCTGTCCTTCGTCAGCGGTGGCGGTAGGCCAGTGAGTCATAGGCATGAGGCATTCTATGCAAGTGTCTTGAGCGCCTGTCAACTCCTGTGTGACGCCATCCTCAGGGCCTCCATAACCGTAGGCAGCTACCAACCGCAGAGCACCAATAAAATGAAAATGACTTTAAACGCTACAAAATACTCTGTCATGGCCTTTACACCCTTTTTTCATTGCTCCTCCACCCCTATAGGCAGCGAAGTTCATGACTGACCTCCCGTCACGCTCCGACAAAACGAAGTCGTCTCAAGCTTACTACTAGCTTAGCGTTGAAGCACACTCACTCAAGCCAGAAGCATGGAGTTCAGGCATGCCGAATCCAGGTTGCCTAAGATGCGGCGCCGCACCAAGGCAGAGGTCTCAGTGGCCAATGAATATGGAGGTGGAACCCTTCCCAGCACCCTGTCGGCTTCTAACATGAGCAGCGAAGCCTCCTACCCGTACGAGGGCCCTCGAGAGGGCGCTGGTGTACGTGGCACGCGGTCAGGTGCCGTCGCTGTCGTCTTCTGCAAAGAAAAAAGGTGTAATACATTACCACATTCAGATACACCGACAAGCCACTCCAGCCAACACGAAAACAATCACAGAGAACCAATGGCCACCACTGCGGAGAAAATTACTTGTGGGCAGCGTGCTTCAAACGTAACAGAGATATCGGGCCCCTCACCAGTATTGATAAATGATCAGAGAGCACCCCGCGCTAGAATGTCGGGGGCTGAATGAATCAGAAGCACACAACAATTTTTTTCAGCGGTGGTATTTCCCTTTTTACCTGTATCTTGTCACTAGAGAGCCCTCTTCGATGGAGCCAGACTTTATCAGCAGCAAGTTGTCTGGCCTAAGAAGCTTTAAGCTCCATTAGACTTTGACAGCTTAATGTGCAGACATTCCGTAAATCAGCGGCACTTATGAAAAGATCGGCGCAATCTCATCCTTTTATTACTCACCATTGGATTGTGGGCATTCAGGTCGGCAGCGTCCACACCATGGCTCTCTCCCTTAGGCCTTGGGCGAGGAGGGTGCACAGGTAACCAGGCAGGGCCGCAGGTGGAGCAGCGATAGAGCGGCTGAAGCGCGTATGCTTTACGGAACAATGAGTCTCCTTGGCCAACGCGGCCTGCGTCCGGAACCTAGCCTAATGAGGGGCAGAGAATTCAATGCGGACGCCTCGATGCCCTGGCAGTGCCCTGTCGTCGTTTTTGTTACCCTGAGGTTGGTAATGGTGCGTACCCACTGTACCCTCCAGTGCCCAACATGCTCGCCCTATGGTGCCTGGCTTTAGAACTAGACATCTCTGTCAACGTCTCGGGTGGTTACACGTGTAGTCATAGCCATTCAAATGGATGTGGCTGTCTTGGCACGGGCTTGTCTTTGTGAGCTACTACTTAGCTGTAGCTGTCTTTTGGTTAGTAATATGTGCAGGAATGGTCGTGTGGTAGGCGTGTTGTCATTCCTGCTCCTATAGATACTGCTGGACCCACCGCGGTGGCTCAGTGGTTAAGGCGCTCGACTACTAATCCGGAGTTCCCGGTTTCGAACATTTGAACCCGACCGCGGCTGCCGCGTTTTTATGGAGGAAAAACGCTAGCGCCCGTGTGCTGTGCGGTGTCAGTGCACGTTAAAGATCTCCAGGCGGTCGAAATTATTCCGGAGCCCTCCACTATGGCAGCTCTTTCTTCCTTTCTCCTTTCACTCCCTCCTTTATTTCTTTCCTTAGGACGCGGTTCAGGTGTCCAACGATATATGAGACGGATACTGGGCCATTTCCTTTCCCCTAAAACCAATTATTAATATTAATATTATCATGAATCCTGCTGTGATTTTACGAGTTTCCTTGGTGGGTATTTTGTGCCTGGTGCATTTCCTAGTTGTTCCTATAGTTCTTCTTATTATTTATGGCCACACAGCAGACCATGATAACCGACATGAGCAGCTGTAGTGGTTCCTGAGGAGTTAATGTTTAAAGTACACCAGCAATGATGGTTGCCCGGTAATCGTCTGTGTTCAGTGTCGAAGTTGTGTGTCAGGAACCTTTTTTTGCGTCCTTTGTTTAGTTACGAGTCTAGTCGTCATGGCAGCACGAATTAATGTGGCTGTGATTGTACGGGTTGTAGTGGCATGTGTAGCTGGGTGTGTGTCTGGTGGCGTCTGTGTTGTGTCCGGTTGTTCGCGTGGTGTAGGCGTTGACTCTTGCCACTCCTGCGCATGGCAAAAGGCAAGCAGAACAGCGGTGATGTCTCACAGGTAATTGTGTTGAAAAGGCGTTCGCCTGTGCATGAGGAACAGCATCAGTGTCGACATGAGCGCAACACAGAGGCTTCAACTCCAGAGCTGTCGACGCGTCGCCGCTAGTATTCAGTAACTATAGCGTGTCGTCACTTGTGGCAGCCGTCATAAAGGAATTAATCTTGTTCTGCTCGTCATCAGATTGTTTTTGCTTTTTAACTATTCAGGTTGATGCAGTATATGAGGTAGCTACAGCTGGCCTCGTTGCGTAGTTACTGTAACCATGAAAGCCTAAACGTTTTGAATCAGCGCAACGGCAAACGGCCTAAGAATAGAACAGAAGTGTAGAAACGGTCACTACACGGCGCCGATATTGTCCTAATGTGCTTGTGGTGTCAGTGTATAGGGTCCCACATGCGGATGTTACTCGATGCGTGAATAATAACAGAAATGCGCAGCCGTGAATTGCAGTTCAGCTGAACACCTTGGTGTTTTTGACTAATGCTGATGAATCTGTAGTAGATAAATCTGGCTTCGTGGTGTGGTTATCTGAGTAGTCATGGCAGCCACGTCTACGGGGCCTGTGTGTTGGTTGAGTGCCATGGTTTCTAGTCTCTGGAGAGCTGCTGTGTACTGGTGTGCACATGCTGCAAGTGTGTATTGGGCCACCAGTTCAGCACATGGCAGCCGGCATGAGTAATAGTAGTAGTATTAACAAGTGTTGCGCTCCTTCAACTGTGAACGAAATCCCGATCACGTGGGGTAGTTATGTGTGCAGTCATGGCAGCCACATCTACGAGGCCTGTATGCTGGTTGGGTGCCATGATGCCTAGTCTGTGGAGAGCTGATGTGTACGGGCGTGCACGTGCTGGAAGTGTGCATTGTGCCACCAGTTCAGCACATGGCAGCCGGCGTGAGGAATAGAAGTAGTATTAACAAGTGTTACGCTCCTTCAACTGTGAACGAAAGCCCAATCACGTGGGGTGGTTGTGTGTGTAGTCGTCATGGCAGCCACATCTACGGGGCTGTGTGTTAGTTGGGTGCCATGGTTGTTAGTCTGTGGAGTGCTGATGTGTACTGGCGTGCACGTGCTGCAAGTGTGTATTGTGCCACCAGTTCAGCACGTGGCAGCTGGCATGAGGAATAGAGGTAGTATGAACAAGTGCATCGCTCCTTCAACTGTGAACGAAAACGCGATCACGTGGGGTAGTTATGTGTGCAGTCATGGCAGCCACATCAACGGGGCCTGTGTGTTGGTTGGGAGCCTTGATGCCTATAGTGCGTAGTCTGTCGGGCTGCTGTGTCCTGGCGTGCGTGTGGTGTAATTGCGTATGAGGTTGCCATTTCAGCACATGGCAGCCGGCATGAGGAATAGAAGTAGTAAGTGTTACGCTCCTTCAACTGTGAACAAAAGATTGATAATGTGGTGTTGTTGTGTGTGTAGTCGTCACGGCAGCCATATTAAAGGGGCCCGTGTGGGCTGAATAGTGCATGGTCTGTCCGTTGCCTCTGTGTCCTGGCGTGCGTGTGGTGAGATTTCTGGGTCACGAGTGCAGCACATGACAGCGGGAATGAGGAATACATGTAGTGCTCCTAAGTATCCTTCTACTGAGCATCAGGAACCCAAGTACCACCATGAACTCCACGCATAGGAAGCTCCAGGACTGCCATGTTTGAAAGCGCGGTACGGAATTTGCCTTGTGGCTTGCCAGCGACTTTGTGGCAGTGAGCCAGGGTGGCGAACCTGCAAGAAATTAGCGGCATCTGTGAAAATAAGATTGGAAGAGTGCGGTTCTGATTTATCCACATATTCAAAGGTACCAAACAGGGATCTTCGCAAAAACTTTAAAAGGCTTACATTTATTCTAGTTTCAAAAATAAAAGCGTTGCCTTTCAATGAATAACCAAATAAGCGCGATGTGCTGACCTGGTCGTCTTGATTGCCTGCAACCCTGGACAAGCTGAATGTTAAAAATGCCTAGCAAGAAAAAATGCATGATAGCAACGAGATGGAGCGCTCCTTGGACAAACGAAAATGGCTATAGTCAGATACTGCTGTACAAGTGATGCGCAGGACGCTGCACCGAACAGCTATCTTTGCAGGGAATAAAAAACGCAGTGACTATTTCCCCGTGAAAAGACCCCCTTCAAGCCATAATGACGTCGGTCGATTCTCATGACCCTGATAGCGTGACGAAGCTGGTAGTGAACGAGGATAAATAGAAGGGATAGACCCCACTCTCCACTGTGGTGCCGCTCCCTGCATTGTCACGGCAGCAGGGTAGAATCAACCTACGCCACTAGCTGGAAGTTGGTCGTCTGACCGGGAAAAGCGGTTGCGTTTCTGAGTTGTATGCGACTAAAGCGAAAAATCAAAGCAGGGTAACATATCGACTAGTTAATGAATTCCGCATGACTCACATTTGGTTTGAATAACGCGCTATACACACTAACAAAACGACAACTGGAACGGAGGACACAGGGCAAGCGCTTGTCCTGTGTCCTCCGTTCCAGTTGTCGTTTTGTTAGTGTGTAGCGCGTTATTCAAACCAAATGTACAACCAACTTGCCCACATTGCGGCCTTGACTAACATATCGCACGTGAATCCTCTGGAATCAGCGCAGGGAGCGGTGGTTCGTGGCCAGAGCCACAGCAGCGATCAGTTCCCGCAATGAACAACACCGCCGTCGGTGTTCTGGCCACGCTTGCGATGCTTCGCGTGCCGCAGGTCACCGTTGCCCTTGTGCCATCAGCTTTTAAATGTGGCGGTCATCGTATGAGACGATGTCGTTGCTGTTAAAGTGAAGTTTGTAGGTTCGTCTCTTCTAGATGGCTGGGATATGCTTGCACAGTAAACTGAAGAATGCGTGTGTGACATTGCTGCAGCCAGGCTGGTGCTGGCACTGCATAGGGGTGTCGTGATGGCTGCGCAGTGCGTCGAGAGACTTCAGTGAGGCGTCGAGGCCGAAGACGCCGGAAGCATGAGGAAGAGCACGAGCGTCGCCAGGCGAAAAACGAGGTAGACGTCGATTGTCACCGGAATGAACAAGAGGAGTGCCGCTGCGGTCGCCAAGGAAGTCTCTCTGGTGCTCAGCAGCGTATTTTGCGTGACGGCCTGCAAAAAAAGAAGCATCGCACACATTCGGGGAGTCTGTTTATGAACGCGTGACATTTTTGCGCACTTCACACGTAAAAAAAAACTGCGTAATAACATTGATGACAATGGTGAAAGGCCGGTAGCTTCAACTTCGCACTCGACATATGGGCAGACTAAGTGAATATGGTCAGCGAAAGTTTATATGTCGACGGAGCGAATATGGTCAACGAAAGGCGATCCCTCAAACTGTGATGGTTTTTTTTATATAAAGGCACCAGGACCATGTCTGTCATATCACTGCAACTTCCGTTAATGTAAACATCACGATACTAACAGTTGCATCGCAGAAAATGGACATGCTTGTCAACTGCATAGCATACGTTGCGCATTTAAGTCATGCTCGGAAAGTTCCATAACGTCGACGCTGGGTGGAACTGCAGCTGTAGTTATTTGTAGTCTCAAAAAGCTTTTTTTTCAAAAGGCAAACGTGACGCTGATTTTGCTTTACATTAAAGCCTATTCGTAGATTTCTTTCGTTTATTTTCAATGACTTTGAAGCTAAATCGTTTCTTCTGAATTCCATGTAACGAATATGTTATGTTACTTTAGTGGTTGGAAAAGAATGTTTCATTTGCTAAGACCATTAACTTCTATTTTATGCCTCTAGGAAAGCGTATGCAGTACTCACCTTGGCTGCGCCTCGAAGGTCGCCATCAGCATTGGCCTCAGATGATGACAATGATAGAGGCCTTGAGCAAAGGCCTTTGAACGCAGAGATCTCCGTCGGACTTGCGCCTAGCGCTCGTCTTGGCCTGGAACTCTTGAGTATTTCGTGCAAACCGAAGAATTGTGCATTTATCTTGGCCGTAGATGTTGATAATCTGGCACAGAGTTGTGGTTGCGTTTTGCCTAATGTATGGTGTGGGCTGTTTCACCTGCAGTACTGTGTTGTTTGTGCAGGTTGTCCACATACTACGCCTCCTTAGCGTGCGACACTTCATCGTGACCTTGATCATTCTGTGAGTATGAAGATGACTTCTGCATTTGCGTAGTTTGCGTTTCCTTTGGTTAGTGTATTTTCGGGTAATCTCTGCGGGTGGGAGGGGGGAGTTTCGCGGATGGCAACTGCCTTTTGCATGTGTGGCAGGAATGATGGCAGGTGAGCTTGTGCGGTTGACGTCCGCGGCAGGCAGGAAGCTACCTCCTTGGCACACATCTCACGTTCTGCACACACGATCAAGGACAAGCGGACGTCGCTCAGTAAGCGTGTCTAAAAAACACCGAATTGCTGAACTCCATGCTAAGGCAGCGTAGCCGCTAGCGATATGTAGCAATTATGTAGATCAGGCCTGTATTCAGCCAAGCCTGAACTTTGATAATGCTCTACGTGACTACACCCTATATGATCAGAATTTCGTGCAAATATATAGTTTCCTTTTCTTGATACCTGTAAACTGAGATTTAACGTACTGCACACATGAGCTATGAGAAACGGTCTACTTAAACTCACACGACAATAATGCGTCTTGCAGCAGCACTGTGTGTCTCAAAAGACAAATGAAGCTTCAAGGCAAAAAACTATTTCCTTTTTCAAAGCTCACAAACCACAAAGACAAAGTTAATGTGACCTAGTGGTCTGTACAAGTTAGGCAATATTTTCACTGTGACCTGACTTGTAACAAGCATTTTGCACATTTCAGTTACCTTATAATTGTATTTTCTATAAACGAATCTTATTATAACCCTTGATTGTAGCTGCCGCTAATTAAGAAGAAGGGCAATTATGATATAGTAGGATTCGGCATTCAGCGTTCCAAAGCAGCACTTCACATATAAGACATCGTAGTGGATGCCTCTATAAATTTCGAGCACCTGATGTTCTTTAACCCTATAATCACCAATCTCGAGCTGCACTGGTCAAGCGAAATTCTACCAAAATCGCCAAAGACTAGTCAGTCTTCCAGCTGGATGTTTCGCTGCTCCCACAGACAAACACAAGTGAGTCTGCAATTGCGTTGGTTGTAATTTTCAACGCTAGCGGGCTGTAGTCTATGAAAAGCGTTTCGTGCCTTTAGCGAAGGCTTTAAGCCTGAAAACTAATTGTCACCAAACATGGTCAAAATATTTAGTGATTTTGATAAGTTTGTCGGGAATTTGGTGATAAAGCATTCACAAGCGCTGACATCTCACAACACATGGAAGTTTTTGCATTTCACCCCCATCTAAGGCGGTCCCCACGCTCAGGTTTCGATCCCTCGGCCTATAACTCACCAGCAGAATTGGACAGCCACTAAGTCATAGCCGCAACTAAATAAAAGTGATTTTGCTGGTTGCCTGCAGATAGCAATCATTTTAGCTAACTTTTTCCTATATTAAATCGCACCGAATGCCTGTTAACACCTATCTACTTCATTCTTGGTTATCTCCTTGCAGTAGCTACAGAGCTGACATGTAATGGTTTCTAGGAACATGAGTGTCTTTGAAGCTCTAGTACCACCCAAGCATCCTCAGAAGTAACTGACTAACTGGTAGAGGACTGGTAGAAGAAATAACAGAGGGCACTTAAGACTGCCAACGTGTTCGAATGTGAAAGCATTGTCTCATCCTGAGCTCTGTTACGAGGTTCATTAAAGATTTCTTCGTTTCTAACGAGATATACTCATTAGCACAATATCGTAAAGAAACTCATACGCTAGGTTCAAGTTTTTTTGCCAAAATGCGATGTTTTCTGGCCTATGGTTTGAGTGCTCGCCTTGCCACGGTTTAATTCTCTACATCTTTGGAAGGAGTTTTTTCTTCTTTGCTGCAGACCTCACTACTTATGGTCTATGCTGATGTCATGAGAGCTCATGCTGACGTCACTGAGGAATTTTGTGCCATAGTTGGGCGACTCACTGCTGATGGCGGCATTTGTGCTAATGGGACATATAATTATTTCGCATTAAAAGCCAATCAATTGCGTGCGGCCTGCTCCAGGACAACAGCCTCCCCTGCCGTAGTTCTGCCTGACAGGATGTTAGAATGGTGGTGTGGTTACGGGCGTGGTTGTGCCAGCTACGATGGATATACCTGTGTCTGTACGGGTTGCATATCTTGGTGGGTGCCTAGCGGCTGGCGTTAGCTTTTGTACAGTGGTGGCGCTGGAAACGGTGTCGTTAATTGTGTAGTGATTGGGCTGTATGTCTGTTTTCGGGACGGGTATCATTCGTGTAATGAAAGGACTGTAGGTCTGTTGGGTTTCTTCGCAGATTTTTCTCCTTTTCGTTGGTGTTCACGTTCTAGTTGTCGTTTAGGCGCCTATGATTGGAACTCTGATGGTTGGCTGTTGGCAACAGGAACTGGAGTGGTGCCGCACGGGTGAATGTGTTGAAAAGGCGTGCAGTGAATTGACAAGGTATGTTTTCGGGACGGGTACCCTTATTAATGTAGTGAATGAACTGTAGGTCTGTTGGAATTCTTGGCAGGTTTTTCTCCTTTTCGTTGCTGTACACGTTTAGTTGTTGTTTAGGCGCCTATGTTTGGTAGTCAGGTGGTTGGCTGTTGGCAACAGGAACTGGTGTGGTGCCGCATGGGTGAATCTGTTGAAAAGGCGTGTGCCCGAGCATGAAGAACAACAGGAGTGCCGACAGAAGTACCACGCACAGGAATTACACGGCCGCCGTGTTGCGAAGCGTAGAATTGAGCTTGCCTCCTCAGCTTATGTAGATCGTTCCGTATCTGCGTGAAGAAGTGCGTCGGAGGCACACGGAGAGACGGCGCAGGCGAGGCAGTCTTCAAGCCGGGACCAGAAGAGGTAGCTACTATGTTGGCACTTATGGCGCGACCTGCATGAAATGGGAGAGGGGGGCGGCGTTCATTTAGAAACTATGCAAAATTCACGAAATCAAAATGTACATTCCACAGAAGTGTTCACTGTAAACCTAAATGATCTGCACTTCAAAGTAAGCGTAGAGAAAAATCGCTAAAAAGCCCACGACAAAGTATCTCTGCCGATTATTCTAAACATTTCAAAGGACTTTCTTCTGCCCACAGAAATTTACAATGTTTTGTTTTTTGTTCTGATACATCTTAAAGACCAAAAAATCAGGAAGGACACAGAAGGCACTGTCCATCACGGATGTCTGGAAAGAACTTTCCATGGACTATTAGGTAGAAAGCACTGGAGTGATTGAACTGCTTAAAAGTGAAGATAACCGCACGATTACAAAACTATCGCTTTCAGATCCAGTGTCTTTAGTCACCGTGGACTGAATTGACTAAGAAGCTGACAGCGTTGGAACGAAAATCGTAGGTTTCTTGAATGTCCTCCAGCCTTCCTCAATTCAACGAACTGCCTGCGTGATTTGCGGGTAGCCTTGTCCCAGGCTGACATGCTGGCCATTTAGAATGCAATGAGCAGTGGAGGAAGAATGATATGAACCACGCTTCCACATTTGTCGAATCGCGTAACGGAAACAAACGTTTGCTGTGTCGACGTGCAAGGTCAAAATTAAATGTAAATATCACTTGCACATTCATTACAACTACGTTAATTACTTTAAATTACTTCAGTTACTGTTTCCTAGGTAACACCTAAGATTTACCGCCGAACAGTGGTGGATGCTCTGTCCGTGATGGTCAGGAAGTCGGCGGTATGTGTAAGTTTTTCGGGAATTTGGTGATGAAGGATTAACAAGCACCGACATCTCACAGCACATGGAAGTTTTTGCATTTCACCTCCATATAAGACAGTCCCCACGCCCAGGTTTCGATCCCGCAGCCTTTAGCTCACCAGCAGAATTCGACAGCCACTAAGTCATTGTGCTTAAGGGCCTGCTACCGACAGCCGCGCACTGCTACCTGCATCACCACCAACCCAATCGGCCCTAAATGCCACGAACCCTACCTATTGCAAACTGTAGGGACATATATGTACACAGTCACTTTTTATGTCCAGTCCCTCTCACTGATTGCATTGTTTACCTCGGGTCAGCCTGAGGTCTGACCGGCCTGACCCGTGAAGGACTCCGGGAATTGTGACCGCCTGTCAGCTGTCGATGTGATTTTTTGTGCTGAGGATGACACGCGTACGCGGAGTGTTTTGTCTGGTTCTGCGCACTCTGTGTATATAGGGTGGCCAGTACGACGAATGGCAACCGGCCGCAAGTACACAAGTAATGTCGCCTAGAGCAACACGTTAAAAAGGGGTCCAACTGAGTGTTACAAGCTGCAGGAGCTCTGCCTTGAACGCCACTCACAGGCACAGGTTATGCAGCAATGATTGGTTTGGTTTATGGGGCTTTCGCCTCCCAAACCGTCTTAGGCTACGAGGGACGCCGTAGTGAAGAGCTCTGGAAAATGAACCACGGCGGAAAACCTGCACGAAGTTGGCGGTGCAGGTTCAGGATAGCGGGAGAATAGAAGAGTGTGGTCCCCATTTATTTCGGTATTAAAAACGTACCACAATGATTTTTCCAAGGTTTTCTCCTCCGATTGAACGGCACACAACGTTTAGCAGACGTGCGGAAAGGAATCATTGATTGCTGTCCACATGCACGCCGCATCCTGCTTTATTTTCAGGACTTTGAACCTGAGAAAGTGACTGGAAAGACAATGTTTAGGTTTAGGGATATGGTGGTAAAACGGCCTAAAGAGACTCAGGCTATGAGGGACGCCGTAGTGGAGGGCTCCGGAGGAAATACAAGGCGGATGGCTATCAAACAGGAATCTGGGAAAGCACATATCTTTCGGAGTTGTAGTAGCAGTAATAGTAACTGGCGGTCAATCATTGGTTCAGCGACAGCTCCGGCCACATTGCGGCAACTACTATTAACTACTAGTTAAGGTTATTTAAACATTACTAAAATACCTTTTTCCTGGGTGGTGTTTAGAGTGAAACTGAAGACAGCGGCACTCAATTATTCACCTGAGTGAAAATATATTGCTTTTACTGTTTTCGATTACGCTGACGTTTCACCGGACAGCACATAAAGCAGAATTATAGCTGAGAAAATTTCCTTTTAAAATCGTCCCATCACGAGTCGTTTTCTCGTGGCGTCCTGAGAGGAAAACACTGGTTGCCATCGTTTTAAAGTAAATGGCGGTGAAGTGTGGTCGCAGGAATTTGGGCCTAAAAACGCACGCATTCGACTTGCTAAATCGGCTTGAGGAAGTTTCGTTTTCGGACAGACGTCTATACAGGCCAACCTAATATTGCACTCAGTGTAACGTTTAAGTAACTGATGGGCACCAGTCGCCAGTCGAAAACAGCAAGTCCGTTTATGCGGCACAAGAAGACTGTTTGGTGAAACCTTTTGTACTCCCTATAAAACTCACGTCGTTTTAGCTCCTGACAAGGACAGGCAATTAAGACGTGTTAAGTGAAAGTGACTGGAAGGACAAGGTTTAGGTTTGGGTTCATGGAGGTTTATGGTGGTGTACGTAGGCGCATCCGTATTACGAAGTATAAAAGCGGTGGTTAAGACGCGTGTGCTCATTTATTCCGTCTAGCGAGCCGGATAACTCCAGAGGCAGGAGTGCCTCCAACGGCTGCTTGATGTAGCCGCACGTGAAGATGAGAAGGTAACCAAGCCTGTCGAAACCAAAAGAACGCTGGGCGAGCGCACTGGCACATAAAAACGCGAAAGCAGCGTGGGACACTTAGCGCAAGGCTCAGTTTTAAAAACAGAAGCTGCTCAGTGCGGTGGCATGTAAGCGCTCAAACTGACGAAGAAAGTCGAACGCGTTCACCAAAAAAAAAGCGGCTGTTGATGGAGGAGGCTAGTCAAGCCACGAAAGCAAAGAGTGCGCAGCGAGGCAGGGGAATATTCAGCCGTCAAAGTGATGGGCCAAATCCTGTGTGCGGCTACTACCTTTCATGGGCCGTTCTAGAATGCGTTACTATTCTTTGCTGCAGTACATTTCATGATGACACCTGCTCTCGGCGGCATGTAACTGCAGTTTTTTTTTTCCTATCGGTATAAGCATCGCTCAATACTTCCCCTTGACTTGCGGTGTAGTTTAGTCTAGCCAACTCTTAAAGAAGTGTGCCCCGACCGCTAGAGGTCACGCTGCAAGTGCTAATGAGAGAGGGGCATTAGGTCTCAATCCCTGTTGTCGCTTTCCTTTCTTGCTTGCCGTTTCTCCAGTTCTGGGGTCGCATAAGAATTTCAACCTCCTAACCGAGTCGCATATGCCGTTTCAGCGCATAGCTCCTGATACAAAAGTCCGTTCCGAGTTCCATGCTCGAAACTAAAATCCAAGCACTCAATAAAGGGCCTCAGAAAGGGGCTCTCGTAAACTTGTATTTCTGGGATGTTAAAGGGTGCCGCTTCACAAATGTCCTCCAGCAACAATTTGTGCGTGGAAACTTGTTAGATGGAAACTTGGAAGCTTGGAAGATTGTGTGGAAGCTGTGTTAGATGCACTCAAATTTTCAACTTCCGCGTCTTCCACGTCCCTCCTCTCTCGTCAATTTTCGCAGGCCAAGCGTCGGCGCTCCCCCGCCGTCCACACTAAAGACCCCACCCACTCGGCCCTGCTCCAACGGATGCCTACGCGCGCGGCCACGGTACCTGAGTGACGTCTGAAAGAATTTGGCGCTGCGAACAATTGATAACCCCCGGCTACTTGCACGACGTGACGTCGTACGCCAGGTTTCGCCCGAGAAAGCCCGACAGCGCGTGTCGCCGCTAGTTGCGAAGGTGGGAAGTTTTAAAAAAAAGTATTTTAAGTTTGCCGCTCTTGTACGCGGCATGAATGCTGGGTGGCCTGTACTCTACGTAACGCGATCATTTTAAAGCCAAGTTCAAACACCCTTTTCTGTGGCCTTTTAAGAGCTAAAATTGTGTTGCCCAGCATTCGGAGCCAGCTCGCGAGTGACAAAACGTCCTAGTAACGAGGCCATACGGTCGCACTATGAATTCGAGCCCGCTAAACAATGTTTCGGAAGCGTACGGAATCATCGTGCTATGCAGTGTCGTACGCGGCTCCAATCTTGCAGCCCTACCATTTTGGAAACCCCCTGTGTTTCAGATTGGCTCACTAGAAAAACTTTTTACAGACTAAACAGATTGCCAACTATGGTAAAAACCGAAATCAGGACCCCTAATGCTTTGATGATCGCGTTTAACACGCTCACTCGGGCATCACTAGCCACGACTTCTCATTTCCACTCCAAGTGATGGCGAGGCCTTACGTGAAAACCCTCCGGCACCTACAGTGCCGATGCTGCCGCTACCATAAATTGTGAGGTCCTCCGATTTGGGTTTGCATCACGCTTTCCACTTCTGGGAAGATCCACGCGCGTCGAGGGGTTAGGATACTGATAACAAGGACAATAAGCTTAACAGCGTCAATTGCGAACGGTGTCAGTGTTCTCACCAGAGGAGATGTGGCGACCTTGGAGGCAAGAGCCAAGTCTCGTTCCAAGAGCTTGTCACTGGATCCACGGGATGTTCAGTGTTGGCTCCGCTCGACAGTAGTTGTGGTGGCTGCTATGCTATGTGGTGGGGGCCAGGTCGTTACACTGTCTCTACGACTGTGGGTGGTCTTCCGTCTCTGGTGCCTCCTGAACAAAAGGCAAACCATTTTCGGACCGTCTCCTACGGTGTTTCTCGTCCTGTCACGGACGAGAGGTGAAGTGGTAAGCATATGTCATAGAGCAATACAGGTCGAAATGGTTTAAATAATTCTTATATTAACCCTCAGGGGGTGCACACAGGGAATGTGACCGCGAGTACTGTTAATAAAAAATCGAATGACATCGGTTGGCAAAGGAGACTTTTTGCCACGGTAAACATGAAACCCTGTCTTCCACGGACTAATTGTTCATGACGTAAGGGTACTTTTTGTTTGTAGAAGTCGTATGCTCAGCTCCTGTGACAGTGAACGCAACTCAAAAGTGAAACTGAGCAAGCGGAGTCATTACGAGTCTACACACGGTAAATATGCTGCATACTCGAGCCTTCAGAAAAGCTTCAAGTTATGTTTAATTTATCACAGTTATATCTTCCGTTTGTTAAAAGGCTGGGGGCATGTCTACGTACCAAGCCGCCTTGTCGAGTGGAATCGCAGCTCTGTACTTCTCCGCACCTGGGCGATTGATGACTATTCGCAGTACATGAGACTTCATTGCTGTAGCAGTGGTCCTCGAGTTGCTTGTGGAATGCAGTCGTCTCGACGATTGTAATTTGTATGTGGTGTTTGTATAGCTGAGGTCGTTTGATGAGCCAGGTGATTTTTTCCAGTGTTGCCGATGCCAGTGTATTGTACTGGTATCAGATATTTCGTTGCTTTTCGATGTCTTGGCAGCAAAAATGCCTGCAATCATAGAGGTGGCGACTATTTTCTAAAGTATTTTTTTTGGCAGTCGGGTCCCGCGTTGGTGGTTGTCGAGATTGCTGTGCTCTAGGGTTGTCACAATCGTTCCAGTGCTTATTTTTAATTGGTGGAATGTCGTGGCTTTGAGTCTCAAGAATATTCTGCTCCTCTTCCAGCTTGTCGTAGACACAGAGGCAGATGTTTGCTGCCACCAGAGTCTCAAATACAGGGGTCTCGCTAATATTATCCTCTTTCCTAGTAGTCGCTGTGTCACAGGGTGTTCCTAACTCTTCTGTAGGGTGTACTCGTAACCGTTTGCGGTCTTCTCTGTTGCCTCGTTGTGATAGTTAAAAGCTGTGCTGTTGCTTTTGGAGCTTTAGCGTTGTTTCGTGTCTTAATATTCCTTTGTTTTATCTTGTTCGTCTATGCTTCCTTTTGTTTTTGTACGGCGTGTATTGCTGCGGTCGCCATGTTTTTATGGTGTTTGTGCGGTTTTTGTTTCTGCGTTAGTGGTCTTGTGGTTCGTTTTTCTGATGATCGCACTTGTTTGTGTATGGTTGGCAGCGGTTTGAAGGCCGCCGTCATGAGAAACAGCACCAGTGCCGCTTGCCAAATGGGTGGAAGGCCAGCATGAAGAACAGGAGGAGTGTCGCTTTGGGATTATAGGATGCCTCTTGGACCTAGGTCCTTTGTCTGGACATCTGGAGACATGGGTCTGGACGTTCAGAAGCTACTCCTAAAAGCCACGGCAGAGGTGATCTAGGCCGTGCTGCTCGGCAATCCTAGGTGCAATAAAACCTGCAAAAAGAATGGTGGTCACCTTAGAGATGTACTGACCACACAGCAACCTTTTCTACCTAAAGGCGCATTATCGAACACCGAAAAAAACACGTAGAATATCTACGCTACGCTTTGCATCATAACCCAAGTACCACGCGCCTCATAGAGAGAGGGGGAGAAAACTTTTTCTTGAACCAAATTCGGGGAAGTTCTAAGCTCAAAGTCTCGGAGTATGAAAGGATTCATTGGAACCTGGCGGCTGGCTTCTTGGGCTTGATTGATTTCTTTTTGCTTATTTGGGTCTGAGCTGAGCATTAGAGCCTCCCACGCTTCTTCATTTCTAATGGTCCGTGAATTCTTTTCTAAGTGTGTGCATAAATACTTCTTTGGTTTGGGATCTGCAATCTGCAGAGTTTACAGTGCGGTTCGACTGTTATTCGATAATGACGTCATAAATTCAAACACGTGCTAAATTCAATGCAGGCTACGCGAGTGCATTGAACTGCAACTGCTGGGCAGGAAAAAATCTCGCAATGCAACAAATTGAGAAACTTTGAACACAGGTTCCATGGCGCAATCAGGGCGACTTGTAAGCCTTCTAGACTTATTTTGCACTGACTCCGCCGTACGAGTAACACCACGTTCTTATGATATGCTGAGGAAAAATGGCAATACGCTGAGCGGTTCGTCCCCGCATACTGTACTGTTTTGAGCAGTAAGGCCTCTTAGTTCCAAAAAAAAAAAACCCGACAACAGCCAAGTGCTGAAGAGCGGAAATGGCGCTACTTCTTCGCTCAACACTCAATGGGTCGCAGATACCACATTTAACTTTTAACAATTATTACTGCTTACCAGGGATTGCCTAACGTCAGCAGCTGTTAGCGACATTCGCTAGACGTAGCACCGGCCAATGACACACCCGACAAAAAGTATTGGTGATGAGTGCATAGCCTTCCAAAGCGAGTGTTATTACTAGCGAGTGTTATGCACCTATAAAAAGCATCGATGAAAAAATAGTGCTCGTACACCCTATTCTCCCCATCAAAACCCATCATCCCATTATTCACTCCTACAGCATGATAAATTATCTCTGCGTTGTGTGGGTGCGTTTTTATACTGCGCCAGAAAACAAGCGTGTGAATGGATGATCGCCAAAAACCTTGCCGTTATCCCAATGTCTTTAGCTGCTATTTTTCATCTTTAGAAAAAGAAGAACATATGCTGTGCTCACCGGTACTACGTCATAAGTGATCATCATCACAGGTCGGCTTCGATGAGGTCCATGGTGCAGGCATAGTATCGAGGAGTCGAGGCGCAGACGCAGATTCGGTTACCGCTTCCTTCGCGCTACCTGCAGTGTTGGCAGCCAACGAGTTCCGGGTTCCGTTGCTGCTGTTTGTCTAAGGTCAACTAAGCTGTCTTCGGCCGTTTGTTATCTTTGTGACTGGTGTAACAGTCTTGTCGAGGCTCTGCTTTCGTTTCGTGATCGTGCCGCAAGTTTTCGCTGTATTGCAGAAGGCTGTTGTGATTACTTTTCCTGATTCCGTTGTGATGCCCTCATTTGTGCTTTCTTCGGTTAGCGTCATGTCGTGTTCTGTGTCTGAGCGTCGCTAGAAGCGTGGCCGCCATTCTCAAGACGAACTGGGTTGATGCGGATGACCTCGACACCGGGGCAGGCGCTCACTTCCGTCGCTGCCTGGATGGGACGCTGCACATTCCTCACGCATGCGCAGATTTCGCCTAGATAAACGGCAAAGCAGCTCGTGGTAGGTGTCCAGCAGGCGGCCTGCACCGATGACCTGCAGAGAAGCCTTCTTTGCGATCATCTGTTTAAAAGCGAAAGTATTATACAGTATGACCAATTAGCAAAACACCCGTCATACGTCTTCCATGACAGGAAATTTGGAGGATATCAGAGCATTTTTTGACGCGGCACCGAATTACATTACGTCATCGTGGTCAACGCATCTGCGCACATCCAGGAAGCATTGCTTGGACATGTGGATTAAAATTTAGATAACTGTGCATAACATGTGGGTCACTTTCTGGAATCAGTAAGCATAGTGTCGATGCTGGAGCTTATGTACGTCAGGGAACAATGTGCGCCAATTCGTGGTATCCCTGTCAGCAACTCTCCTCACAAATGACGAATTATGGGATCACTGTGCTATTAGCGGAAAGCTTGACAGCCAGTTTCATCTAAATGGATGACTGTAATGACTGTAATGTCTAGGCGTTGATAAGTAATGAATAGTAATGGTACTCGTGTCTTCTCAGTAATTGTGGAAGACCACTTGAGTGTGACATCAGCATTACACATGCTTTCTGGAGCACATTCCTATAAACATAAGGCTCTAGCTCGCGACACACAAATAAGCCAGATGGCATAGGAGCTCACCACATTGCATTCCCTCTGGTATCGCAGGCCATGGTGATGCTCGTAAGGGCCGCAGAGAGACAATCCAGAGTGCACCCGCCCTCGTCAATTTCATGGGCGCGATCAGTGTGCTTCCCATCTTATGCCATTCTTGCCGTTGCGCCTCCTAAGTTAGTCCTTGTCATTGCATCTGGGATAGTAGCACTAGGTGAAATTATCTGGGTTCATGGTGCTTCTCGGTGGCTGGGATGTACTGGCACCGCGGCACCACGTCCACAGGATGCCTAAGAGCTCTCCCGTATCCATCCCTGTCCCGTCACAGCTGCGGCCATCTTATCCCCAACGTCTTTCTAGCCTCATCTGTCCGCCTCTCCTCTTTCATGCATGTCGCAAACACAGATGTCCTTTTCCATAAAGCTTGAGTCGACAATACTAATAAATGTTTATATTGGTTTGGTTTATTAAATTAACGTCCCGAAGCAACTCTCAAGACGCTATGAGGAACGCCGTAGTAAGATGTTCCGGAAATTTCGACCACCTAGTGTTCTTTAACGTGCACTGACATCGCACAGTACACGAGCCTCTAGAGTTTCGCTTCCACCGAAATTCGACCGAAATTGCAGTTTACAGTATTTGGTTTTGGTCGTAGGTCCTTATGGTATGCGTTCGGCTGGTTGTTTTCGTCCAAGACACTTCGACGTTAACTTTAGCCTTGCTTATTCCAGTTCGAAGGTTGTGGTTCTGTTGCGCCGTTTCGTGTTCTTAGTGCTGGCGGCGAAAACCAACTGCTGCTCTCGTGCGCGAGGGATCTCATTATAGCCCTTAACTATCGATCGGGATTGTGACGTGGGTGTGAAGGTGGCTTCCGTTATTTTGTAATGTTGGTGCTTCGTTTGGTTAGAGGGTTTCCGCGTAATGAGAGCAGAGATTTCGGAGTTGTAGACCACCGCTTCCATGGTGAAGAGGATTGATGCCGCAATTTTTGCCGACGTTAAAACGATTGCTCTTCCGCGTAGGATAGGGACAGCTGAAACAGCGATGTGGTTATGTTTGTAGTCGTCATGGCAGCACCGATAAATGTGGTTGTGATTGGACGGGTTGTATATCTAGGTGATGGGAGTTGTAGTCGGCATCAATTTGTCTTTGAATGGTGTCGTACTCTTGTAGTGAATCGCAGGCATATCTTTTGTAGTGTTCAGTGCCTGTATTCTTCATGCGTTGCTGTTGTGACGTTGTTAGTGTAGTCTATGTGCCTATGTTCTCCAGTGCGGCGCAAAACAGCACGCAACAGGAAATGAAGTGCTGCCACACGGGTGAATGTGTTGAAAAGGCGTGTTTCCCGCCCATGAGGAACAACAGGAGTGCCGGCGAATGCACCTGAAGAATTCCACGGCCGCCGTGTCACGAGGCGCAGACTGAGCTTTCTAAGAGGATACTACTTTTTATAGGATTAGAGGGTCTCCACACCGCTGACAGAAACAGGAATGGTGCGCCTAAGCGAATGCGCTGCAATGGCGAAAATCACCGGTGCTTGAATGACAGCAGGAATGACGGCGTTCCTGATGCAGGAGTGGTCATAGTCGTCATGGCAGATGGAATTACTGCTACTGTGGTTGTGGAGGGTTGATGCATTGGGTGTAGCACACATTCTCTGTCGTCAGTTGTGTTCCGTTGTGCATGTGGTGTGGGCGAACAGGGTACTGCTTGAAGAAACAAAATACCGTAGTCCTTAATTTCTTAATAGACGAACGATGTTAGTAAGGCTGCTGGTCTGTGGAAATCGCTGGTATCGATGCGATGGTTAACGCTTTTCTTGCGGTGTGTTTATGATTGTAGTTAATGCAGCTAATATTATGGCTGCTGCGGTGATTGTACAGGAAGGGTGCATTGGCACCTAGCCCATGGTGTTGTCTGCTGGATGTTGTGTTTCCATTGTGCACGTGTCTTTGTGGGGGGAGAGAGGGGTGAGAGGGTCCCCAAAATGTCGGCTTGCAACCGTCAAGAAGTACAGCAACAGTGGCGCCACAGAGAATGCACTGAAAAGGTGGAGATCGCTTATTCATCACTTAGTCTTGAAGGACAGCATAGCGCCACTGTTCTGTATGCAGCGGTGGTGTTGAAGCTCTGTGGTGCTTTCTACTTGGGCTATGCATGTGCTTTAGGTGCAAGTAGTCTTGTGAAGTAGTTTCACGTGTAAATCGTGGTGGCTGCAATGAGTGGTCGTGCCTGCGCAGGTTGTATGTATTGGTGTCTAGTGCAAGATATTTTCTGCTGGGCTGTGTTCCGTTTGGGAGTGTGGTGTACATGTCTAGAGTCGCCTACACTGAGCAAAGCAACCGCCAGGAGGAGCACCCAAACCAATTTGTCCAAGAGGCTTAAGTTCACCGATTCATGAAGAACAGTAGGTGTGCCACCACGATCATCACTAAGGCCACAGCTCCGCGCCTCGAGTTCGAAGCTTGAATTGTGCCAGCAAGGTCCAGAAATGCCAGTGAGTCGGCGACAATGAGCCAGGCCCAATTACCTGCAAGAAATTGAAGATTCGGGTTCAGGATCCGGAAATTCTCCCTCCTTACAGCGTTAATTTTTTCTCCTGCGAATAAACACTGAAATTTTTTTTTAGAAGATTACGAAAGCTTTCGGTCTATTTGTGCGCAAATGTATGAGGGGTTTCATTTCCCTTCGTTAACAAATTTGCAAAACATCGAAATTGGGAAGTGACTGGACAAAGTAGGTGGCAGATGTCAGAGTGGTGCTTAGATATAGACAGCACATTACTCGGCAACTTTCGCGTAAAACTTCAGGGTACGTGGGCAGAGCAGCAGACACTTTTATATCGTCTGCCACAGAAGCGTGAATTCACCGTCTCGGTCTCACGTGGAGCAGAGGTAATTTCATGGAGTGTAACGGGGCCTCGCCTAGGATCGCGGATAGAACAAAACCAAGTGCGCGTGCTCATAGCAGCAAAGTCACAGCCAGCCATGACTTGTTTCATTATACCAGATTTATGCTCTTGAATTCCTCTAATCGGGGTGCGATATTTCCTCTGTCTGAACCGCATACTCTGGCGACGTGTGCATATTCTAAAATTAGAGCCTTTAAGAAAATGGAGTATGTTCAAAGAACTGAACTGACATCTTTTAAAATGCTCTCTCCTCAAACCGATCGTTTCAGGTAGGTAAACGATAAAACCTTTAGTCAAATAAAAACAAATATGCACAGCTAAAAATGTGCTATTCTGATCAGATGCTATTCTTCAAAGTACTGAATCCTGAACAGGAGGTTACTAGCAGTCCCTATTTGTGCTGCTTCTGCCCGCATCGATGATCGATACGATTTTCATCTCAAACTAAACATTTTTTTTTGCATTCCTTGTCAGCACCATCCTCGCAAGTGGCAGACATTGATATTAATGGTTTCAAGACCGGATTCTGACCGGATGTCACTAAATATCCGTAAATTTGCAATGCATTCACATTACTGTTATTTCTTTATTCGCAGCCGCAAGCCTCTTTCCCATTTACTTTTCCGGGTTATTTTTGAGCGCGCTGTGACTGGCCGCAGCAAGCTCCAAAATTATCGACTGCTTGCTCATAAGCATTTTAAGCCAATATTACAGGCAGGGGCCTCGATCCCTAATGTTAATAAAATAAATACATCAAACAGAGAGAACGCCCTTGAATGCCACATTTTTGCTGAAGGCATTAAAGAAGCAATATTGATGAAGGCTTGAGGATAAACATTGCTATACAGTGCAGTGCACGGGGCCAGGGCATATGAGAGACAACGCTGCCAAACGCGCGAATTTCCAGTGTATTTCGTAGCATCTACTCTACGCTAATTACTTTAGGCAAAGGCTAAAATTATGACATTTTTAGAGCAATTGCGGTCTTAAGGAGTCGTGATCACCAGCGGCCGTGGCTCATATTTTGTAGCATAAGCTACGCTAGGGTAGTAGAAGCGAGTTACGGAGTGGCTGTCCGAGGCCACAGCTGCGCGCCCGACGTAACCATGGCAACCAGCTGCGATGTTCCACAGGTGTTCCGCTGATGCACCGCGCCGCACCTATCCTCAAAATGTTTTGCAATTTCCTCTTTCTCCCTTTCTTATTTACCTCTCTCCTTTATCCCTTATCTTACGGCGCATTACCAAAATGCGACAATTACTGCGCCATTTCCTTTCCTCAAAAATCAAAGAAAATTCAGGGACACTTCTGCGATCTAAAGTCCGCGTGGCGAAAGCCTTCGGCGGTGCGTGGGACAACTTGGGTGGGTGGGACCCGGGCCAAATTTGGGGTTGGTGTTTCGCCGTAGTCCAATTAGGCTGAGCATCGATTTTCGTGCAAATCAGCCAAGGTCAAATGTCGGGGTAGACCCCGGCCCAAGTTTTGCGGTCACCGTGGACATCGATTTTGGTGCAAATCGGCAGAGGTCAAATCTACGGAGTGACCCGAGCCAAATTTGGGGGTCACCATGGTGTTCGTCGTAGTCGAATTAGGCTGGACATCGATTTTGGCGCAAATCGACCAAGGTAAAAATTTCGGGTTGACCCAGGCCAAATTTGGGGATCAGCATGATGTTCGCTATAGCCTACTTAGGCTGGAGATCGATTTTTGTGCAAACCAGCGAAGGTCAAGTTTCGGGTGTGACCCGGGCCAAATTTGGGGGCCACGATGGGGTTCGCCATAGTTGAATTAGGCTGGACATCGATATTGGTTCAAATCGGCCGAGGTCAAAGTGTGGGTATGACGTCGCTTCCGTTGCGCGACTTCCGGTTGGCCATGTAATGGACGGACACGATCTCGATTGGGAGTATGATCCGCTGGCGTTCATTGGGTTGATTGGCTTGGTCATCGTTGTTGATGCAGTTCATTTTCACGAAACGAAAGGCGCACAACTTTGGTCCCTGGGTCAGTACACGCCTCAAGCATGCTCTCATGTAAGTGGCGTTGGTGTTCAACTGCAAAAACCTGCCTGGATTGCGTTCCGCACAATGGACAGGCAGCGCGCCCACACTGCCACCTTGGAAGGTGGCAGTTAAATGTTGATCGCGAAAGGTTCGTCACCTAATGAACGCTGCGCTGCGGCCTACTGCTACAGTGTTCACACACACCGCTGTCTGCCACAACGCTGTCAGCTCTAATGCTGCAACCCACATCTCTCTACTCTCACCACCGCCACATATGTACCTCAAAGCGCGATTGAGGAATCCACTGACACAGGGAGTCAGCTATGCGTCCTTTCTTCCCTCAAAATCATGGAAGACCTGAATGTTGTCAACGCCAACGCCAATGAGCACAACGAACACTGACAGCTTTCGCTCTGTACATCCTGGATTAGTTGAGCTAGTCCACATTCATTTTTGGTGCTCCTTCAGAAAAAACCCAATTACTGGTGCTCAATATGAAGTTAACATTTTTAACGTTCGACAGCTGCAGCTATAGCCACCACTACAGACGCGCCTGCACTGTAAATGAGGAATCATACGATTTGAGTCACTTCATAATATTTCGATCGGCACGTAGGCCTTAGTACGTGACAGCTGCGCCTAGTTTGCGATGTGTGTGGCAACTGCGGTTATAAAATTTTTTTTTTCTTAGTGGTCTCGCTGCTCCTGAACTCACAGGATTTGTTCCTCCTGCTTTCTACGTTTAAGAAAATAAGCAAAAACTCACGGTTGCTGAACTCCCGACGATATCCGTAAGGAGCTGCCTCTAATGGCGCCGCTGCCGAAGCCGCAGCCATGAAGACGAAGTCTTGCTCGCAGTGACGGCTATCTCATGCCCTGCACATCATTTGCCGGGACTCAACGCTCGTGCCCGTCCTTGCTTCCCGAATGTAGTCTGTGATGGCGCAGTACTCTTACTACCAGCAGCTATGGAGCTCCAGGCTGGGCTTGTTCACGTAACTGCTCTTGGATCACAGCAGTTGTCTTCACCGAGCTGACTCGATTTTTGATGTTGTGCAGATGTTATGCAGTATTGTACTTCATTTACCACTAGTCGTTGGGCGTGTCTGTTGTGGGGGTGGCGTCATGTCTGTGTTGCTTGTCTTTGCTTTTGTCCATGGCCACGCCAACTGCAGCTGTCGTCTGTGAAGTTGTGGTTGTCGCTGCGATAGTCGTCGCGTCCGTGTGTGCCTCTGTGTATCTGCAGTTCCTGCTTTCTGGAAGCGTCTGTCTCACGGTGGCCACCTTCTAACACAGCAGGCATACACCAGAGGTTCGGGTGATCTTGAGGCGGGACTGTTGGTCACTTCCGCCGGTATGAAAAACAGAAGCAGTGCCCGATAGCTTGAAGAGGAGAGCATTCGTGTTCAGAGCGCAGTCTGTACAACTTGTCTATAGGTCGTCTTTGATAGCCGTGGAGCCTGGGCTGGCTTGTTGCACACACAAATCCAAGCAGAAGTCCGGGAGCACAGGAAGCAGGAGTACTTTTGGTCCGATAACCTGCAGGGAATTGACGTCTAAATTACTTTTATAGAATTGCAAGAACATTATCTGCTTGTGGGCAGCAATAATTCAGCACTGCGCACCACTGGATGCCGTCAGGATTTTCGAAAAGCTGATTACGAATGATGCCATTTGGCACATGTTGCGCTTGCTGCCGATCTGCCGACCTAAACTCTTGTGCTTTGGTCACGTCGTTTTTAACACGAGCTTTATCTACCACAACGTCTTAACGTGACTTGGCTAAGACTGAAGCACTCTTTCTCGTACTGCTTCGTCCTGACATCAAACTAAGAAATACGGCTTATATTATTCATCGGTGAGCACTACCGTGGAAAGGGGGTGCGCTGCAAAAGGATAGCTCAAATTAGTGTCCTGAAGCCCTTACACATTCAAACCGACAGTTAGAAAATTGTTGCAGTTTCGTCAATACTGTGACGCATTTGGAGCCGAGCTCTCAGAACTATCACAGGCGCCAATTCCAATGACACGAAACGCGTCTGCAAACCGGGATTAGCCCGCCGGCCTAGTCAGCAGTCACGGCTGAGAGGTGCAGGCTGAGTTAGCACTCACCGTTCCCTTTTTTCCGGTGGGATCTCAAGATGCGGATCCTTGATGCCACCAGGAGAGTTGCATTCCGCAGTGCGCACAACCTTTTCTACGTTTCAATGGTTCTGCCCTCCAGTAGCGTAATCGTAGCACTTGTCTTCGTGGTGCCTGTGTCTGTAGCTTCGGCCGTTAATAAACGTATGCAAATTGCATAGCCTTTGGTCGTTTTGTGAGCTAGGCGTTTTAGGACCTCAGTATAAAGGTTATTCCCTGCGGTGACTTAAACTGGGCAGCAGTGGCGTTCGTGATGCTTCTCTCTGTATTCTTGATGTTTAGAATGTACTCGTGCCGTTTGTGTAGTTTTCTGTATAACGTTCCTCGTGTCTGTGCTGAGGTGTCATTGCTTCGCATCACTACGTGGTCCAATTTTTAGCTCTCCTCATACTAATAATGCTTTAGTTTGAAGCTGTTGTCTGCTTGCTTTGAAGCTGCTCTGTGTTCATTTATTTGTGAAGTGCCATTGCTTTGGTGTCTCACGTTTAACATATTTCTACCCAAGGTCGTGGTGCGTGCAAGGTGTGTGTGTGTGGGTGGTGGGAGGTATGTTGGATGCCACGAACATGAGGAATGGTATCAGCGCCGCCCCGCGGCATTAATAGCCACTAGCAACAAGAACAATAGGAGCACTGCTGCGGGAGCCAAGGGAGGGTCTTTCGGATCTAGGTGCAGTGAATCCGCCGGACTAACGCTGGACCCACTGGATCTCTGATCAGACACCTTTAACAGCCGTTAGTTAAAAGCTGGGCGTAAACAACCTTCGGCGTGCTGACTGCTCTTGGCTTGGCTCCCAAGCCACGTCACCCTGCTACACTTAAGCCTTAAGTCTATGGGATAGGGATGCTCGTGGTGATGCGGTTGTCGTTTGCACGGGTTGATCATCCTAGTGGCCACCATGCAACGGTATAGTTTTAAAGACTTCTTCATGAGTCCTGCCGTGTCGATCCTTGAGGCTCTCACTCTAGTTCTAGCTGAGCAGTCATAATATACTAGCTTTGGCTTTTGGTTTAATTGTGCAAGTGAGACTTAGGCCAGAGAGCGCCAAAACGATGTTTCATTATGTGGTTGCTCTTGGCATACTACATGAAATAGAATGATATACTACGTATAATAAGATTAAAACCCCAGCGCACAGAAAATGTAAAACTAAAGCATTCCTACATAGGTAACTATATGCAGGCTCAAAACAAACTGCAGTTAAACAAGCAGATTGGAAGGCCTTGCCAAGAGCAAGCGGACGGGGAGTTTCCTCCCACCGTGCATGGCTACGGAGCCCTCTTGTCTCTGGCAAGGTAGCCTTTCAGCAAGAAACCGCGAAAAAAACGCTATATGCTCTTTAAGGTCCCACTGCTATCAACGCAATCCATACCCTGGCAAAATTATGTAATTGTGTGATAACAACAGCCAAAGGATAGGGCGATCTGTGAACACTTGCGAAGTGAGTCTTACGATGCTTTTCTCTTGGTAAGGATTTGTGTAACTGAGCGCGGGCCACTCAACTACTTTCACTCCAGCAGTTGATCTCTGAAACGTTAAGTACACTGTGTAGTATGTGTCACATTCGCAGCGTGGAATGTGTAACTTTGCAGGATTGTTTCTTTTGGTGGAAATCATTCCCTACATTTAAAATAGGTTTGTGAGCTTTTGTGTCGGCGTTGTTCGTGCGATTGCTTCAATAGGGTTCCTTGGGCATCACGAATGTTGTCTTTGCTGTCTTTACAATCTTTTTGGTGCTAATATTTTTAACGTTAGGTGATGTGATTGTGTCAGTGGTTGCGCAGCCTGTACTTGTAGCTGTTTGCTGTGGTCGCTGTTATGTCTCAGGGTGATGTTTAGCGTGGTTGTGCACACGCATTCGATGAAACCTGTCTCATATACCTTGTATGCACTTCCTCGCTCGCTTGGTTGTTTCTGCGCTTGTACTGCTTCTATTGTTGCGGACACAGTGTTTATGGTTTTTGTGTGATAATGCGTTGTCAGGTGTTGGGTCAGCTTCTCAGATGATCATACTTGCTGTGAGTGTCGGTGTAGGCAGCGAGGTTGGAGGCCACCAAAGGCATGAGCAACAGCACCAGTGCCGCCTTGGGGGAACGGCCAGGGGCGCAGACAACCGCGAACAAAGAGAACAGGAGAAGTGCTGCCAGGGCCACCGAACATCAGTTCCTTGGCGCTCTGGAGATGTCAAGAAATGGGCATGGACGGCTTGGCAAAGCTCCGTCCGCAGCTGAGTCTGCAGGCCTCGCCACAGGTGATCTGTAGAGCTGCAAAATCGAAGCGCCGACCCATTTCAGTACGCTTTGTGTTGACCAGGCGCCACTGCCCTAGCAGCACAGGGCATCAGCCTAACATTGGTAACATTTCGCCAAAGCCTGGTCTTTTGTAAGACCGGTCTTGACCAAAACATGCTCAAAAATGGTCCGATGCTCTGTGCTGCTTGGGCGCGCTTCCCGCTCAAAGTAGTGGGATTCACTCCCAGCAGCAGCGGACGCGCTTTGGCGGAGGTAGAGCACGAAACGCGCATTTGTGCTGTCCCATATGCGTCACTAGGCGTCATACAAGCTCAGTATTGAAATTGGGGGTTCAACCCTTGGGCCAGCCTCATAGCATGCGTCCACCTACGGGACATTGAATGCCACGTAGCGCTCATGGGAAATTAATCTCTTGGTTGTAGATCGGCAGAGTTGAACAAAGAAATCAGGCAAACCGTACCAGAGCGCCAAACTATGCTCATCGATTTAATGATGGTTTGTTTTCAGCCCTCTAGGGTGCAGAAAAAAAGTCAGTATGAAGAAGTTTTTAAACACATTTTAAATTCGCGTGGTATGGTTGCTAACAAAAGATAAATAAGGTAGCTTTTTCACCAAAATATTCAGTGGGATGTTTCATTGGAAATTTGTCCAGCATGTTCAGAAGCGATTATACCAGCGGATTTCATGGTATCAGTTATCTGAGCTTAGAACGAATGCACTGAGATTACGCATAGCCAGAATTAACGTGCTCAGCGTGGTCACTCGTTTTCCTGCTAACATGTCGCTGGAGCGCAAGTGCCACCGCGTTACAAGGAATCAAATGCTTACATAAGCTGCAAAGCAGAAACTGCGTTTTCGCGCTCCTGTTTCAACATTACGATTAAGCAGTGCGAAGCGTCTGTGCTCATCGCAGCTTCATCACTGTGACCGCTGGTCTCTCTATGCATTCTGCTTTTGTGAACGAGTCAAGTTACTTCCATAAAAGAGCTCAAGAAAGGAATCGCGAAACAAAACTTATGTAGAAATTGCTCACCATGCTGAGCGTGACCATACTGAACATTTGGCCTACATTCAAGCGTTGTACGCAGCAACTAGTTTGTTAACTGCACTTGTCTAAGATATAACCTCTTCTTTAGGCCAAGTTGAAAGGAGCACAAACGCAACAGCCAAGAACCTCTAAAAAGGAACCAACCAATCATTGTACTGCCCTAGCAGAAGAGTCTCGACACTACTCTCTAACAGAGCAACCAGTCAGAAGCATTAAAGTCATATAGCGCACTCTCTACAGTGAAGTGTAATAAACTCCTTAGCATATGATGTTCACAAAAAATAAATATGCAGCGTGACAGTACTCTTGCACCCCCATTCCGAAAAAAACTACGATAGAAGCGAAATAGCAGAGTATTAGCCCTGAATGGGCCGCTGATACTCCCTTTGCCATTATAAAACCAGTAGATGTGAAGTAGGTTTTTAGTTTGATTTCATGGGTCTGTATACATTTTAGGGATGCTATACATACTACAGACAATGGCGGTCGATGACTGCTCTCTACATGTGGAATAGAAGAAGCGCCTCAGTCCAAATCACCTGAGACTATGGTAGATGTCAAATAGGTTTTTAGTTTTATTTCATGGGATCTAAAGTTCCAAAGCACGTCAGGCAATGTGGGACGCCGTAGTGGAGGGCTCGGAAATATTCTGACGCCCCAACCCGGGGCTCTTTAACGTTCACAGACGCACAGTACACGAGGTTCAACGTTTCGCCTCCATCGAAATGCGACCGCTGCGGCCGTGGTCGAACCCGCGCCTTTTGGGTAAGCAGACGAGCGCTATAACCACTGAGCCACTGCGACTGCTGAGAATTGAAACTGATCTGAGCTTAAAAGGCATCGATGAAAAAGCAGATCTGAACATCGAGACGTTCTCGTCCTAACCACTGTCTGTAGTAGTATAGCACCCCTCAAAAGTATACTGCCCAAAGGGTTTGCTTCTAAGCTGTGTATCGGGGCTCCCTAGCATAGATGGCACTCCAAAGCTTTAGAATTTGGGACGCGATGCCATTGCTCTTTTGAAAGGTTATGGTTTCTGAGGATGCATAACGAGACATGCAGCAGGTTTCACCAGCAAACCCCTTGGGCCGTACACATTTGGAGGGGGTGTAAACATGAACACTGCTGCATATAAAATGAGAGTTAGCTGTCCTAAAGGCGTCCGCGTGTAAGTCGCTCACGAATAATATGTAACACGAGAACCTTTTTTCTCTGCATCTTCCCATAGAGCATTTCGTCGTTATCACATCCCGCGAGTACAGTTCCATTACCGCCAGGATTGCAAGCGCGTAAAGCGACCCTCACAGCAACTTTTCCCAACACAAAGTCACTACCTTTTATTTCCCGCCTCTGCAATAGCGTCGAACACAAATTATGCTCACCGGTATTTTGTCGTGGCAGGAGCCGACCCATTTTAGGACTGCTTCGTTTACCACTTGCGTTCGACGTCGTCTGCAATGTATAGTTTTGGCTTGCCGTGTGCATTAGTGGATGCATCCGCCGGGCTTCCTGCGGTAGTGCCCCGTTGTGGTAGTGCCCCGCTGCTTTCGTGTTGTTGTCGCCCTGGTGTATTTTGTGGTTGTACTGAACGTTTAATCGCTGCAGACTTGTCGCCAGTTGTTCTTGCATTGGTTAAGGCCATGTCAGGTTCCATGCTGTGCAGCCGACGCTCTCAAGAAGAACTGTATTGATGCTGATGAGCTTGGCACCGGGCGGTCGATGATTGCCCTCTACATCAGGAATGGAAGAAGCGCCGCTTTGAAGGATACTGCTCCAGTATGGCACAAGTTTGTAGAGCTGGTGAATCAGCCGCAGAACGAAACGCGCCAAAGTCCTTGCCAGGACTCTGGTCTCCAGGAAGAGGCAGCATCGCAGCTTTGCGAGGTATCAAGCGGCTGGCCTTGGCCCTGCAAAGATGCGATAACTTGCACAATAATCTGCAATAACATGCATAGAATCACCGGTCATCATCATCTGTATAATGCTGATTTCAGGCAGCATGTCATAATTCTGATTTCCCGCAGCGAGAAGAATGCACTACAACGCGCTGCCTTGACTGCCTTGCGCTGTTAACGAGGGTTCTTTATTCGGATAAAGTCTCGTACTTTCTTGGGCAGCTTATATCAAGTACACGAGCAAAAAAAAATACTGTGCTCCACTTCTACTTCGTAACCAACGGTTGATGACTTTCAAGTGCTTTGTAATATTCACAAAGCATTTCTCTGGTCCACAGCAGTGACTCAGTGGTTTTATTTTTTTCTGAAGAGCCGAAGGCCGTCTGCATCGACACCACTGCATACAGGCGATATGCAAAGGTGCCGGGGGGCTGCGGGATGTCATTTCTCGTTGAAGAACACCCAGGAGTTCTAAACTACCCGGTGTCCTAAAATACGGCACTCATTGTATCCCACATTATTGTTTTATTAGGGCTCCCAAGTTTAGAGCACGCGTGTTATAGGTTTTGCATTCAAATAAACTGCCCATGCACCGAACATCTATTATCTCCGGCGCAACGTTTCAAACAGTATCAGAAAACGGGTAGCAGCAGTACACCTACTTATCCCTGAAGCGAACCATCTTTTTGGCAAAGGAAAGAAGTTTTTTTTTTGATTTGATAAGAAAATCATCCAGAATAAATTTTATCAAGCAGATAGCTCATGAAATAGAAAAATACTGCAGATGGTATTCAATTCGATTACATTTCATGTACGGCACTCTGCCATGTGATCTACGGCGGCGGCTGTCCAGCTCTCTACATTCGAAGCTGTGCGACCAGCTCCGCCGTGGACTGTCCTGTAATGCAGTGTGACGTGGAAGTTAATCTGAAATGGCAAGCCTCTCAAGTTACCGCCGGCATGAAGACTCATTCGGCCTCAACAGAGGTCGAGTAATAGTTTCCTCTCTGCTCTTACCTAGTTACAGCTACTCAGTACTACACTTCGCTAAATTGAAACCTACGTGCTAGTTTGGTGACAGGGGAAAAAGCTGTAGCGCTGGCGCTAGTCGGACAGGTGGCCGAAATTTGCTACTCCGGTAAAACATGCTTGCAGTCATTAGTCTTTGGTGGTCATCCATTTACAGCCAACTACTCTGTGAATTGACCTCATATGAAAGGCTTAAATCTCAGAAACCGGAACCATAAGCAATGCTCACAAGAGGGTCTGATATACTGTACATTTTTCAACAATTGATAAGTCCCTAATCTTTAAAGATGGCTCCAAAAGAGCGCGATGAAATCTCCCAATAATTATTGAAGTTTTTCGTTGAAATGCGCAGGATTCTCAATATCCCTGGGAGTAAAATCCATGCTCAGCACCAGGTTGAACATGGCGGGCTGTTGAGATATAAAACTCGCTTTGTGGCAAGTACAGAGGCGGAAATAACCGGGCCACGGAGGTCGGAATGCCACAGAATGGATGACACTGAGAACTCGGATAAGACGACCTTTATCAGTAGGGTACAATATTATAATTATAGACTACCTTTGAAAAGTTTTAAAAATAAACAATCCGAAAAAACGGAATACAAGTGGTGTCACCACCGGCTGATTTCGCAATTAAACTGCACGCGCCGACATTGAATTTCTGGCACCATTCTCTTCAAAGCGGCGGCAACCGTTCCTTTTTGGTAAAGAAGTCCACGGCTTAATCGACTGGAGGCAAGAACAAATACAACTTCCTCGCCGATAAGTAAGTTCTTTGCTGGCGGAAGACAAAAGTCAACATGGATATAGAGAGCCAGAGAAACAATTTTTTACAGAGAATAATCATTAGAGTTTTCAGTGAAGTAATGTCAGCTCTCGCAAAGTTAACCTGTTAGCTCAGAGCTCTTCCATAAGACTTTCTCAAACGTGTTTGACCTGGCACTGCCAGTGAAACAGGTTTCATTGTGAAATGCAAAGCTGAAGAAATCCCACTACCGCTATATCGTCAATGCTATTTCACTGGGACGCTGCGGTATTCTTAAGGGACGGAGAACGTGTGTCGCAATTTCCCGAGACTCACTTCCTGAACATTTAACACCAACCCCATACATCACGCGTTAAAAGAATCTCGTAAGCCTGCAGATAACAAGACGCGGTGCTACTAACAGTGCCCCATGGATCTGTATCCAAAAAGCCAATATATTGCATGCGACATAGAGCGGCCGTAATGGCCGCAACCATGCAGAACAGCAACGCATTAAGCGAGCTTTATGTAACGTCAAATGTAACGGTAAAAGGTACTGCCCACACATGTTGAAAGGTCCGATGAGGAGTATGGAAACACCAGACAAAACGATTCGCAGAGATTGGAGAGTTCATGCTCAATTTTTCATCGACTGATGCTGAGTAGACAGTCCCGCCACTTGCGGCATCAGATGAACTTCCCAAAGCAGTTCAAAACAGTTTAGAACGTGGAAATGTTTATTTTGCTCACAGGCAGCGCTGCCATTTGCAATGTTGAGAAATAGGCCTGGTTCTGGCTGGATGTTCATCGATTTTTATAACTGTTTCTTTTTCTTGCGGAAGCCTGATACAAAGTGGCGTTCTGTAATTTACCTCACACTGCTGTCGATGCCTACAAGCTCAGAGTGGAGGGGGCCTGCTAATATATTTTGCGCCGGCAGCAACAGTACAGCACGGGTTAAAATTTGTGTCCCTATTTATTTGACTGCGGGAGACCATCGAAGCGTCATGCAGCCAGTTTTCATCGTATTACGCCTCGCCTCATAGCACCATTTTCATTGAAAGGTTGGAAACTGTATGTTCTTTCTTCACATAAATGCGTTAAATGCGCTGTATAGCACTCGCGGTGGCTCATTGGTTATGGCGCTCGGCTGATGACGCAAAAGACTCAGGCTCGATTGCGTCCGCGGTGGTTGCATTTCGGTAGAGGTGGCAAAATGCTGCAGGCTTATGTACTGTCTTATCTCAGTGCGCGTTAAAGAACCTCAGGCGGTAGAAATTATCTGGCGCCCTCCATAACAGCGTTCCTCATAGCCCGAGCAGCTTTGGAACGTTAAACCTCACAAAATAAACAAAAAGAATTAATTGCGAGGTTGCTGCGTGTAAACTCACCGTCTTGCATGAGATTCTCTTGTCCGGTAGATTTAGACGCTCTGGGAAGCCTTCGCGGAGCCGCGATGACGGTCCAACGCTGCCACGCTGTGCGCAACGCTACCTTCGGAGTGGTATCCTGCGCTGTGTAGGTGGTGTCCCCACTTGTGACCGGTGCTTCTATGTCTATCGCTAGTCGTGCTGCTTGTCATGTCTTCGCAACGTATTTACTCCCCGCTCTGTTCAGCTAAGTCTTGGGCTCTCGACAGCTCTAGATATTATGGGCATATGTGCGTTGCGGTTTTGCCAATCCGTGTGATGGTATGAACTCCTACGTGTCGCTGTTTCTGGCGTGACCGCTGAAGCATGGTTGCAATATAGTCGTGAGTCATGCTTTCCGCCAGGTGTTTTAGTGGTTAGACCAACAGATTTTCATCAAGTGGGAAACCTGCCTAATGTTTGTGTTGTGTATTGTGACTGCCTGTTTGCTGTGACCGCTGGTGCATTTGATAGTCATGGCTGCCGAGGTGGCAACAGCGGATTTATTCCTGCTCTTTGTTTACGGTGTGTCACTGCCCCGTCGCTGTGTTTCTTGGCTCGCTAGGTGTTTGTGGTTTCGCATCTGTTGAAACCTGCCAATGCCATATAACCTAAAGTGTTGTTGTTTCGTTTGTTTTCTTTGTGTTGTGTGTATTTTTGTCGTTCTAGTGTTCTCTCTTTCATATGAGTGTGTTAGGCATGTTCCTGTGTTCGTTGTGAAATGTGCTGTGTACAGGAGGCCCCCTGCATGAGGAGCAGCTGAAGCGTCGCAGCAAGGAAAGCCTAAAGAGGCAGCACTCATTGCCGCCACCAAGAAGAACTGGAAGAGTGCCACTGCAGACGCCAAGACTCAAGTCTCTTGAGGATGGCCATTTGTCGGGGCATTTGTAGGCGACGACTGCGTCCCAGGTGTCTGCCGAGAGCTGCGTAAGCACGGCACGACACAGGTCACCACAGATTGTTTGCAGTAGTCTCGTGGAATCTTCAATCACTTCGAACACCTACACGGGGCACCGCTTTCGAGGTCAGCTTAATGGTGTCTCCGCCTTGTAATTTAAAACACACGGCATCAGGCCATTGCTATGTTAGATATTTTTTTCATTTATGGATACAGCGATCTTGTACACAAGATCATACCAGGTGGGAAACATTGTGTTCACATACATAAACACAGGCACTTACAAACAAAATAGAATTGCACATCGAAAGTAAGAAGAAAATACCGCGGCAATGTCGTAAACAACAATCATTTCAAGTGGTCTTCAAACAAATGCAGTGATATCTGCCTGACATCATCCGTGAGCTTATTCCAATCAGTGATGGTCCTTGGAAGAAAGGGATATTTAACGCGGCAATGTCGTAAACAACAATCATTTCAAGTGGTCTTCAAACAAATGCAGTGATGTCTGCCTGACATCATCCGTGAGCTTATTCCAATTAGTGATGGTCCTTGGAAGAAAGGGATATTTAAAAATTTAGCTCGCGAATTTAATGGTGTCATGGAAAGATAATGGCGATTTGGAGCTTGGTACCCGAGGAATAAGTAAGGATATCGGAGTTGTCAGCTTTGAAATTATTCTTAATTCAAAGAAAAACTTTAAGCGACATATGCGATTTCTGTTAGGAATAGAGGGTAAGCCGCTTTTTTGAGGAGGTCACTAACTGACGCTCACCCGTAAGTGTTATATATAAACCTTATTGTTTTCGTTTTGACTCTTTCAGGTTCATTTATGTTTACCTTTGTAAAAGGGTCCCAGATAATAACTGCATATTCTAAGATTGGTCTAATAATAGTGTTGTAGGCAAGGAGGCATGTACCAGGGGTGGCTAACCTAAATGAGCGTCGTAAGAAAAAAGCTTTCTGAAAGCGTTTGCTGAAACACTGTCTACAGGCTTGATCCAGGAGAGGTTATCAGAAATATATAGGCCTAGACACGTATACCCTGTTACTTCATGAAGAAAATTATTATAAGCTGTGTAGTGATATAGAAGAGAGTTTTTAGTGTTATTCTCATAAATACGGTTTTTTCAAAATTAATTGACATTCGCTACTTCTCACACCAAGAAACTATTTTTTGTAAGATCATTATTCAGCCTAGTTTGATCTTCAGTCGAACTTTTTTTCTCATACAGCATCAAGTTGTCCGCATATAACTAAACATGTACTGACAGGTCTTTAACAATATCATTAATAAATATTAAATACAGTGCGGGCGGAGGCCGGATCCTTGGGGAACGCCAGAATTGACAGGAACGTAATTGCAGGAGGCTTTATGCAGTTCGACAAACTGACAGCGATCAGATAGGTACGATCGCATTCATGTTAATATCTGTTTATAATTTATAACAATACTGAGTTTATGAAATAGTTTCTTGAGTGAAACCTTATCGAAAGCTTTTAGAATGTCCATGAAGATAACATCTGTTTGATTTCCTTCGTTTATTGATGTCGCAAAATTGTGAATTGTTTCCACCAGCTCGTCTGAACCCATGTTGAATAACTGCCAGCACATTATGCTCGGCGAGCAAATTAGATGCTTCTGAATGACGTGATCTATTAATTTGCACGTTGTCGAAGTTAAAGAAATAGGGCGAATATTTTCAATACACGTCCTCTCTCCATCTTTATACAAAGGCTCAATTCTAGCAGTTTTCCAATCACACGGTAAAACACCTTCTTTCAAAGATCGGGTGAATAGCACGCACAAGTACTTGCAACACCGCTCTGCATACTGTTTAACAAAGGCAGTCGGAATATCATCTGCACCAGGTGATGTTTTAACATCCAGTTTTAGCAATACATTTAAAACACCCTCTTGAGAAATTACAACATCAGGCATGGAAGGAAGGGACATGTTAAAGGGTGGGAGACGCCCGTCATCTTTTGTGAAAACTTTCTTAAAGCTGTTATTCAATGCTGAGGAATCCTGAACATTGCCACTTACATGATGCCCATTTATAACAAACGTATCGGTAGAACGAGAAACTGGTGCAATTGACCACGAAAACTTTTCAGGGTAAGTTTTTATGAAAGCCAAAAGTTGCGTATTGTAGTATTTTTCTTTATCTTTCAGAATGCACTGTTTAAATTTCTCTGAAACTTCATAAATTTTCGCCTCTAGATTGCCTGAGGTAGACATTTTATTATTTTCTTTAGTCGTTTTAGCTTGCGCTGAAATTGCGAAGTTTCTCCCATAATCCAGGGATTGTGATTGTGTGACTTCTTGCATATCACTGGTACAAAGCGCTGAATGTAGTCCCGAACAATGTTTTTGGAAACAAGCTACAGGTCATTCACACTACAAGTGCTGTACATAAATCTATAATCTAAAACATCAGTAATTGATTCATTGTCAGCACGGGCAAAATTCGGAAAGTGTCGAATGTCACCCTTTGGGTCCAATAATGTCTTCTGATACCGATATTGCTGATTTATGATCCGAAATTCCGACCACTACATTACATGAAAGTTTTTATTTGATACTGTCGCGCACCAAAAATAAATCCAGAATTGATACAGAATCTTGTTGGATTCTAGTAGGGTGCTTCACAATTTGTAAATGATCGAAATCAAACATAATATCAAGCAGTGCATATCCTACGGCGTGCGGAGATTGAACAGAAAAAGTAGCGCAGTTTATGTTTGGCAAGCTGAAATCTGCAAATATACTTAACTTGCTGTCTGGTTTCGTATTGCAATAAAGATGTTTCTTAACTTCATCTCAGACAGAAACAGAGGAACCGGGATGTCTATAGATAGCTCCAAGGATATATCGGAAATTATTAGCGTATACGTTACAAAAAACAAAATGAGCTTTTGAGCAGTATAGCCACTCCGCCACCTCTTCTGTCGAGGTCTTTCTAAAAGACTTTAGAGTTTCTTGGCACAAACTCGGGAATATTTCTTCACATAACCACGTCTCTGTTAGCCCAGCTATGTCCGGATTATGCGATAACAGCATACCTTCCAGATGGGCGACTTTGCTCACAACGCTACGGCAATTAATATTAATTATTGTGAATGCCCTCCTATTTTCTTTTCGTGGTCATTTCTTTTTTCAGAAATACTGTATCGAGCATTGTTCACTGAGTCTCAAGCAAACATCCTATCATCCACACACAGCTTGTTAAAAAAAAAGCTTGACCTAAGCTCCATCGTTCGTCCGCTGAGATTTCCCAAAAATTTTATAATATTTCGAACAGCGGAAGAGAAGTCTTCCATGATCGAAAATTCTGTGTCCTTGATCTTATAGCACGCATTTAGGACGGAATTATTTCGCGGTAGTCCAAGAACTTAATGATTACCGGGCGACCATTTTCGCTCATTCTTCCAAGCCTGTGGCGTCTCTATATGCCTTTAACACTAACATCTAATTTTTCCTGGAACACCGTCTCGTTCACCTTCGCGATAACAGAGTCAGCAGTTTCATCGCTCTCCTCTTTTATTCAGAAAACGATCAAGTTATTTCTTTGGCTCCTGTTTTGTAATTCATCTACCTTGTCCTGCAGGTGTGCCATTTTATCTTCCAGCTCAGTCGTTGCTGATTTTAACTCCCAAATTCGCTCTTTTAGTTCATTCAAGGACGCCATTTGACCCTCTAACCACTTCATCATTTCGTTCAGTCCTGCTATATCTGCTTCCATCTTTCCTTGATTGGTCAAAATGTTGTTGATGGACGCTGTCATTTCACTCTGGCCCGAAAGAATATTCTCCAACATTTCCTTATCAGTAGGACCTGGATTTGACTCGACGTCGCAACAGTTCAAAAGGCTCTTCTTAAATAAACACACATCACAAAGTAAATTTCTTATACTAAGTGGGCAAGGAAAGCAGTACCGGAAAGCATAACCGGAAAGCAGTATCGTAGGCTATATGACTAAGGCACAATAATATGTTCTGGAGAATTTCAGTCAACTTGGCGCCTCAGGCATCTCTGTCGTCATGAGCTAGCACGCGGCCACGCATGTCCATCATTCTCGGACAAAATTTAATTAAGCTTGGAATGTGTAAGTATTGTTACGGAAAAATCGAAGGTAATGGTCTATTATATTTTGCAAACCTTCTTGTAGATATCAGACATTTTTTAAGAGCTCTATAGCACAAGCTTGAGTGACAGTATACAACAGAAAACATGTATAACAGTCGGACGCCTCAACAACTCGTTTTGGGCGAGCCCATAATAAAGCTTTCATTTCTGAGTATTTTTATTTTATGGTATGAACCTATAGACTTTTAACTACAAAATAAGACACGAAAACACCTTCTTTAATTAGCTTTTCGGGGAAAGGAAATGACGCAATATCTGTCTCATGTATCGTTGGACACCTGAACCGCGCTGTAAGGGAAGGGATAACGGAGGGAGTGAAAGAAGAAAGGAAGAAAGAGGTGCCGTAGTAGAGGACTCCGGAATAATTTCGACCAAGTGGGGATCTTTAACGTGCACTGAGATCGCACAGCACACTGGCGCCTTAGCGTTTTTCCCCCATAAAAACGCAGCAGCCGCGGCCGTGTTCAAACCCGGTAACTCCGTATCAGTAATCAGGAGTCCCCGTGTTCGAACCCAACCGTTTCTTCAGTTATATTTTTAGGTTAGCAGTTCTCCGCATGGACATTGCAGAGACTATTGTAGTAGGGTATATAATTGCATGAGCGAAGGTTTGCTGGAAGCATAAGGCAAGTGCAGCATCACATCAAGTGCATCCATCAAGTGCAAGCAAGTGCATCCATCACATGTGGATACCACAGATGAAGACACAGCTTTAGACAATGCAATCGCGGAGGCTCGCCGCCGACTAGACGAACTCACCCAGCGCCGGGAACAGCGTCGTTCTCAATCCTCTCGAAGAATTCTCATAACTCGGGAGCAATCATCAGAGGAATCACCTAGGGTAAGCACTGGCCCACAATTGCACATTTGCACAACAAGCGGCCCGTCAATTTTTTCCAAACCATGACTGCACCGCTACGTCGCCACCTGACTTATCGGTAACAGAGCCCCCCGATGGGATTACTTCTGACCTCACTATGGCAGAGCTGCTGGCCTCCATTGACCATTTAAAAACTACTACAACTCCCGGGCACGACGGCATACCTATCTCCTTATTCCGTAACTTGGAAGGGAGGGCTTTGGAAACCCTACTTGATACTTTTAACGAAGTGCGGCTTTCTGGCGTCATGCAGGGAGACTGGAAGCATTCTATTGTGGTTCCAATCCCCAAGTCAGGTCAGCCTCCAGTATCTCTCTCGGCCCTTCGTCCAATTTCCCTTACCCCTACCATCTGCAAGCTTTATGAAAACATTCTAGCCGCACGCTTATCATGGTGGCTGGAATCCCATGATTGTTACCCAGATTTCCAAATTTGTTTCCGCCCACAAATTGGAACGGAGGACGGCCTTGCTACTTTGGCTGCTGACGTGCTTGACCACTCTCCACAGAGTCACTTTGTACGAACCGTAATCGCTACACATAACAAAGGCATATGATAACATCCTTCACTCTGCCATTCTTGCCTCCCTTCAAACTCTTGGTCTCCCTCACCGGTTCGTCCTCTCAATTCACGCCTTTTTAGCAAATCGAACCTTCAGCGTGCGTGTCCACGGAAAGCCCTTTGGTAATTTCACTTCCAATAGAGGAGTGCCGCAGGGCTCCGTTCTCGCCCCCACATTATTTAATGTGGCTTTAATTCCTCTTGTTCGAGCCCTAGAGACCATTCCTTCTATCCGCGTGCTTGCATATGCCGATGATATCACCTTGTGGTGCTGTCATTCAGATGCGTCTATTCATCAGTCGGTCCTTCAACACGCGCTGGATGTATTGACATCTCGCCTCCCACCTTTGGGTCTAACACTCTCTCCTACTAAATCATGTTTCATTCGAATTGGAAATAAAGCCGCCTTACGGAAAGCTCCCCCTTTAAATTTTACGGTACATAATTCTCTGATTCCTCAGGTAGAAACTGTTCGTATTCTTGGCCTCCATACATCTGGGACTGGCACCCCGTGGCTGACAGCCACCCGTAAATCGGCTCACGCTACTCTAGGTCTGATTCGTCGCATAGCTATGCGCTCTGGTGGCGCACGTGCTCATACGGCCCGCCAGCTTGTGCGCTCTATCCTTCAGCCACGGATAGTATATCAGGCTCAATTTCAACGTCTCACCCGCAGACAGTGGGACTCCCTTGAAGCTATCAATCGTGAGGCTATGCGCGTCATAACATATCTGCCTCGTTTAACACCCATACCTGTGCTACAGGAGTTCGCCCAACTTAATACACTCAGTGAAATCATCGGCCAACGGGTGGCAAATAGAGCTCGAAAACAGGCTCTCAAACTTAATCGTTTAAAGACACTTCCACCGTGGTCCTATTGCCAGCTCACTGACAATCGCCCCACTGTTTCCCCGTCGGTATCAGCAGCGTATCTGCCTGAAGGGTGCATATTATACACGGATGCATCTCATTCTGCAGAGAGGGAAGTTACTGCTGTGTATAGTCCGTCTCATCCGCATCTCAACTCTCGCGCAACGTATACTGCGGATACGTGCACTCCCCTGGCATTGGAACTTCAAGCCATTTACAATGCCATTGCTTCCCTTCCGCTCGTTCCAACATTCAATACAGTTCACATTTACACCGACTCCCGCGCCGCCCTTAAACAGCTGAAGGCTGTTCGGCGAACGTTCCAGATTTCACAATCTATTCATGTGCTCTGCGCAAAGTATCCATGTCCTGTGCGCATACACTGGATTCGCGGCCATGCCCAGGATCCACATAACATTCAAGCGGATGCTATGACTCATCTTCATACATTAGACGATCCGCCACCATCCCCTCTTCCCCCAGATCCGTTCCTGTCCCACGTTTCGATTCCGAAGTTCTGCGCCAGCGAACACGCGCTCTAATTCCTCCGTGTTCGCACCCTCTCCCCCATAGTCTTACTCGGCAGGAGGAGGTATCCGTGCGCCGGATTCGGGCAGGGGCGGCTCTGACGCCATCTGTCCGTCATCGGTGGCGTGCAAAAGATCTGCCACTACCTGACAGGTGCCCTCACTGTGGCGCTGCACCGGACATATGTGATGTGCGGCACTTGTTGTGGACGTGCCCAGCGACGGCTGCTATCAGAAAACGGCTCCTCAGGGAGGTGGGCCTGCGGTGGAACCGCGAAAGTGACTTCGTGAAGCGGACAATGGACAACCGTTTCATTAACAACCTCTGCGACTACCTCAGCGCAACGGTTCTTCACTCCTTCTTTTAACTTTCAATCCCGTGCATTCCTTCCCCCCTTTCCTTTTTCAACTTATGCCTCATGGCACACTTCTCGAATAAAAAAAAAGTGCAGCATTTATATTTTATTTTTGCGGTGCTTGCATGATGAATGTGGAGGCCTTTATTAAGCACTACGTAAACTAAGATATCTTGGCCAGTTGACACGACAGATTTTGTGTGAGCGCTGGCTTGGCCAGAAGATAGCTACAATATGTATCAAGATGTGTAAAACTTTCCTACAATCAGACGACAAGACATCTTAAGCCATTTTCTAAACGTTTAAACTGTCTCAGAAGGTAGTTAAAAATGTCCATACGACGGTTTATAAATAAGAATAATTAGATAAAAAAAAACAAAAAATTTCTTAACATCCAGCTTAAAAAAAAATTAAAACAACCTCTTCAGATATTACATCAGGCATGGAAGGGGCATATGGAAGGAAGGAGATGCACCGGCATCTGCCATCGATACTGAAGCACCTGAGCTGGGGCAGCCGAAATAAAGGATAGCAGGCAGAATGAAGAAATGAAATGAAAGAGGTGAGAAGACACAGGAAGAGAGGATAGGAGTAGAGGCAATATACACAAACTATTTACACAAACAAATATACACAACTAATATACACAAATAAATGTGTCCAGGTTGTGTGTGTGATTAGCTAATGATGGAGCAAAAAAAACGCGCACTGCACTATGTTGACTACAACAGAGATGAGACACCTAGAACACATTCTGAACGATGATAGACGCGCACAAAAAAGTAAATTGGTTTTCAATGAAGGAAATCGCTCACTAATTGTCTCATCTCGCTGGACACCAGAACCGCGCCGTATGACGAGGTCGGAGTGAGAGAAGAAAGAGGTGCCGTATTGGAGCCGAGGCTCCAGAATAATTTCGACCACCTGCGGATCTTTAACGTGCACTGACAGCGCTGTGCGTTTCGCCTCCATCGAAACGTTTCCAACGTTTGCAAAAAAGCTTTCATTTCTGAGTCTTTTTCTTTTCTGGTATGAATCTACAGACTTTCAACTACAAAAAAATGAGACACGAAAACACCTTTTTTAATTAGTTTTTGGGGGAAAGGCGGCGCATTATCTGTCTCATATCGTTGGACACCTGAACCGCGCCATAAGGGAAGGAATAATGAATAGAGTGAAAGAAGAAAGGAAGAAAGAGGTGCCGTAGTGGAGGACTCCGGAATAATTTCGACCAACTGGGGATCTTTAACGTACACTGAGATCGCACAGCACACGGGCGGGCGCGTTTCGATGGAGGCGAAACTAATAATAATGCGCCCGTGTGTTATGCAATGTCAGTGCACGTCAAAGATCCCCAGGTGGTCAAATTATTCCGGAGACCTCCACTCGGCATCTCATTCTTCCTTTATTTCACTGCCTCATTTATCCCTTCGCTTACGGCGCGGTTCTCGTGCCCAGTGAGTTATGTGAGACAACTACTGCGCCATTTGCTTTCCTCAGAACCATATTTTCAGCTTTATTGAAGGTGTTCACCCCAGCCACGTACTTCAAAACGTGACAGGTCTCCAGTGACCCATGGATCCAGTTATGCGCCTTTCATTTCCTTAAAATCAATGGAGTCTACACGCTGTAAAACGCTGCAAACGCCGCCGTCGCCAATGAGCCCAAATAAATGCCTTTGAGGAAAGATTATGGCGCAGTAATTCTCAAAACCATCGGTGGCCACCCGAACCGCGCCGTAAGGGAAGGGAGAACGGTGGGACTAAAAGAAGAAAGAAAAAGAGGTGCCGTAGTGGAGGGCTGCGGAATAATTTTGATCACCTGGGTATGGTAACTGCACTGACATCAATATCAACAAAGCGACTGCTCCCCTCATGGTCCACAACAAACTCATCGACGCGCACATCACGGCTCGTCCGAATGGCAACCACACAAACAGGCAGAAGGGTCCTCAGGAACCTCATTATTAAGAGCCCCTCACCTTCTTACTAAAGCTATTACAAGCACCTGGAGGGCATAGTTCAAGGCTACTCCCCTCCCAGAAACATGCACTCGACGTAACGCCAAGCATGAAGAAAAGCAAAGGCAAAGTGAATCCAGAAACACTAAGGCATGCAAGAAGGCGCCCTTGTACGTCGGTGCCGCCGGTCCCGAAGGTGCACTAGCCGTAGTGGCGGTTGGGCACAAAGGGCAAGTGGTCGATGGACTTAACAGCAGTCAGCCACGTCTGAACAGCTCAAGAGGTGGCAGGAGCTCTCGCAGCCACGCATCCGGCCTCAAAATACATATGCACAGACGCAAAAATAGCACATTAAAATTTCGTTTAGGACAGTATTGGCCCGCTTGCATCCTTGATCCTCTAAACCAGACAAGCCTATGCTGACATCGAAGGGTTCATATTGATACCTGGCCGAAACGTATAGATGTGGACAAGTTGACACAGAACTCAGCTCGAGCTTTTCTTCCACTGGACCCTACAGATGTACTGCATCGGAGTTGGACCAGATTGATCCACTCTCAACATAATAAGAGATGCTACACCTCAGATTAGAGCGGCAGACATTATTCCTCACCTGCCGAAAACCTGAGTCAACACGAGATTTACCTCTGTAGACTACAGACTGAGTCATCCCATAGCGATCAAGTATGAAAATACAGAGTTTGTTGAGAGAAGGCAGGCCTGTTCCATATGGTATGGGCCTTCCAAAGAAACAATCATTGACATAACAGCGTACTCGGGAAGAGTGAAGGCGGAACTGTAAAGGTCGAAAGAAGGACATCAACGTCAGCTTATCTAACGCGCAAGGGCAGCAGCAGGAACCACTGCGATGCCGCGTTTCTGTCCCCACGTTGTCAACGCATGCAGCGCAAAGCTCTGTCATTACCACCACGTAGGTCAATGCACAACTGAGGTGTACACTGACCCTAGGAGCCAGCTTTGTGCATTTGCTTTCCTTAAAATCGTTTGAGTCTACTGAACGCCGGCGGCTTACTGCTCCAGGGCGGCGTTTCTGACGGTACCTTGCCTCTGCAGAGGGACTGGAGAAAGCAAACAAACGGGTGATGCTCCGATTATGGACGAATACACTGCTTTGCCCGGCAGTACTAAACACTTCCATCCCGCGTTCACTGGCGGGTGCAAACACTGTGGGGAGCTGGCTGACACCTACCACTTGATTTGGGCTTGCGAGCGCAACTCAGCCCCCCCCCTCCTCCACCCCGCGCCCAAGACCTACCAGAGAGGACTGCTGGGAGGCGGCGCTGCTTGGCTGCCCGGACCATCAGACCCACAATGTTTTTGTCAAGAGGGCTAGGCCTGCGGCTTCGACCAATCTGGTCCCGGAAAAGGGGATCCACCGATTGCGGGACTTTTAAAAGGGCCTCACCTCTTATATTCAATAAAGGCTTTTCACCACCACCACCACAACGTTGTCACACGTCTGGAAATATATATTTATTTCTGCTATGCTCTGGACAGACCCACAAATATCGGAAGAACTTGATCGAGGTGCACCCATTGGAAGAGTCATGTACACAGTCCCCACGCTGAGAAACACTTGAATTGCGTTGGTCAAACGTTTAGGGAGCCTTCGCTCTCACTCTACGATAAGCTTGCAGTCTCGGTTAGCTCAGTTACCGACGGATCCGGTGAAGCGGTGGTCTCGGGCTCGAACCCCAGACCAGGACGAATTTTTCTTCAACTGCGAAGTTTCTGAGAAATCTATCTAGCTTCCCTTTGTAGCTGCGCTTGGGTGGATGCCAGTAATTAGTCTCTTCTTACAAAGACTTCAATAGTGCTACGTGTCCTGGCTTTGCACATTAGTATTTATTTATTTATTTATTTATTTATTTATTACAATACCTTCAGGGCCCCAGTGGGGCGTTACAGAAGGGAGTGGATAAAAAGTAAAACAATGCAGCAAAATGAAAACAAAAAGTAAATGGAAAATATAATGTAATACAGTAAGGAATGAAAAAACGTAAGCTTGAACAATATACAAATCAGATTACAAAAGAAAACAGCCTAGTCAAACACATAGTTTTCCGCGGCATTTTTGAATAACGCATAACGCTGAACAGTAGCTGCGTGTCCCACCCTAGGGCCCTCAAAAACGTAATCGCCGATGTGGACGCCGTGGGGGTTAGCAGTAATCATACTAATCATATTAATCATTAATCACTCAACAGCACATGGCTAAAAATTATTTTTAGTTCGAAAGCACTACTCTCGGGTTTCGGCAATATCTGCTTGAAGCCACTGAGTAACTGGGTCTCTGGTTTAGTGGACTCCTCAAAGGTGTTGGCGGCCGCCTACAAATCAATATATTGAGCGTCTGCAGCCCGCCTAAAAACCGGCATTCTATGCCAGTCCATCTAGTTAAAAGGATCCTGGAGCTGGCAGGCAAAGCTCCCTCTGTAATTGGGGGGGGGGGGGGGGCTTCAACGTCCCGCACGCTGTGTGGAGCAACCCGAAGGCCACACCTAAAGGTCAAAAATTGACCGAAATAATTAACCAAGAGATACTCACGCTCACAACGCACCTTGCGTTTCGAACAAGCCTGAGCAATAAGCGTCTCCCGGGGTTCCTGCCCAGACCTTACGCTTGTAAAAAACAGATAATCCGAATATGAGTTATACAGACCAGCACCTGGGTAGCGACCACTATATATTCGCCACCAGCGTGACTATCGGCAGATACATACAAAAAAGATCGAAACTCCGCGACTTGAGAACTGGGACAAATGGAGGGAATCTCGCTCCCCTTGGAGCAGTCCCATTGCGGACTGCAACGCACTCTCGGGGGGTTTATAACGTGGTTCTTGAGCTTGAGATCTCTCATCGCCTCTAGAAATCGCAAATGCGAAACCTATGATCGGATGAACAATATCGTCCACTGCACCCTGGGCACCAACGAGGAGATACTAGAACTGTTGCAGGACAGGTTCTTATGCGTAAGCCCACACATACCACATCTCGAGTATCCTGGTATGCCCAACGAGGCCCTTGATGCCACGGTCACGACGGAAGAAGTCGGGCGGAACTCGATTCCATGAGAAAAAAAAGACACCCCACGGGGCCAGATAAGGTGACCGCCCGGCACATATACTGTCTCCCTGACGACCAGATTACATCATTAGCCCAATATTTCAAAGAGAAGCACTGGGATATGGAGGCAGTTTAGCGCTTAACGTTTTCTCAGTGCCAAAAAAAGGCTTAAGACTCCGTTGGTTGAAAGGCTTACCCAGCAATTCTGCACAAAAACAGTCTTGAACGAGAAATACGCAATATTGTTTTCATACATCGTTAAGATATCACTATCAATATATCCGCTAACCTCCCGTTGATAGGCGTGCATTTTTTCTTATTAACGTTCCTATTAACGTCAAAAGCGTTAATCTCTGGTTTCTTATGAGTTGAATGCTCGGAGCGAGCGATGATAAAACGATTTTGCTGCAAATCTGAAGAATACGACATTACCGTCAATATTAACCCGACAGGGTTAAGGAGCTCGTGTCGCAGAAAAGTCGGTGTCGTCGGCGTTTTTGGCCGTGAGCGAAAAATGGCGCATCTCGGTGGACACCTGAACCGCGCGGTAAGGGAAGGAATTTTAACGTTACAGCGCCAGATTGATTGATACATATGGAGTTATTGATGTACTAATTGATTGATTGATTAACTGACTGACTGACTGATCGATCGATCGACTGATCGGTTTCTCTTTCCCTTACGGCGCAATCCGGGTGTCCAGCGAGAAATGTGAGACAGGCGTCATTTCCTTTCCATAAAAGCAACTGTTCAGTTCATTTTCACCCGCCGCGGTGGCTCAGTGGTTAGGGCGCTCGACTACTGATCCGGAGTTCAAGGGCTCGAACCCGACCACGGCCGCTGCGTTTTTATGGAGGAAAAAGGGTAAGGCGCCCGTGTGCTGTGCGATGTCAGTGCACGTTAAAGATCCCCAGGTATTCGAAATTATTCCGGAGCCCTACACTACTGCACCTCATCTTCCTTTCTTTCACTCCCTCCTTTATCTCTTCCCTTGCGGTGCGGTTCAGGTGTCCAACGATATATGAGACAGATACTGCGCGAATTCCTTCCCACCCCAATAACAACCAAAACCAATCAGTTCATTTTCATTCCTTATGGCCCAGTTCGGGTGCTCGCCGAGATGTGTGAGACAGGCGTCCTTTCCTTAAATCGTCCAACGGTCCACGCATCCGGCCGAAAAGGCGATGGCGTACCGTGTACTCGGCAATGTTGCGACATGCTGTCGCGTCTCACTCTTAAATACGAAGCTTAAGCGTCCTCCAATTGTTTCTTACAGTAAAATCTTTAATACTCAAAATTTTTGATCAAGAATGTTGGGCATATTCCCTCCTAGTTAGTGGGCACCTCAATCGCGCTTCGAAGTGTGGCGGTGGTTCCCACCTACAAAAAAACCGTGATTTCTACTGTTCAGTGCTTGGAAATACTAAGCCAGCATTTGTTTCTGCCTAATGAGTTCCTGCCTATCTTTTATACCTGTCGCTTAGCCTGCAAAGGCATTCAGCTTCAAAACGAAACCGGCCTTTATGCACCCTAATGTCGCTGCGAAACCAGGACATTATCGTACGTGCTGCTTGAGGGTGGCCGCAATCACTCCTGAAATAGCGTTTTTACCTGCTTTACCTAAGATGACTCAGCCTCCTATTTCGCACAAGACGTCATCAAGGTGCGGGTAGCGTGCCATTCACTGTGCACATTCAATTTTTCTCACAAATTGCAAGAAGGACGCTTTTGCCTGAGCCGCCACGGTGGCTGAGTGGTATATAGTGCACGGCTGCTGACCCGAACGACGCGGTTGCGTTTCGATGTAGGCGAAATGCTAGAGTCGCGTGTACTGTACGATGTAAATGCGCGTTAAGGAACCCCAGCTGGTCGAAGTTATCCGGTGCCATTCACTACTGCGTCCATCATAGCCTGAATCGCTTTGGGTGGTTTTATAAACCAAGCTTTTATTAACCTGACGTCACAATAAAGAACGCCTCAACAAAAACGAGGGCCTCGTGTCAAAACTAACACCATACCGCCGAACAGTAACTACGTTTCCTGCCTTAGGGTCCTCAAAAACGCACAAGGCATGTTCATGCACTCGCACACTTCAGCGAAGGTTCATGCTAATTCCAGCACTCACCTTTGTTTCGTCGCCACCTAGAATCCTCAGAACTGACGCCATCCTTCCCTGCCGTGGGCGCTGTGCTGGAAGACATGGGAGCCTCGTTCTCCGATGAGATGCAGAGGAACGCGGAACACTGCAGCAAACACCGACCACCTTCTCTGCATGAAGCTCATCAGCGACTAAACCAAGAACAAAAGAACGAACGCTCGCCAAGAATCGACTTCGCTCCCGCACGTGTCTTACTCTTCCCTCGTTCCTTGCTAATTCAAGCACTCACCTTTCTGCGGTCGTGAACCAGACTCCTTAATACTGACGCCATCCTTCCTTACTTAGGGTGCTGAGCTGGAAGACAGGTATGTGCGCCTTGTCCTGCGATGAGATGCAGGGGGACGCGGAACACTGCAGCGGAGAACACCGAGCACTTTATCAGTATGAAGTTCATGCGCGACTGAACCAAAAGCTAAAGAACGAACGCTCGCCAAGAATCGACTTCACTCCCGCACGTGTCTTACTCTTCCCTTGTGTCATGCTAATTCAAGCACTCACCTTTCTGCGGTCGTGAACCAGACTCCTCAATACTGACGGCATCCTTCCCTATTGTGGGTGCTGTGCTGGAAAACAGGTATGGACGCCTTGTCCTGCGATGAGATGCAGGGAGACGCGGATCACTGCAGCAGTGAACACGGACCACCTTCTCAGCATGAAGCTCATCAGCAACTGCACCAAGAAAGAAAGAACCAACGCACGCCAAGAATCGGCATCGCTCCCATACGTGTCTCGCGCTTCCCTCGTGCCATGCTAATTCTAGCACTCACCTTTCTGTGATCGTCCCCTTGACACCTCAAAACTGACGGCATCCTTCCCTTCTTTGGGTGCAGTGCTGGAAGACAGGCATGGGTGCCTTGTCCTCCGATGAGGGGCAAGGAAACGCGGAACACTGCAGCAGAGAACACCAACCACCTTCTCAGTATGAAGCTCATCAGCAACTGAACTAAGAAAAAAAGAACCAACGCTCGCCAAGAATCGGCATCGCTCCCACACGTGTCTCGCGCGTCCCTCGTGTTCGAATAATGCTCGCGTGAGTGAGTGGTTGATTAGTAGTGGAAAGGGGAAGGCACGAGCTTGTCTACTGGTGGCTCAACCACCACGCACACTGCCGGCGTGCCGATCGAATTAGGGTGAGGATGGAGAGAAAGGAGAGGTAAGGGGAGGACATGCTCGCGAGCCCACCTTCTCTCCCTTTAGAATACACCAATGCGGTGCACGTGGAGGCGGCGGAGCACGTGCACAAACGAGCGTTTCCCCTCGCGATGAACAGTTTCCGCAACCCGCCGGCAGCGGCGTCTATCGAGACTAACTGCTTCGAGACTGCTGAGGAAAGGTGAATAGGTTTATCTACTGCTGGTATAAATGAATTGGTTTTGAGGAAAGGAATTGACGCAGTAATGGTCTGAAATATATCTCGGTGGGCACCCGCATCGCGCCGTTAAGGGAGGGATAAAGGAGGGAGTGACAGACTGTAGGAGGGAAGAGGTGCCGTATTGGAGGTCTCCGGAATAATTTTGACCACCTGCGTACTTTCAACGTTCCCTGACATCACACAGCACACGAGCGCCTTTCGCTCGGTTCAGGTGTCCAACGATTTATGAGACAGACACTGCGCCATTTCCTATCCACAAAAACCCATAATTATTATTATTTCGCCTCCATCGAAACGCGCCCACCGCGATCGGAATCGACCCGTGTACACTGACTCAGTAGACGGGCGCCCTAGCAACTGGGCTAATGCGACGGATAACTCGGCTTAGAGGCGTACAGCTAGGCTGTAAATCTAAGTTAATGGTTCACATTCTTTAGGATGTGGAGCGATGTGGCTGTAATACAAAAAGAAATGGACTGCGCTGTTATGGAAGGGATAAAGGATGGACTAAGAAAAGAAAGGATGAAAGAGGTGCCTGTAGTAGTGGTTGGCTCAGGAATAATTTCTGCCACCTGGGAATCTAACGTGCAGTGACATCGCACAGCACACGGGTGCCTTAGCGTTTCGCCTCAATTGAAATGCGGCCGCCGCGGTCAGGTTTGAACTCGGGAACTCCAGGTTGGAACCCGGAATATCCGAACCCGGTTTCGAACCCGGAGTCCGTTCCTTCAGCGAGTTTTTCAGGGAGGGCTCGGATCTCATTTCACAGCATTACCAAACATTTTAGGCAGGTGAGGCGCGTTTATTTCACTCCAGACAAATCTTTCAACTAAGGCGTAGTCTTCAAGCGCGCCCGGTTCTAAGCCTTCTCTGCTAGCGCATATAGGTATATCCTAACCAGCGTAGCCCACAGTGTAAGCGCTCAGGCATTCGAGCCACTTGTGATCACATTCTATGAGATTGCAGGAAAGAACCGAAATTGAAAATTGGTTTTTGTGGAAAGAGCGCTCGACTACTGATCCTGAGTTCCCGGGTTCGAACCCGACCGCGGCGGCTGCGTTTTTTTGGAGGAAAAACGCTAAGGCGCCCGTGTGCTGTGCGATGTCAGTGCACGTTAAAGATCCCCAGGTGGTCGAAATTATTCCGGAGCCCTAAACTACGGCACCTCTATCTTCCCTTCTTCTTTCACTCCCTCCTTTATCCTTTCCCTTACGGCGCGGTTCAGGTGTCCAACGATATATGAGACAGATGCTGCGCCATTTCCTTTCCCGCCCAAAAACCAATTATTATTTTGTGGAAAGGAAGCGTCGAGGCAACACTCACATATCTCGGTGGACACCCGAACCACACAGTAAGGGAGGTGTATGAGATAGCAGCTTATCAGCTTGAGAACGGCGGGCCGCATCTTTCCCTCCCTCGTTCCCCTTCCCCTCTTTCGTTTCGTGGCCTTTAAAAAGGAAAGGAATAAACTGCCGAGGGGCTTTTTTCTTCGTCGGCACAGCACCTTGCTGCAATGTGTGCCTATTCCCTTTAGACGTACGATACATGGTGTCAGAAGTGCCGAAGCCCCGCCGATATGGATATTGTCAAGCCTCCAGAGCCGCTACAGTTCTCCGGAAACCTACGAAGAAACTGGCACGCGTTCAAGCAAAAACTGGAGCTTTTCTTCACGGCTACGCCCACTACACCGCCCAGATCGGAAGCCGCCAAGACGGCAATCCTTCTCAGCGCCGCGGGTGAAGAGGCTCTCGACGTCTATAACAACTTCTCCTTCGAAGCAGGTGAGAGCAAGGAAGACTACCAGACAGTGCTGCGCAAGTTTGAGGCGTACTGTGTGGATGAAGGAAACGAAGTTTACGAAAGACACGTTTTTCGCCTCCGCGTGCAGGATGAAGGAGAGCCTTTTGAGCAATATCTGCGGCAGTTAAAGAAACAGGCGAAGCTATGCAATTTCAGCACGCTCGAAGAATCTATGATAAGAGATCAGGTTGTTTTCGGCACTAACAATCCGAAGATAAGGGAGAAAATGCTACGAGAAAAGGACCTAACCTTACAGAAGGCGGAGCAGATGTGCAAAGCGGCCGAGGTCTCGGCGCGGCAAAATGCTGCTTGGTCGAATGACACCCTACAAGTAGACTACGCCCACAAACGGGAGCATGACCGGAAACCTTTTCGATGTCGACAATGCAACAGGGCTCATGTGCAAGGAGACTGCCCGGCGTATGGAAAGATATGTTATGCTTGCAAGAAGCCGAATCATTTTGCGGTATGCTGCAGGCGCCGCCAGAGCAGACGGGTAGATGAAGTAAAAGAAGATAAGATGGAGGACGGGTTCGATATTTTAGATATCGGAGTGTGCGGAATCAGCGACGGGGCCGGTGCAGACTGGACGGTCAGCGGAAACATACGCGGCAAAGAAATTAGATTCAAAGTTGACACAGGCTCACAAGCAAACATAGTTCCTGTAACTCTTTACCGTCGTTTGAAAAACACCGCGAGCCTCCAGAAAAGCACTGCAGTGCTGAAGGCGTACAACGGCAGTGCTATCAAGCATGTCGGAGTGGATAGAGAGATCCTTGTTCTCAACGGTGTGGCACACGTTGTGACCTTCTTCGTGGTCAAGAAGGGTCGGCAGGCCATACTAGGGCTGCAGACATGTCAGCAGTTTGGGCTAGTGCCGAAAGCTGTGGATTCGGTGGAATGGAATGAGACAGCACCGGAGAAAGCCTTTCCAGACTTGTTCCAGGGTACGGGGTGTGTTGGACGGCAGTACCGGATGGTCCTGCGGGCGGATGCTGTCCCAGTAGTGCATCCAGCACGAAGAGTACCTTTGGCCCTCCGGGACCCTCTTCGACAAGAACTGGAGCGCATGGAAAAGGCTGCCATTATCAAAAAGGTGGATGAGCCCACAGAATGGGTAAGCCCTTTGGTGATAGCGCGTAAGAAAGATGGAGTGCTTCGTGTCTGCATGGATCCAAGGGAAATCAACAAGAACATCAAACGCGAGCACTATCCAATGCCAACAAGGGAAGAGATTGAGGCAGAGCTGTCGGGTGCAAAGTTTTTTTCCCGGCTAGACGCAAATGCAGGTTTCCATCAAATCCCATTAGACGAAGCTACATCGCGGGTGTGTACTTTTGCGACACCATTTGGGCGTTACCGATTTTTGCGTCTTCCTTTTGGAATTTCATCAGCGAGCGAAGTTTTCCAGAAAACGCTAACTGAAATCTTCGAGGGACTGGAAGGCGTCCGCATATACATTGATGATATTCTAGTGTGGGGTGACAGTGAGAAGCAGCATAACGAGCGCCTCCATGCCGTGCTAACGCGGGCAGCACAGGCGGGCTTGACGTTTAACAGGCAGAAATGCGTGTTTGGGTTGAAAGAAATTGCGTTCTTGGGCGACGTAATAGGTGAGCAAGGCGTTCGTCCCGGTCGCAACTTAGTTGACAGCGTCCTTTCGCTGCCGGCGCCGCAAGATAGGCATTCAGTGCGCAGAATGATGGGCGTTGTTAACTACTTTCGCCAGTACGTCCCGTCACTGAGTGATAAGACAGTCTTACTGCGGACACTCTTAAAAGAAAACGTCATGTTTGAATGGACGGCGGCGCATCAGCGTGAATGGAGAGAAATTTGCGACGCACTGACAAACCCTCCATTACTCGCGCTTTTTGATGAAGCAAAGGAAACCAAGATCACTGCGGACGCTTCGGGGACTGGTTTGGGCGCTGCACTACTGCAGCGATATGGCAGTGAGTGGCGACCAGTGTCGTACGCATCAAGGACCCTAACAGATAGCGAAACCCGCTATTCGCAAATTGAAAAGGAAACGCTTGCGGCAGTGTTCGCATGCGAAAAGTTCCATCATTTTGTTTATGGCCGCAGGGTACTGATCGAAACTGACCATAGGCCCTTGCTTGCAATTTCCCAAAAGAACATTGCAGACATGCCTCCGCGATTGCAGCGTTTTTTTTTATTAGGCGGCTACAATATGATTATACGTTGCAGTTCGTTCCTGGCAAAGACTTGCTGCTGGCGGACATGTTGTCACGTGCACCAGTGCCAACGCAGGCGTCGAGTGCCTCATCGGAAGCAGACTGCGACATCCATGCCGTACAGGTCGTCTCCAGCATCGTAAGCACGCCAATGAAAGAGCGTCTGGAAAAGGAAATCAGGGATGACCCGTACTTAAGCGAGGTGAGACAGCGAATTTCACAAGGGGCTGCCATCGACGGTGAACTGAAGCCGTTTGCCAGAGAGCTGTCTGTGGTAGAAGGAATACTGCTCAAGGGCTCTAAAGTTGTCATACCTAAATCTATGAGAGCAGAAATTCTTCAGAGGATTCACGAGGGGCACCTTGGACTAAATAAATGCAAAGCCAGAGCGCGGAGATTGGTATTCTGGCCTGCGCTCAACAGTGCCATTGACGAGTTCGTGCGAGTGTGCAGTACTTGCCAAAAGTATGCGTACAACCAGCAGAGGGAATCCTTGCTCATGCAGCCCACCCCGGATAGGCCATGGTACCGCGTAGGAATTGACCTCTGCCAGTTTGGTGGAGCCGCTTATGTCGTAGTGTACGATGCCCACTCAAATTTCCCTGAAGTAGAGAAGCTAAGAGGCACAGCGGCAAAAGAGGTCATAGCCAAGATATCGGCCATTTTCTCACGGTACGGCATCCCGGTGCAAGTGTGGACTGACAACGGGCCCCAGTTTTCATCGCGAGAATTCCGTTTGTTTGCGCAGAAGTACGACTTCCAGCACATCACATCGAGTCCAGAATTCCCAAGGTCAAATGGGCTTGCGGAAAAGGGGGTTCAGATAATTAAGCGCATCCTTAAGAAGACGAATGAGTCACGCGGTGACTTTTGGTTGGGTCTCTTAGCCTATCGTTCTTCTCCCTTAGAAGATGGCCGCTCTCCGGGCGAACTGCTGCAAGGCCGACGCCTCCGCACTTCCCTGCCTGAATACAACGAGGATTCCAGTGTCCCAGTGCGAAAGCATTGCCAATCTTCGAGGGGAAAGGTACTGCCACCTCTCAAAGAGGGCAGTTCAGTTCGTGTGCACGGCGACAACTGGTCACGCACCGCAACAGTAATCGAGAAAGCAGCACCGAGGTCGTACGTGGTGAAGACTAAGAACCAGCGGCTCTTGAGGCGAAACAGGCAACACTTGCTGCACATTCCCGGAGGCGATGAAAGTATGCACAGAGATCAGGACGTCGACAGCCTGGGAAAACAGTGTCTCAGCGACAAAGACCAGGATATCGACCGCCCGGGAGGACACGCACATACAGACCGACAAAACATGGTGCATCCGACGCACGCGGCTCAGGAGACAGGCCGGGACGTCGACATCTCGCAAGAACAATCTCCACGGCACAGACAGAACATCGAAGATCCAAAAGCAGCTACGCATGAAAACGATCTCACCTCGTCAGGTCCGCGGAAATCAACCAGGCAACGTGCGGAACCTCGACGACTTCACTATGACTGCAGTTTCCGCCAAATATCGTAGTTTGTCTTTTTGTTTTTTGTTTTTTTATACAGAAGAGAAGATGTATCAGATAGCAGCTTATCAGCCCGAGAACGGCGGGCCGCATCTTTCCCTCCCTCGTTCCCCTTCCCCTCTTTCGTTTCGTGGCCTTTAAAAAGGGAAGGAATAAACTGCCGAGGGGCTTTTTTCTTCGTCGGCACAGCACCTTGCTGCAGTGTGTGCCTATTCCCTTTAGACGTACGATACAGGAGGTGATAAATGAGGGAGTTAAAAAGAAGCGCCTTATTGGAGGTCTCCGGAATTATTTACACCATCTGGGAATCTTTAACGTGCACTGACATCGCACAGCACACGGGCGCCTCTTGCGTTTCACCTCCTCCGCCGGATTTAATAAAGTTCATTCTCTAGAGCAATGGTAGGCCGTGCTGACCAGCTTGGGTTTAAGGAAGAAAGCCTGGATCATTGAATGGGCCGACCAGGCCGCCAACAACCATGGGCTAACGACCACATAGCATGTCTCTCCTGTAGCCGGCTCTTTTCGACGAAATAATTGTTTTGAATTAAGTATATTACAGCAAAAGCGATTACAGGTTTGCTACGTTATATAAACCTGACAGGGTGCCTTCCTTGCTGCTGGCCTAAAGGCCTATTCAGTAAAACATTCAATACCGGGAAATGAAAGACGCGGTGTGTTTATCACATCTTAGTGGACACCTCAACCAAGCCGTGAGTTAAGGGAGTTAGAGGTGCGCTCTGGAATAGCGTTTCATTTACTGCGAATGTTCAAAACTTTATGAACGCAATGTGTTCATGAGCGGCGTTTTCATGAATGTGACAGAAGTCGACTCCAGTCGCATTATTCAGAGAGAGTACAAGACGTGGAAAAAGAGAGTAAAGGGTGAGTCAGGCCTTTCTTTCAAAAAACCTGCTCTTTCCCTCAAAAGAAGAACTAGAGTGAACTTCTGTCGAATTCATGTAAACGCGACTGTATATTAAGAGATTTCACTATAACAATCAGTATATCCGCGCACCTATCGTCGTCAGGCCTGCATTTTTCCTTATTAACGTTTTTGCTGTCGCCAAACCGTTTCCATTGGTTTTTATGGCAGCCGTTAGAAACTGTGGAACATATCCTGCTTGAGTGCCCTGGGTATGCTAACGAGCGTGCGTACTATGAACATTGCATGCAGAAGCTCTGCCCAGTGCCCCTATCAATGGACAAAGTTTTAGGCCCCTTAGCCTGCTTCAGGCAACAGAGACTTGCAATGAACTTTCTTTTTACATATTTAAAAGACATTGGACACCTCGATAAGCTCTAAATTCACTTGCAGGTTACCTTCATGCATTCTTCTTGCAGTGAACTTCGTCAGCCCATTCTTCGGACTATGCACTCCATGATTCCATAGGTTACATCAATACCCGCCACTACATCCTTAGTACCCCTTTCACGGCTGCATTTTATCTTCGTTTTTTTTCTTCCACCTCTTCCACGCTGCTCTCCTTCAGTCTTTATCTCCCAAATTCCCCTCCCTACGCTGAGTAGCATGCCAGCGATATTGAAACGCCGGCTAAATTCTCTGTTTCTTCATTAAAGAGTCTCTCTCTCTCTATGGCAGTCGTAAGTGCTCGATGCAAGCCATCGAAAACTTCGAAAGAAATATCTTGCTACAGATCGTAAAAATGGACCATTACGCTCAATATTTCCATAACAATAAAAATTTTGGTCCAAGAATGCTGGACATGTATGTGCTTCTGTGGTCAAGTCGATGCCTTGGTCGGGCTTTGAGGTATTTGGCGGTAATGTCCACCCGCAGAAAACCGTGATTTCGCACGATTTTTTGTGCTCATGAATACTAAATAGCCAGCCATTATTTTTCGCTTCATGAGTTCGTTGGTTTCGCCTATCGAACAAATCCGATGGATACCGTTGAATTGCACCTTGAACAGCTGCCGCTTATCTTAACCATACATTCAGCTTCATTCAGTAAGGTGCCTCTATGGACCCTAATGTCGTGTAAAACCAGGGCATTACCATAATTGCTCCTTGAAGGCGGCAGCAACCACACCTGAAGCGGTGTTCGCACCTGCTCTACCTATGACAACCTCCCTCGTATTTCGCACATGAAGGGATCAAGGTGCGGGTAGCGTTTCATTTACTGCGAATGTTCAAAACTTCCGCAGAAATTGCAAGAGAGACGCATTTGCCTGAGACGCCGCAATGGCTCAGTGATTTTATTGCCAGGCTGCAAAACAAAAGAGTTTAGTTCGATCCTGGCCCTCGGCGGTCGCATTGCGATGGAGGCGAAATGATAGAGTCTCGTGTACAGTGCGATGTCGCCGCACGTTAAGAACTCTAGTCGGTCAAGATTTCCGCAGCCCTCTACTACGGCTTCTCTTAAAGCCTGAGTCACTCCGAGACTTCAAACCCCATGAAATCAGGCTTTTAAAAGCCTTACGTCACCATAAAGAAGGCCCCCAGCAAAAGACAAGTGCTTCCTGTGGATCTCTTGCACCTCAGTAACAGCATACTGCTGAACAGTAACTGCGTTTCTTGCCCTAGGATCCTCAGAAACGTTCACGCACTCTCAAACTCAAGAGAAGTTTCATTCTAATTCCAGCACTCACCTTTCCGTGGCTGTCACCGAGACTACCCTGGGTGCTGGGCTGGAAGACGTGAATGTGGGTACCTCCGTTGTCCTCCGATGAGATGAAGTCGAGCGGCGAACACTGCAGCGCAGAACATCGACCACCTTATTAGTTGTTGTTGTTGTTGCCTGAAGGATGATGGCACCTACCCACGGTGGGAGATTGGCCAGGGTTTGGTGCAGATCCAAACAGGGAAGTTTGAAGCTCATCGACGACTGAACCCCGAACAAAAGAACCAACGCTCGACAAGAACCGGCTTTGCTCCCGCACGTGCCTCGCGCTTTCCCCGTGTTCGAATATTCGCCGCAAGTGAGTTAATGGTTGAGTAGAAGTGGAAAGGTGAAGGCACGAGCTTGTATAGTCTACTGGTGGATCAACCACCACACCCACTGCCGGCTTGCCGATAGAAGTAGGGAGAGGAGCGGGAAAAACGAGAAGACAGGGGAGTAGCACGACACCGACTGAGGAGGCCGGTGTGGGCGGGAGCCTTTTGCGATACGCTCACGGCGTCCTGATCGGGCGCACCATGCGCGCACGAGTAGGGGGTAAGCCTCGCCCGGTGGACATGGGCGTGCCACAGGGCTCCGTCTTATCACCATTTCTGTTTAATGTTGCCATGTCGGCGGTGCCGACCTCCCTCCCGACTAGCGGCCGGCACCATGTGTACACGTCCATATATGCAGACGACATAGCTATGTGGTGCCGGGGACCACCGGGCGAGGCGTTCCGCGTGCGGGGGTGCCTTCAGGGAGCTCTGACCGCAATCGATGCCAGCTTACGCGGCCTTGGCCTGTCGCTGAGCGCTGACAAACCGGTGGCCATGGCCTGCGTTTCGCGTACGCGTGCGCAACTTGCGCCACTGTCAACAGACTGGACTCCGATTCCGTGGCGTAAATCAGTGCGGTACCTTGGCCGGGACATCGACTGGCGCCTCTTCTTCCACCCCGCGGCGACCAAGGCCCGTCTGCAGATGAAGAGGATCACCGCCGCCGAGCACAAGCTCACCGCTCGAGGCCAGGGCTCCTCCCAGGAAGCTGCGCTGCGGCTATACAATGCCGCAGCTTTGGGGGCGGTTCTCTATGCGCTGACGCTCGTCACGGTGCGCAAGCCGTGCTGGAAGAAACTCGAGCTCCAGCACCGCAAGTCCCTGCGCGTGTGTCTAGGCCTGCCCAAAAACTCGCAGTGCGCCGCAACGTTGGCCGAGGCAGGAGCATGGCCACTTTAGCTTCAGGCAGCGCACAGGGCACTGAATCACATCGACCGGCTTCACCGCGCACCGGACGGCGCCTCGCTACTGCAGCATATGCGCTCGCACCCGCGCTCACGAATGGGCGCGGCGCTTCTCGAGTATGAGCAATTGACACAAGGCCCACCCCCTACGGCTCCTGCCCGTTCTGACCTGCTGCCTCGGAGGTACAGCGAGAGATCGTCGTCATCGCGGGAAAGTGGAGCACACCCCTCTGTGGTGTGCAGCAGCTGGCCAGAGCCGTCATGCACGAGGAGCTCCAGGACCATCTCCTCGTGTACACCGACGGGTCAGTGGCCCGCGACAGTTCTCCCTTGCAGCGGCGGCTACCATCCCCGTCCTGCGACTGCACAGCCAGCAACACGCAACCTTCCTGGGCTCCTCTACCACGGAGAAGTTGATGGAGATCCGGCTCGGGCTGGACCTGCTGCTCACCCTCGGCCCTCCGCCGCCCATGAGTGCTGTGCTGTGCGACTCCCGCGCCGCCCTCAGCCGCCTGCAGTCTAACGGCCGCGGTACCCCACTAGTGGGGGAAATTCGCTCGCGCATCGAGCGCCTCGCGCAGAGATGATGCGCCGTGTGTACAGAGTGGGTGCCCGGTCACTGCGGCATCACCGGAAGCGAAGAAGCTGACGACTTCGCGACCGCTCCGCATCAACTACCTGCCAGCGATCTGCCCCATGCGTTGAAGGATGTGCGTGCGACCATCCACGACTACTTCCGAAAGCAGCACCCCGACCCACGCAACGCAGAAGGTGAGCGCATTGACAGTGTCTCCGGCTGTCGCGCACTTATCCTCCGCGCGCGCATTGGCTGCTTTTGGCCCGGGGAACGACGGGAGCGTCACGGAATCGCGATGAGTGATGTGTGTGACGGCTGCGGTGCAGTGGAAACACTAGAACACCTGCTCCTTCACTGCGCCGCGTTCGCCCATGCTCGTCGCGATATGCTTGCGGCCTATAGGGCGCTGGGCATACTACCAGACTCCCTCAAGACGCTATTGTCGCCGCAGGGCAGTGAGCACACTCGTGAGCGAACCTTGCTGAGCCTCTGCGCTCCTCGAACACACGGGCTTGACGACCCGTCTGTTCTCCGCCAGGTAGTTACACGCAGTGACCGAACGCTCCGCGAGTTCTACCTTGAACGATTAATAACTGGACGCCCCACTCCAGTTGTAGCCAACATGGCGCTGTGCGCGTGTGTTTTAATTCCTCCAACATGAACTAATCACGCGCACAACCTGGACGCATTTCCTATTGTGTAAATAGTTTGTGTATATTACTTCTCCCCCGATTCTTTCTTCCTGTCCCCTAACCTATTTCATTTCATTTCTCCATTCTGCCTGCTATCCTGTATTTCCGCTGCCCCACCTCAGGTGCTTCAGTGTCGTGGCAGATGCCGGGGCTGTTAAAAATATTTTCCTTCCTTTTTACTATTATTTTAATAAATAAACTACTACTACCACCGCGAAACTGCTCGGCTGATAACCCAAAAAACGCGGGTTCGATTACGGCCACGGCGATCAAATTTCGATCGAGCCGAAAAGCCAGAGGCCGATGTCTTTTGCGATGTCACTGCACGCTATTGAACTCCAGGCGGTCGAAATTTCCGGAACCCTCTAGTGCGGTGTTCCTCATAGCATAAGTCACTTTGGGACGTTAAACGCTTTAAAACCAAGCTATTTCCGGGCGTCACCAGTAGAAATTGTTCAGAAATAGACGACCAGTATTTTTTGTCGATCTTTTGCACCTCAGTAACATCGTACCGGCTAACAGCAACTACGTTTCCAGACCTAAGGTCCTCAGAAACGCCCTCGGAACTGGACACGCACTCTCATAATCAAGCAAAGCTTCGTGCTAATTCCAGCACTCACCTTTCTGTGGTCGTCACCGGCAATCGCTACCGTCCCTGCCCTGAGTGCTGTGCGGGAAAACGTGAATGTGGGCACCCCCGTTGTCCTCCAATGAGATGAAGTCGAATGCGGAACACTGCGGCGAAGAACATCGACCACCTTATTATTTTGAAGCCAATCGACGACTGAACCATGAACAAAAGAACCAATGCTCGCCAAGAATCGGCGTCACTCTCGCACATGCCTCACGCTTTCCCCGTGTTCGAATAGGGGTCGCGTGCACACCTCCTCTTTCTTTATAATACACGAATGCGGTGCACGTGCAGGCGGCAGAGCACGAGCGCAAACCAGCCTTTGCACACACACGGGAGCCTTAGCGTTTCGCGTCCATCAAAACTCAGCTGCAGCAGCGGCTGGGTTTCGAAGGAGCCTTGGGCATGTGGATCCAAGAAAGTAGGAAGTGCAGCCACACGATCAGCCTGCTCCAAAAGTCAACGGAGCAGGTGAGTCGTATGATAACCAGGGTCTTCCAAAGAAGATACGGAATGAAAGAAGCGGATACGATAAAACTGGTCAGAAGTCTGGTGGTCAGCAGTCACCTACTCGCTCCCGTACCACCCCATGAACAAGCAAGAAAGAGAACAAGCTGACACGTACTTAAGAAAAGCATACAAGACAGCGCTACACCTGCCAAGAAACGCGCCAAACGAAAAGCTGCTGCAGCTGGGGCTCAGAACCACCTTCATCGATCTAGCGAAAGCATAGGTCAAGACGCAGAAGCTGACTCCGAACGTCAGCCGCCGGCAGAGCACTCCTGAAGAGGGTAGGTTATGACATGGAAGGGTATTTTTATCGATCCGCCGATATACCCGACAACATCCGTAAAACCATCCACGTCTGTCCTATACCAAAGAACATGAACCCGAATCTCCACGCGGCTAGAAGACAGGCGCAGGCAGATTATGTGGAACGCCATTTAGCTAAACTAGAAAACACATTGTACACGGATGCAGCGCTTTATCCGTGGGATAAACGCACAATAATACTCAATGCCGCCGCAGCAGTCGTGGATTACGCCGGCAAACCGATCACTTACGCAACCCTACGGGACCACACGGTAGCAGAGGGGGAGGAAGTCGCCGTTGCACTAGCCGCGGCCGAATAAGTATCGGAAAAACAAATAACTGATCATATTAACAGACTCAAAATCCACATCAAGGAACTACGCGCAAGGTAGTCTGCAAGGCGGCCCTAAGAATCCTCCTGGAAACAGGGCCCCCTAGCCAAAAAGTAACCCACAAGATACTCTGTATACCGGCACACACGGGGATAGCGGGAAACTCAAGAGTGGACAGATTAGTTTGCGAGATCACGTTCCGAGCTGAGCTGTTGGAGACCGTAGAGAACCCTACCACAGTGGAGCCAGTATATGCGGAGCTGCTAAATTGCTACAGAGGACAGAGGCTCAAGTACACTCCGCCACACAACTCATCAACACAACAAGAAACAGTGAACATTCTTCAACCTATACAATCTGCACAAAATGTACAATAGCCAAATGGGCGAGTTGGTGGTACATATTGGTGGAAAACAGCGCAACGACGCGGACAGAGTGGAAAAAAATACAGGACAAGCGCTGACTCACAACTGAAATTTATGTAAGGAAAGCAGTACATTTTATAGAAAAAGTGGCCAACTTATCAGCTAGTACATAGACAAAACCCAAGTTTCTACGTGGCATCGAGGTATGCAACCTCACTGCCATATAATGAAATAGATGGCTTACTGACACATAACCTTGTTTTTTTTTCTTCACGTGATATGCTTCCATAATCTCACGAGTTAATCGGGAAGGGTGTTTGTAGAGGATATCCCAGTAAGGCAATGAAGGAAAACAAAATTGGCAGTCTCGAACATGGTCAACTAGATGATTAGATTTGTTAGCTTCAAGATTATTTGCATGCTCTTTCAAACGTGTATTGATGCAACGCCCCGTTTGCCCGATATATATTTGTCCGCATGACATTGGGATTTTGTACACAACCTCTTCTGCGCATGGCACATACATTGTTTCGTGCTTAACCCCACAAGTTGTTTCAGATTCTTTTCGTTGTTCAGCCTTTCTTTCCAAAACAGCACAAACCCTTTTAAGTTTCTTGGGTGCTGAAAAAAACCACCCCTACGCCATACCGTTTTGCCTCATTTTTAAGATTATGTGACATACGGTGTAGGTATGGGAGAATGGCAAACTTTTTCCGTTCCTTCTCTTTTCCCGGACTAGGGACCAAAGATGGATTCCTAAGCTTTTTGGCTACCTTGTTACAGCTCAATAACATAACACCATCCGGGTATCCAGCTTCCTTCAACCTTTTAATTTGTTCGTTGAAGCTGTTGGTTGCCATATGGATACAAGATTTTGATAATGAGGACAAAAGAGATGAGACCACAATTCCTGTTTTAACTGTTTTGGAATGATGCGATTTATAATTTAACAGCGGTTTTCCCTTCCTTGGACGATATTCCCAACAGACGCGCCCCGTCGCAACCTTCAAACTCAGATCTAAAAAATGTAGCCTACTACCGACCGTGACCTCTGTGGTGAACTCTAGACCTAAAGCATTTTCTTTAAATACTTTTAGTACATCAGTCATGCGCCTTGAAAAGTTAGTTTTTCCTACAAAAATCAAGAAGTCATCGACGTAACGAAAGATGCGTGACGCCATTCCCGACAGATTTTTCTGGATACCACGATCAACAAAGGACAAAAATATATCGCTAATCACTGGTGCCACCCTAGATCCAATGCAAACACCCGCTTTTTGGGTATACAGTTTACCGTCCCATTCAATGAACATTGACTTTAAATAAAAAGACAGAAGCTCAAGAAAGCTAGCCACAGAAATGCCACACCCTCTAATAAACTGTTCTTCATCATTGTCAATTGTTACACATTTTGAAACCGCGTTCATCAATTCATTGTGAGGGAGGGAATAGAACAGATCGACCACGTCAATACTGAACACTGTACATGAGCCTGGATTTTCATGTCGCAGAAAATTTACCACTACTTTAGAGTTGCGAACTCTGAATGGGTCCTTAATAGCCAAAGTCGCCAAGAATTTCTGTAGATACTCAGAAATTTCATATTGCCAAGTGCTCCTCTCAGTTACAATAGCCCGAAATGGCATGCCATCTTTGTGCGACTTCGCTGAGAAAAAAATCTTTAAACTAAGTCCTTTAGCCTTATTGACACTTGCTTTAAGCCGGTCCAGGTTCATACCCTTTAGCAAGCGCAGAGCTCTGGCTTTTTCTTTTCCTGGTTTTGTCGAAACCGGGACGAAGTTTTTCTGCACAGCCTCCATCGCTTTCAAAGAAAACATTGTTTTCGGAAGGACCACAAAACATCCTTCCTTAGCTGTCAGTAGCCTCAAATTATTTGAATGCAGGAAATTGACTAGAGAACCGTATCCCTCTTTATATTTGTCAGTCTGTGTGCTTGACAGGACAGCTCTTGTCCTGTATTTTTTTCCACTCTGTCCGCGTCGTTGCGCTGTTTTCCACCAATACAAAATGTACCCTACACCGTTCAGAGACACATGCCCGTGGTGCGGGGCAACCCCCATGCTATACCACATTACATGGGAGTGCAAACGCACTTACGCATTCCACAAACTCAAAACCCCGAGTTCAGAGCAATGGGAGGGTCTGCTCACCAGCACCGAGCTCACAGCCCAAAGGGCGCCTGTGCAGCATGCATGCGAAACAGCAAGACTCAGCGGAGCCCAAGAATAGGGGCCCGACCTTGCGAGAAGGCCAGACGTCAACGATGAAGGCGACGGCCCACCGCTAATCTCATTGAGATTTCAATAAATGTTTTTTTTCTCTCTCTCTCTATCTCTCGAAGGAGCCGAAACGATAAGGCGCCCGTTTGCTCTGCGATGCCAGCGCACGTTAAAGATCCGCAGGTAGTGGAAGTTATTCCTGAGCCCTCCACCACGGCACCTTTCCTCCATTCTTCTTTCAATCCCTCCTTTATTCCTTCGCTTACAGCGCGGCTCAGGTGTCAGCCTAATTGTGAGACATATATTGCGCCATTTCCTTTACGCAAAAACCCGGTCGCGGTGGCTGAGTGGTTAGGGCGCTGGGCTAATAATAATAATAATTGGTTTTTTGGGGAAAGGAAATGGCGCAGTATATGTCTCACATATCGTTGGACACCTGAACCGCGCCGTAAGGGACGGGAAAAGAGAGGGAGTGAAAGAGGAAAGGAAGAAGGAGGTGCCGTAGTGGAGGGCTCCGGAATAATTTCGACCACCTGGGGATCTTTGACGTGCACTGACATCGCACAGCAAACGGGCGCCTTAGCGTTTCTCCTCCATAAAAACGCAGCCGCCGCGGTCGGGTTCGAACCCGGGAACTCTGGATCAGTAGTCGAGCGCCCTAACCACTGAGCCACCGCGGCGGGTGTGCGCTGGGCTACTGATCCGGAGTTCCCACGTTCGAACCCGACCGCTGCGGCTGCGTTTTATGGAGGCAAAACGGTAAGGCGCCCGTGTGCTGTGCGATGCCAGTGCACAATAAAGATCCCCAGGTGGTCGAAATTATTCCCGGAGCCCTTCACTACGCTCCCTCATTCTTCCTTTCTTTTTTCACTGGCTCCTTTATCTCTTCCCTTACGGCGCGGTTCACGTGTCCAACGATATATGAGACAGATATTGTGCCATTTAATTTCCCCCAAAACCAATTATTATTATTATTATTTTCTCTCGCGTAGGCGAAAGGGTCCAGCAACACGCCGGCAGCCGCGTTTCTCGAGACCCGAGAGAGAGAGAGAAAACTTGATTTCCACTAAAGGGTTCCTGGATTCTTAGAAGGGCCAGGTGCCATTGAAAATTGGTTCTGGGGGAAAGGAAATGGCGCAGTATCTACCTCGCATATCGGCGGACACATAAACCGCGCTTTAAGGGAAGCAATAAAGGAGGGAGCGAAAGAAGAAAGGAAGAAAGAGGTGCCGTATTGGAGGGCTCAGAAATAATTTCGACCACCTTTGGATCTTTAACGTGCACTGAGATCGCACAGCCCATGGACGCCTTAGCGTTTCGCCTCCATCGAAACGCGGCGCCCGTGGTCGGCTTTGAACCCTGGAACTCAGTAGCCGAGCGCCCTAACCACTGAGCCACCGCGGTGGCGCAAAGGTGTCCCGTTAAATGAAAACTGGTGGCGACGTCTTCGGCGCACTCGATGGTTACCGCCTAGACGGCAGGGCCCGATCTATGCTTCCCATGCTTATGTTAAGGCAGCTTTTATAAGAGCTTCCGGAGGAGGAGCCTCCGGGCAGTCCCATAGCATATGATCGAGGGAGACAGTGCTACCGCAGTGGATGCAGGTGGGATCTATAAGGTTGGGGGAGATGTGGGCGTAAATCTGCGGGTTCTGTTAAGAATGGGCTTAAAGCTTTCTGAAAGCCACCTGTTGGTGTTTGGAGAATGACTTGGCCAAGTCTAGGCCAACTCCTTCGGGGCTGAGGAGGAGGTCGCAATAGTCTACAGCCAGTATACTCCCGCTGGCATTATATTCAGCGACTTAAAATTGGCCGTTCACTATTTTGGCAGGGATAATACATTGCTCCGCATCCTAAATATGCAAACCGTCCACTTAACAGCGTTTACAATAATTTGTGCCTCCGCTAACTCTGAGAATCCTGGGAACGAGGCAGCTCGAAATGTAGTCCGAGGTTTCGTTGTCCGGCTAGTGGGCTTGGCGACTCCTCCGCATTTTTTGAGGGAGGTCTTGACCTCATTTGACGGCAATGTGATGTATTTAGGAAGGCGAGGAGCGTTTATCCAACCCCCTGGCCCCCAGCCCAGAAAATCTTTAGAACTGAGGAAACAATGTGATTCGTTTTCAAGACCGCTCAGTCGTTTCTAAACCCTTCGCTGCTAGCGCATATGTTTTTCTCGCCACTGTAATCCCCAGTGTAAGCGCTCTGGTTATTCGAGCCGCTTATGACCACATCCTGTGAGACTGCAAGAAAGAACCGCCTCCGCCGGATTACTAGTGCGTTCAGCGGCCGTGCTGGCCTACTCAGACCGGATGCAAGGCTGGCTGACTGAGTGGGCCGACCAGATCGCCAACAGCCATAGGCTAAGGGCCATGCGACATTACTCCTGTAACCAGCTCTTTTCGACGAAATAAATGTTTTTCGATAAAGCTCAGTACTGCTAACGCGATTAAAGCTTTACCACGTGATATATTACAAACCATACAGGGCGCCTTCCTCGGTGCTGGCCTAGGAGCCTAACCTATAAATGACTGAGTACCGGGAACTGAAAGGCGTAGCGACTGTCTCACCTATTAGCGGACACCTACACCACGCCGTGAGTTAAGGAATGGATGAGAAAGTTAAGAAAATAAGTACTACAATGGAGATCTTCGGAATAATTTTGACCCATATTGAAAAACAGCGCATACAATACCATGACGAAGAAAAGAAACGACAACATGACAAGGCTCGTGTTCTTTTCTTCGTCCCGGTATTGTGTGCGCTGTTTTTCAGTATGAGTACATACCAACTCTCCCAGTCTTCTACTTTGGCGTAATTTTGACCACCTGAGGGTCTGTTTTGAGGATCACAGGTAGTCGAAAGTAGTCCGAAGCCCTCCACTATGACACGACCATTTCTTTCACTCTTACCTTCTTCCCTTCCACCACGGCGCGGTTCTGGTGTTCAAGTACTGAGACTGTGCCTATCTCTTGCTGCAATTTTTAAAACTTTCTTTTCCTCTTGTTGATTTGAGGAAAGAAAATTTGAGGACACTTAAGCTTCCCCTTCAAGAGTGGAACACAACAGCTTGTTGCAGCACCGCCAGGGAGTCCACACAGACACAGGAAGAGGATGCTCTCGAGGTCATCCTCCGCAAAATTATGAAACGCGCGCTGGACCTCCCGGTCTCTACCTCTTCCAGCCACCTCATGGGACTGGGGATGGTGAACACTTTCAGGGAGCTTCGGGAGGCTCAGCTCACCAACCAATACACTCGTCTCACAAAGACAAGGTCGGGTCGCCGCCTTCTAGCCCGACTTCACATCCAGCACACCCAATTCACAGAGGAGAGATGCCGCCTTCCCGTACACTGGAGACGCGCCCTCCATGTGCTGTCTCTCCCCACCAACATGTCCAAAGAGGACCATAATGGCAGGCGCCAGGCGCGGGCGGAAGCCTTGGACTGCCATTTTGGGAATAAACCAGGCGTATTCTACGTAGACGCCTCCGGCCCGGACCCCAAGAGATGGTACACGGCCGCGGTCGTCCACGAGGGCAAAACAGTAGACGCCCGTACTTTCAAGGCCCAGTCAGCAATTCACGCAGAAGAGGTCGCCATCGCCCTGGCAGCCTCCAACTCCTCCTCCAAATACATAATCACCCACTCGCGAGGGGCTTGTCGAAACGTCGAGCAAGGGTGGGCTACTCCCCTGGCTTATCGCATCTATCAAAATTGTAGCCGAGACTCCGATCCTGCGCACCGATCTATTATTTGGGCTCCAGGTCACCAAGGCCTCCACGGAAACGAAGCAGCCGACGCCGCCGCCCGCGCGCTCTCTCTCCGGGCGTTTCCCTCGGGACCCGGCGATGACCAGGACTCCGATTTCAATCCGGTTTACACTTTTAAGTAAATATGCGATTACTACAAATCCACCCACCAAACTCTTCCCACTCCTTGCAAAGGGCTGGGGAAGGCAAACGAGCGGGTACTCCTGCGCCTGCTCACTAACACGATGCTGTGCCCGGCAACTCTAAAGCATTTCAATCCTCAATTCGACGGGCGGTGCTCACACTGTGGGGAGGTGTCGGACACCTACCACATGGTGTGGGCCTGCCAGCAGAACCCATCCCTACCCCCTATCCCAAACCCCACCCGAGAGTACTGGGAGGCGACCCTGTCCGGCTGCTGCACCCTCCAGGCCCAAAGGGCCTTAACGCAGCGTGCCCGGGCTGCGGCAACCGCAATGGGGTGCCTGACTAGGCATCCCCACCTAGTGGTTGTAAGGGCGTGACCCTTCAGGTCACGGACCCCAACACCTCTCTCTATAATTAATAAATGTTTTTACCGCCACCACCACCACCAGTTCGGCACGACGCCTTGCCCGTTAGAGTAATCGCTCTGCTACGCACGGTGAAACGGACGCGTGTAGCGGCAAACCACGTAGAAGCGCTGCCAGGCGCTTTGCCTGCCAGACGCCTTTAACGTTCACTGAAGTCGCACATCAATCGGGCGCCTTTTTCCATTCGCCTTCATCGAAACGCGGCCGCAGTGGTCCAGTTCTAACCCGGATACTCAGGGTCAGTAGGCAAGCGTCTTAATAACTAAGCCACTGCAGCGGGTCTGTAGCGAAACCCTCGTTGGTTTCTGCAGTGTCTCGCGCTGATGGTCTCTCTACTTGCATGCGGTGAATGCCCTGGGTTTCATTTTGCCCTGCTTGACAACCAATTATTATTATTATTACTAGAAGTGCTTTCGCGCTAAAATACTATTTGAAAATAGGTTTTTGGGGAAAGGAAATAGCGCAGTATCTGTCCACATCTCGGCCAACACCTGAACCGCGCAGTAAGAGAAGGGATAAAGGATAGGATGAAAGAAGAAATGAAGAGGTGCCATAGTAGAGGATTGCAGAATTATTTCGACCATCTGGGGATCTTTCAAACAGGTTCGTACCCGACCGCGGCGGTTGCGTTTTTATGGAGGAAAACCGATAAGGCGTCCATGTGCTGTGCGATGTCAGTGCACGTTAAAGATCTCAGGTGGTCGAAATTATTCCAGAGCCCTCCACTACGGTACCTCTTTCTTCCTTTCTTCTTTCACTCCCTCCTTGTCCCTTCCCTTACGGCGCGGTTCAGGTGTCCAACGATATATGAAAAAGATTCTGCGTCATTTCCTTTCCCCCCAAAACCGACAAGAAAATAAAAAATCTTTATCCTGCTCTGACATCGCACAGCACACAAGCGCCTTTGCTTTTCTCCTCCTATAGGAGAACATGACCGGCGCGGTTGGGTTTGAACCCGGGTACTTCCGGATCAGTAGCCGAGCGCCTTAACCACTGAGCCAAAGCTCTGGGTCTAAAATACTTTTTAGTACACCTGAACCCTGCCGTAAGAGAAAAGACAAAGGAAGCAAGAGGGGCTCCGGAATAATTTCGACCACCTGGGGATCTTTAATCTGCACTGACATCGCCCGGGCCCATCAGAAATTTGGTATTTTAAAGGTAGAATACTTTTAATACCGAATACCTGACAGTGCACGTTATTGATCCCCAGGTTGTCGGAATTATTCCGGAGCCCTCCACTATGGCACGTCGTCTTTCCTTTCTTCTTTCTCTCCCTCTTTTATCCCTCCCTTTATGGCACGGTTCAGGTGTCCGCCGAGGTGTGAGACGCTCTGCGAAATTTCCTTTCCCCAAAACCAATTTTAATTTATATTTCCATGGATATCAGGTGGGTCACCTGATGATGTGAACAGAACGCAAATCTCATCACTTAAGAGCCGTCTTGTGCTACGTATCTCTTCCATACGCTGCACTAACACTACTGACTTTTTCTACGGGTCTGGCAATAGAGCCTAGCGAGGATAACACGAGCGCTGTCTACGGCCAGGCAAAACGCTTAAGCATGCTTGATTCTGCTGGCATTGCGAAAGGAATGAATATTAGGACACTGTTCTATCCACGCTCTCCCCTTGCTGCCGTCTGAAAGCTCAAGGCGCTGCTGTCGGCTCCGGGCGCTGTTGTAGTTGACACGTCAGGTGACCGCTTGTCATTCGTGGTAGCATAGGGGTCTGCGCCGCATCGTAGCTCACATAAAAGCCTTCTGCGACTCCTCACTTGAGCGGTTGCTTTTGTAGCTCACAAAACAACAAAGTGCTCTGCTGGCGGCGAGTCGGCGACAAAGCTACACACTTTCCACGTGCTCACGTTCGAATCGGTCTCGTGGTGCCATTGGATTGGAAAAGGTTTATTATCGGCTTGAGTTATAAACTGGCAGCGACCTCTTCGGCTCTTGTCACCACCTGTACGTGGGTTTCCAGGTCGGAGCTGAGCAACAAGGTCTACCACCGGCTCGGGGGCGCGAACCGCTTGAGCAATATTGGTGAAGGATATCTCGGACAGTCCCAGAAGATATGATCTACGGTGGCTTTGTTGCCGCATTTGCTGCACTCCGGCTTTAATCTATCCGGGTACACATGACTTAGGACAGCTGGATTTAGGGAGAGCTTTAGGAAGTCTATACAAGACGAGGGTATGCCGATCCTTAACAACGTCAGATGCGCAGCGAATGTTCCATTCATCACCGAGTAATCGGCTCCTGTGTCGACTAGAGCGGTAACTTTCCGGCCGTCGATAGTCACTTCTAGGTCGGAGGTCCTGGCTCTTGCATTGCATGTCGCTCTCGGCGTCGGGTCACGGCTTCGTCGCGTATGCGAGTCACGGGTTGGGCGTGTGGTCGAAGCTCCTCTGGGTGGCGGCGTCGATTTCAAGGTAGCTTGCGTCGTGGTCGAGGTTCTCATTGTGTGCGGCGTCGGTGCAGCGAGTGTCGGTTCTTCATGCGGCGTCGCGGGTGCAGCGTCTTCATGGGGGCGTGGTCGGTGGAGGATCATCGGCGTTTAGCTCGGGAGCAACCTCACCTCCAGAGGTTGCTGCCTTTAGTTTCCCCTACGGGGGCTGGGCGACCTTCCTCGTACCGCGGCTGCGTAGCTGCGGCGTGGCGACGCAAAGCGCGAGGTTGACGGCGATGGTGAGCGCGAAAAGCGGTTCGGCGTGTACTCTTCTCGACGCAGGTACTCGTCGATTTCGTGCGGACGTTGTCCGAAGCGTGGTCGTGGGGCGTTAACGGCACATCCTCGAAGACCGATACGTCGGTACGGGCAGTGACGAAGAATATGGCCGGCCTCACCGCAATGGAAGCACAACAGCCGGTTGTCGGAAGTCCTCCAGGCGTCGAATTTCCTGGGGCTTGAGCGTCGGTCATAGGCTGGGCGGGGGGGGGGGGAGGGGCTGGGAGGCGGCGTTGTGGAACGATTGGCTCATCTCGGGGAGGACGTGGGGGTTGTCGCTGGGGCTGAGCAGTACTTACTGCAGCGGCGTAGGTTATGGCCTGGTGTTCTGTGGCCGTCGGGGTGCCAAGTGCCTGTTGCACTTCTTCCCGTACCACATCCATCAGAGTCGCTGCTTGTGGCTGTGGGGAAGATGGCAGTAATCGGCGTAGCTCCAGCGACAACCCCCACGTCCTCCCCGAGATGAGCCAATCGTACTGGGATCGATACCCCGCACCTCCACCAGATGTCACGTAGTGGTGACGGCAGTCGAAGCAGCGATGAAGACGGATGAACGGGTTTTCTAAATGAACTGTTTATTTGGCTGACTTGCACCCAAAATGGACTGAATCACTCGGCGGCGGCGAAGCGACAAGCGTGCTCGGCGGTCGTCGAACAGAATGCCCGCCGCTGTCGGCCGTGCTCAATTTAAAGCTGATAGCGAACATTCGAGATAAACGGCGCAAAGTTACTAGAACATTCCGGAACAACGTAGAATCAGCTTTGCCTGGCTGCGATCAATCGAGGTAAATCTAATCGCGTCTTGCGGCGCAAACGAAGCGATAAGGTGGTGTCGCGGCAGATTTGAAAAACGAACAAACACTGCAAATATTGGCGCAATATGAAGCAAGGGTGAGGACGTTAGACGTCGTTACGGGGCTTCCAATGCACTTTACAATTGGAAGGTGTATTCCGTCTTTGCATCTCTCTAATTTTTTAAAGCATGGCCGATGAGTTAGACAGGCAGAGCACTACGGTGGGTCTAAAAATTAACATGCAAGAAAACCAAAATAATGTCCAACACCCTAGCAAGGGAACAGCAGTTCACAATTGGCTGCGAGTTGCTGGAAGTGGTCAGGGAATGCGTTCCGTAGGGTAGGTAAAGTGACCGCCAATCTTGACCATGAGAGGGAAGTAACTTGAAAAATAAGAATGGCGTGCAGCCCATATGACAGGTTCTCTCAGATCATGAATGGCTGTTTAGCAATATCCCTCAAGAGAAAATTATACAACAGCTTTATCTTACCGGCGCACACCTACGAGGCAGAAACATGGAAGCTACAGAAAAGGGTTCACCTTAGGTTAATAACGACGCAGCGAGCTATGGAAAGAAAAGTGGTAGGTGTAATGTTAAGAGACCGGAAGCGGGCGTAGCAGTTGAGGGAACAAGCGCGGGTTACTGACATCCTAACCGAAGTCAAAAGGAAGAAATTGGCTTGGGCGGGGCATGTAATGCGAAGGCAAGATAACCGCTGGTCCTTAAGCGTAACGAACTAAATTCCAAGAGAACGCATGCGTAGCAGGGGGCGGCAAAAAGTTAGTTGCGCGGATGAAATTAAGAAGTTAGCGGGAATACGGAGGCCGCAGCTGGCAAAGGACAGGGTTGATTCGAGAGATGTTGCGAGAGACCTTTTCCCTGCGGCGGGCGTGCTTAGGCTGATTATAATGATGAATTCTGATACATTACATTGATAATGGCATACGTTCAAGCCCCGAAAGGTCCATTCATTGAAACTTCATACTGAGGGATGAGAGTTTCTATTGTCAAAAGAATTGTTCAATGCTATTTGAAAATGTCATCGCTGGAGACCGCACCGAAAAGCATCTTTGCAGAGAAAGCAGTTACTGTTGTCATTGTCCAACGTGTAGCGGCCAGTGGATTATTGAGAGGAAATCTCCAAATGGCACCAAACGTGCCTCAAAGAAGTGCCCTACTAATCTGGCGCTCTCAGTTCTGAGTAGCCATTCGGGAAATGGTGGAAGAGCACTCTGTGGCACTAACGCCTACAATGACCGCAGGTACGGTGCCGAGGCCTTGGATCGAGTTCGCAGCCACGTCGCTTTGCCAGGGCGCGTCGCCGAGCTGGCTTCAGTGAGCGACGCCAAGGCGACCTGGATGATTCGGGCTGCTGCCGCGGGCCTTCGTGGCTTGGACGATTTCATGCGAGTGGCCGGCGTGGTCCAGCAGAGCGTGGTCTGCTTTCCTCGCGAGGACTGCCGCCCGCAGCTGGACACGTTGGGAGAGTACGGCTGGAGCCTCATCAGGCGATACCTGTTCCTGGACGAAATTGGGACTCCGCGCAGAGGCGATGGGAGCGTCTCAACGCGATGGATGGCCAATAAAGGCGGATGGATCCTACGCAGCGCCCGTCATGAGTTTCGTGTTTCTTCTCGTCCTCGTTCCGTTGAGCTGTGCCAATCTGTGTCGTAGAAAGTAAGCACAAATTACCCTACACCAGAATTCCCCTTATCCCAGCATGAGCAGATATCCGACGCAAGATGATTTTAATCTTCGGATTGCTGCTATAAGATTCCACTTAAATGCCATGCTGGAAAGTAGAGATCCGCAAGTGTTGCATAAACCTCTTCAGACGACCACCATCGTGAGGTAAAAGACCCATTTACCAAGCATTTCATCCCAAGCATAAGAAAGTGTTTTTTTTTTTGCATTGCAACGTGTCTTTTTTATGAATCTGTACGAGCAGCGCGAAATATGCGTAATTTTTAATTCCATATGTCGCATGATTTTCATTTCATTTCTGAAGATTGAAGACCGATAAAGAGGGCTGTGGTCGAGGAAATAAGGGAAAGAAACTTAGCTAGCCCCACGACGTTGTTAAGGATCGGCATACCCTCGTCTTGTATAGACTTCCTAAAGCTCTCCCTAAATCCAGCTGTCCTAAGTCATGTGTACCCGGATAGATTAAAGCCGGAGTGCAGCAAATGCGGCAACAAAGCCACCGTAGATCATATCTTCTGGGACTGTCCGAGATATCCTTCACCAATATTGCTCAAGCGGTTCGCGCCCCCGAGCCGGTGGTAGACCTTGTTGCTCAGCTCCGACCTGGAAACCCACGTACAGGTGGTGACAAGAGCCGAAGAGGTCGCTGCCAGTTTATAACTCAAGCCGATAATAAACCTTTTCCAATCCAATGGCACCACGAGACCGATTCGAACGTGAGCACGTGGAAAGTGTGTAGCTTTGTCGCCGACTCGCCGCCAGCAGAGCACTTTGTTGTTTTGTGAGCTACAAAAGCAACCGCTCAAGTGAGGAGTCGCAGAAGGCTTTTATGTGAGCTACGATGCGGCGCAGACCCCTATGCTACCACGAATGACAAGCGGTCACCTGACGTGTCAACTACAACAGCGCCCGGAGCCGACAGCAGCGCCTTGAGCTTTCAGACGGCAGCAAGGGGAGAGCGTGGATAGAACAGTGTCCTAATATTCATTCCTTTCGCAATGCCAGCAGAATCAAGCATGCTTAAGCGTTTTGCCTGGCCGTAGACAGCGCTCGTGTTATCCTCGCTAGGCTCTATTGCCAGACCCGTAGAAAAAGTCAGTAGTGTTAGTGCAGCGTATGGAAGAGATACGTAGCACAAGACGGCTCTTAAGTGATGAGATTTGCGTTCTGTTCACATCATCAGGTGACCCACCTGATATCCATGGAAATATAAATTAAAATTGGTTTTGGGGAAAGGAAATTTCGCAGAGCGTCTCACACCTCGGCGGACACCTGAACCGTGCCATAAAGGGAGGGATAAAAGAGGGAGAGAAAGAAGAAAGGAAAGACGACGTGCCATAGTGGAGGGCTCCGGAATAATTCCGACAACCTGGGGATCATTAACGTGCACTGTCAGGTATTCGGTATTAAAAGTATTCTACCTTTATAATACCAAATTTCTGATGGGCCCGGGCGATGTCAGTGCAGATTAAAGATCCCCAGGTGGTCGAAATTATTCCGGAGCCCCTCTTGCTTCCTTTGTCTTTTCTCTTACGGCAGGGTTCAGGTGTACTAAAAAGTATTTTAGACCCAGAGCTTTGGCTCAGTGGTTAAGGCGCTCGGCTACTGATCCGGAAGTACCCGGGTTCAAACCCAACCGCGCCGGTCATGTTCTCCTATAGGAGGAGAAAAGCAAAGGCGCTTGTGTGCTGTGCGATGTCAGAGCAGGATAAAGATTTTTTATTTTCTTGTCGGTTTTGGGGGGAAAGGAAATGACGCAGAATCTTTTTCATATATCGTTGGACACCTGAACCGCGCCGTAAGGGAAGGGACAAGGAGGGAGTGAAAGAAGAAAGGAAGAAAGAGGTACCGTAGTGGAGGGCTCTGGAATAATTTCGACCACCTGAGATCTTTAACGTGCACTGACATCGCACAGCACATGGACGCCTTATCGGTTTTCCTCCATAAAAACGCAACCGCCGCGGTCGGGTACGAACCTGTTTGAAAGATCCCCAGATGGTCGAAATAATTCTGCAATCCTCTACTATGGCACCTCCTCATTTCTTCTTTCATCCTATCCTTTATCCCTTCTCTTACTGCGCGGTTCAGGTGTTGGCCGAGATGTGGACAGATACTGCGCTATTTCCTTTCCCCAAAAACCTATTTTCAAATAGTATTTTAGCGCGAAAGCACTTCTAGTAATAATAATAATAATTGGTTGTCAAGCAGGGCAAAATGAAACCCAGGGCATTCACCGCATGCAAGTAGAGAGACCATCAGCGCGAGACACTGCAGAAACCAACGAGGGTTTCGCTACAGACCCGCTGCAGTGGCTTAGTTATTAAGACGCTTGCCTACTGACCCTGAGTATCCGGGTTAGAACTGGACCACTGCGGCCGCGTTTCGATGAAGGCGAATGGAAAAAGGCGCCCGATTGATGTGCGACTTCAGTGAACGTTAAAGGCGTCTGGCAGGCAAAGCGCCTGGCAGCGCTTCTACGTGGTTTGCCGCTACACGCGTCCGTTTCACCGTGCGTAGCAGAGCGATTACTCTAACGGGCAAGGCGTCGTGCCGAACTGGTGGTGGTGGTGGCGGTAAAAACATTTATTAATTATAGAGAGAGGTGTTGGGGTCCGTGACCTGAAGGGTCACGCCCTTACAACCACTAGGTGGGGATGCCTAGTCAGGCACCCCATTGCGGTTGCCGCAGCCCGGGCACGCTGCGTTAAGGCCCTTTGGGCCTGGAGGGTGCAGCAGCCGGACAGGGTCGCCTCCCAGTACTCTCGGGTGGGGTTTGGGATAGGGGGTAGGGATGGGTTCTGCTGGCAGGCCCACACCATGTGGTAGGTGTCCGACACCTCCCCGCAGTGTGAGCACCGCCCGTCGAATTGAGGATTGAAATGCTTTAGAGTTGCCGGGCACAGCATCGTGTTAGTGAGCAGGCGCAGGAGTACCCGCTCGTTTGCCTTCCCCAGCCCTTTGCAAGGAGTGGGAAGAGTTTGGTGGGTGGATTTGTAGTAATCGCATATTTACTTAAAAGTGTAAACCGGATTGAAATCGGAGTCCTGGTCATCGCCGGGTCCCGAGGGAAACGCCCGGAGAGAGAGCGCGCGGGCGGCGGCGTCGGCTGCTTCGTTTCCGTGGAGGCCTTGGTGACCTGGAGCCCAAATAATAGATCGGTGCGCAGGATCGGAGTCTCGGCTACAATTTTGATAGATGCGATAAGCCAGGGGAGTAGCCCACCCTTGCTCGACGTTTCGACAAGCCCCTCGCGAGTGGGTGATTATGTATTTGGAGGAGGAGTTGGAGGCTGCCAGGGCGATGGCGACCTCTTCTGCGTGAATTGCTGACTGGGCCTTGAAAGTACGGGCGTCTACTGTTTTGCCCTCGTGGACGACCGCGGCCGTGTACCATCCCTTGGGGTCCGGGCCGGAGGCGTCTACGTAGAATACTCCTGGTTTATTCCCAAAATGGCAGTCCAAGGCTTCCGCCCGCGCCTGGCGCCTGCCATTATGGTCCTCTTTGGACATGTTGGTGGGGAGAGACAGCACATGGAGGGCGCGTCTCCAGTGTACGGGAAGGCGGCATCTCTCCTCTGTGAATTGGGTGTGCTGGATGTGAAGTCGGGCTAGAAGGCGGCGACCCGACCTTGTCTTTGTGAGACGAGTGTATTGGTTGGTGAGCTGAGCCTCCCGAAGCTCCCTGAAAGTGTTCACCATCCCCAGTCCCATGAGGTGGCTGGAAGAGGTAGAGACCGGGAGGTCCAGCGCGCGTTTCATAATTTTGCGGAGGATGACCTCGAGAGCATCCTCTTCCTGTGTCTGTGTGGACTCCCTGGCGGTGCTGCAACAAGCTGTTGTGTTCCACTCTTGAAGGGGAAGCTTAAGTGTCCTCAAATTTTCTTTCCTCAAATCAACAAGAGGAAAAGAAAGTTTTAAAAATTGCAGCAAGAGATAGGCACAGTCTCAGTACTTGAACACCAGAACCGCGCCGTGGTGGAAGGGAAGAAGGTAAGAGTGAAAGAAATGGTCGTGTCATAGTGGAGGGCTTCGGACTACTTTCGACTACCTGTGATCCTCAAAAAAGACCCTCAGGTGGTCAAAATTACGCCAAAGTAGAAGACTGGGAGAGTTGGTATGTACTCATACTGAAAAACAGCGCACACAATACCGGGACGAAGAAAAGAACACGAGCCTTGTCATGTTGTCGTTTCTTTTCTTCGTCATGGTATTGTATGCGCTGTTTTTCAATATGGGTCAAAATTATTCCGAAGATCTCCATTGTAGTACTTATTTTCTTAACTTTCTCATCCATTCCTTAACTCACGGCGTGGTGTAGGTGTCCGCTAATAGGTGAGACAGTCGCTACGCCTTTCAGTTCCCGGTACTCAGTCATTTATTGGTTAGGCTCCTTGGCCAGCACCGAGGAAGGCGCCCTGTATGGTTTGTAATATATCACGTGGTAAAGCTTTAATCGCGTTAGCAGTACTGAGCTTTATCGAAAAACATTTATTTCGTCGAAAAGAGCTGGTTACAGGAGTAATGTCGCATGGCCCTTAGCCTATGGCTGTTGGCGATCTGGTCGGCCCACTCAGTCAGCCAGCCTTGCATCCGGTCTGAGTAGGCCAGCACGGCCGCTGAACGCACTAGTAATCCGGCGGAGGCGGTTCTTTCTTGCAGTCTCACAGGATGTGGTCATAAGTGGCTCGAATAACCAGAGCGCTTACACTGGGGATTATAGTGGCGAGAAAAACATATGCGCTAGCAGCGAAGGGTTTAGAAACGACTGAGCGGTCTTGAAAACGAATCACATTGTTTCCTCAGTTCTAAAGATTTTCTGGGCTGGGGGCCAGGGGGTTGGATAAACGCTCCTCGCCTTCCTAAATACATCACATTGCCGTCAAATGAGGTCAAGACCTCCCTCAAAAAATGCGGAGGAGTCGCCAAGCCCACTAGCCGGACAACGAAACCTCGGACTACATTTCGAGCTGCCTCGTTCCCAGGATTCTCAGAGTTAGCGGAGGCACAAATTATTGTAAACGCTGTTAAGTGGACGGTTTGCATATTTAGGATGCGGAGCAATGTATTATCCCTGCCAAAATAGTGAACGGCCAATTTTAAGTCGCTGAATATAATGCCAGCGGGAGTATACTGGCTGTAGACTATTGCCACCTCCTCCTCAGCCCCGAAGGAGTTGGCCTAGACTTGGCCAAGTCATTCTCCAAACACCAACAGGTGGCTTTAAGAAAGCTTTAAGCCCATTCTTAACAGAACCCGCAGATTTACGCCCACATCTCCCCCAACCTTATAGATCCCACCTGCATCCACTGCGGTAGCACTGTCTCCCTCGATCATATGCTATGGGACTGCCCGGAGGCTCCTCCTCCGGAAGCTCTTATAAAAGCTGCCTTAACATAAGCATGGGAAGCATAGATCGGGCCCTGCCGTCTAGGCGGTAACCATCGAGTGCGCCGAAGACGTCGCCACCAGTTTTCATTTAACGGGACACCTTTGCGCCACCGCGGTGGCTCAGTGGTTAGGGCGCTCGGCTACTGAGTTCCAGGGTTCAAAGCCGACCACGGGCGCCGCGTTTCGATGGAGGCGAAACGCTAAGGCGTCCATGGGCTGTGCGATCTCAGTGCACGTTAAAGATCCAAAGGTGGTCGAAATTATTTCTGAGCCCTCCAATACGGCACCTCTTTCTTCCTTTCTTCTTTCGCTCCCTCCTTTATTGCTTCCCTTAAAGCGCGGTTTATGTGTCCGCCGATATGCGAGGCAGATACTGCGCCATTTCCTTTCCCCCAGAACCAATTTTCAATGGCACCTGGCCCTTCTAAGAATCCAGGAACCCTTTAGTGGAAATAAAGTTTTCTCTCTCTCTCTCGGGTCTCGAGAAACGCGGCTGCCGGCGTGTTGCTGGACCCTTTCGCCTACGCGAGAGAAAATAATAATAACATTAATTGGTTTTGGGGGAAATTAAATGGCACAATATCTGTCTCATATATCGTTGGACACGTGAACCGCGCCGTAAGGGAAGAGATAAAGGAGCCAGTGAAAAAAGAAAGGAAGAACGAGGGAGCGTAGTGAAGGGCTCCGGGAATAATTTCGACCACCTGGGGATCTTTATTGTGCACTGGCATCGCACAGCACACGGGCGCCTTACCGTTTTGCCTCCATAAAACGCAGCCGCAGCGGTCGGGTTCGAACGTGGGAACTCCGGATCAGTAGCCCAGCGCACACCCGCCGCGGTGGCTCAGTGGTTAGGGCGCTCGACTACTGATCCAGAGTTCCCGGGTTCGAACCCGACCGCGGCGGCTGCGTTTTTATGGAGGAGAAACGCTAAGGCGCCCGTTTGCTGTGCGATGTCAGTGCACGTTAAAGATCCCCAGGTGGTCGAAATTATTCCGGAGCCCTCCACTACGGCACCTCCTTCTTCCTTTCCTCTTTCACTCCCTCTCTTTTCCCGTCCCTTACGGCGCGGTTCAGGTGTCCAACGATATGTGAGACATATACTGCGCCATTTCCTTTCCCCAAAAAACCAATTATTATTATTATTAGCCCAGCGCCCTAACCACTCAGCCACCGCGACCGGGTTTTTGCGTAAAGGAAATGGCGCAATATATGTCTCACAATTAGGCTGACACCTGAGCCGCGCTGTAAGCGAAGGAATAAAGGAGGGATTGAAAGAAGAATGGAGGAAAGGTGCCGTGGTGGAGGGCTCAGGAATAACTTCCACTACCTGCGGATCTTTAACGTGCGCTGGCATCGCAGAGCAAACGGGCGCCTTATCGTTTCGGCTCCTTCGAGAGATAGAGAGAGAGAAAAAAAACATATATTGAAATCTCAATGAGATTAGCGGTGGGCCGTCGCCTTCATCGTTGACGTCTGGCCTTCTCGCAAGGTCGGGCCCCTATTCTTGGGCTCCGCTGAGTCTTGCTGTTTCGCATGCATGCTGCACAGGCGCCCTTTGGGCTGTGAGCTCGGTGCTGGTGAGCAGACCCTCCCATTGCTCTGAACTCGGGGTTTTGAGTTTGTGGAATGCGTAAGTGCGTTTGCACTCCCATGTAATGTGGTATAGCATGGGGGTTGCCCCGCACCACGGGCATGTGTCTCTGAACGGTGTAGGGTACATTTTGTATTGGTGGAAAACAGCGCAACGACGCGGACAGAGTGGAAAAAAATACAGGACAAGAGCTGTCCTGTCAAGAACACAGACTGACAAATATAAAGAGGGATACGGTTCTCTAGTCAATTTCCTGCATTCAAATAATTTGAGGCTACTGACAGCTAAGGAAGGATGTTTTGTGGTCCTTCCGAAAACAATGTTTTCTTTGAAAGCGATGGAGGCTGTGCAGAAAAACTTCGTCCCGGTTTCGACAAAACCAGGAAAAGTAAAAGCCAGAGCTCTGCGCTTGCTAAAGGGTATGAACCTGGACCGGCTTAAAGCAAGTGTCAATAAGGCTAAAGGACTTAGTTTAAAGATTTTTTTCTCAGCGAAGTCGCACAAAGATGGCATGCCATTTCGGGCTATTGTAACTGAGAGGAGCACTTGGCAATATGAAATTTCAGAGTATCTACAGAAATTCTTGGCGACTTTGGCTATTAAGGACCCATTCAGAGTTCGCAACTCTAAAGTAGTGGTAAATGTTCTGCGACATGAAAATCCAGGCTCATGTACAGTGTTCAGTATTGACGTGGTCGATCTGTTCTATTCCCTCCCTCACAATGAATTGATGAACGCGGTTTCAAAATGTGTAACAATTGACAATGATGAAGAACAGTTTATTAGAGGGTGTGGCATTTCTGTGGCTAGCTTTCTTGAGCTTCTGTCTTTTTATTTAAAGTCAATGTTCATTGAATGGGACGGTAAACTGTATACCCAAAAAGCGGGTGTTTGCATTGGATCTAGGGTGGCACCAGTGATTAGCGATATATTTTTGTCCTTTGTTGATCGTGGTATCCAGAAAAATCTGTCGGGAATGGCGTCACGCATCTTTCGTTACGTCGATGACTTCTTGATTTTTGTAGGAAAAACTAACTTTTCAAGGCGCATGACTGATGTACTAAAAGTATTTAAAGAAAATGCTTTAGGTCTAGAGTTCACCACAGAGGTCACGGTCGGTAGTAGGCTACATTTTTTAGATCTGAGTTTGAAGGTTGCGACGGGGCGCGTCTGTTGGGAATATCGTCCAAGGAAGGGAAAACCGCTGTTAAATTATAAATCGCATCATTCCAAAACAGTTAAAACAGGAATTGTGGTCTCATCTCTTTTGTCCTCATTATCAAAATCTTGTATCCATATGGCAACCAACAGCTTCAACGAACAAATTAAAAGGTTGAAGGAAGCTGGATACCCGGATGGTGTTATGTTATTGAGCTGTAACAAGGTAGCCAAAAAGCTTAGGAATCCATCTTTGGTCCCTAGTCCGGGAAAAGAGAAGGAACGGAAAAAGTTTGCCATTCTCCCATACCTACACCGTATGTCACATAATCTTAAAAATGAGGCAAAACGGTATGGCGTAGGGGTGGTTTTTTTCAGCACCCAAGAAACTTAAAAGGGTTTGTGCTGTTTTGGAAAGAAAGGCTGAACAACGAAAAGAATCTGAAACAACTTGTGGGGTTAAGCACGAAACAATGTATGTGCCATGCGCAGAAGAGGTTGTGTACAAAATCCCAATGTCATGCGGACAAATATATATCGGGCAAACGGGGCGTTGCATCAATACACGTTTGAAAGAGCATGCAAATAATCTTGAAGCTAACAAATCTAATCATCTAGTTGACCATGTTCGAGACTGCCAATTTTGTTTTCCTTCATTGCCTTACTGTGATATCCTCTACAAACACCCTTCCCGATTAACTCGTGAGATTATGGAAGCATATCACGTGAAGAAAAAAAAACAAGGTTATGTGTCAGTAAGCCATCTATTTCATTATATGACAGTGAGGTTGCATACCTCGATGCCACGTAGAAACTTGGGTTTTGTCTATGTACTAGCTGATAAGTTGGCCACTTTTTCTATAAAATGTACTGCTTTCCTTACATAAATTTCAGTTGTGAGTCAGCGCTTGTCCTGTATTTTTTTCCACTCTGTCCGCGTCGTTGCGCTGTTTTCCACCAATATGTACCACCAACTCGCCCATTTGGCTATTGTACATTTTGTGTAGATTGTATAGGTTGAAGAATGTTCCTATTTGCAGTCTCCGCTAGTTCACTGTTTCTTGTTGTGTTGATGAGTTGTGTGGCGGAGTGTACTTGAGCCTCTGTCCTCTGTAGCAATTTAGCAGCTCCGCATATACTGGCTCCACTGTGGTAGGGTTCTCTACGGTCTCCAACAGCTCAGCTCGGAACGTGATCTCGCAAACTAATCTGTCCACTCTTGAGTTTCCCGCTATCCCCGTGTGTGCCGGTATACAGAGTATCTTGTGGGTTACTTTTTGGCTAGGGGGCCCTGTTTCCAGGAGGATTCTTAGGGCCGCCTTGCAGACTACCTTGCGCGTAGTTCCTTGATGTGGATTTTGAGTCTGTTAATATGATCAGTTATTTGTTTTTCCGATACTTATTCGGCCGCGGCTAGTGCAACGGCGACTTCCTCCCCCTCTGCTACCGTGTGGTCCCGTAGGGTTGCGTAAGTGATCGGTTTGCCGGCGTAATCCACGACTGCTGCGGCGGCATTGAGTATTATTGTGCGTTTATCCCACGGATAAAGCGCTGCATCCGTGTACAATGTGTTTTCTAGTTTAGCTAAATGGCGTTCCACATAATCTGCCTGCGCCTGTCTTCTAGCCGCGTGGAGATTCGGGTTCATGTTCTTTGGTATAGGACAGACGTGGAGGGTTTTACGGATGTTGTCGGGTATATCGGCGGATCGATAAAAATACCCTTCCATGTCATAACCTACCCTCTTCAGGAGTGCTCTGCCGGCGGCTGACGTTCGGAGTCAGCTTCTGCGTCTTGACCTATGCTTTCGCTAGATCGATGAAGGTGGTTCTGAGCCCCAGCTGCAGCAGCTTTTCGTTTGGCGCGTTTCTTGGCAGGTGTAGCGCTGTCTTGTATGCTTTTCTTAAGTACGTGTCAGCTTGTTCTCTTTCTTGCTTGTTCATGGGGTGGTACGGGAGCGAGTAGGTGACTGCTGACCACCAGACTTCTGACCAGTTTTATCGTATCCGCTTCTTTCATTCCGTATCTTCTTTGGAAGACCCTGGTTATCATACGACTCACCTGCTCCGTTGACTTTTGGAGCAGGCTGATCGTGTGGCTGCACTTCCTACTTTCTTGGATCCACATGCCCAAGGCTCCTTCGAAACCCAGCCGCTGCTGCAGCTGAGTTTTGATGGACGCGAAACGCTAAGGCTCCCGTGTGTGTGCAAAGGCTGGTTTGCGCTCGTGCTCTGCCGCCTGCACGTGCACCGCATTCGTGTATTATAAAGAAAGAGGAGGTGTGCACGCGACCCCTATTCGAACACGGGGAAAGCGTGAGGCATGTGCGAGAGTGACGCCGATTCTTGGCGAGCATTGGTTCTTTTGTTCATGGTTCAGTCGTCGATTGGCTTCAAAATAATAAGGTGGTCGATGTTCTTCGCCGCAGTGTTCCGCATTCGACTTCATCTCATTGGAGGACAACGGGGGTGCCCACATTCACGTTTTCCCGCACAGCACTCAGGGCAGGGACGGTAGCGATTGCCGGTGACGACCACAGAAAGGTGAGTGCTGGAATTAGCACGAAGCTTTGCTTGATTATGAGAGTGCGTGTCCAGTTCCGAGGGCGTTTCTGAGGACCTTAGGTCTGGAAACGTAGTTGCTGTTAGCCGGTACGATGTTACTGAGGTGCAAAAGATCGACAAAAAATACTGGTCGTCTATTTCTGAACAATTTCTACTGGTGACGCCCGGAAATAGCTTGGTTTTAAAGCGTTTAACGTCCCAAAGTGACTTATGCTATGAGGAACACCGCACTAGAGGGTTCCGGAAATTTCGACCGCCTGGAGTTCAATAGCGTGCAGTGACATCGCAAAAGACATCGGCCTCTGGCTTTTCGGCTCGATCGAAATTTGATCGCCGTGGCCGTAATCGAACCCGCGTTTTTTGGGTTATCAGCCGAGCAGTTTCGCGGTGGTAGTAGTAGTTTATTTATTAAAATAATAGTAAAAAGGAAGGAAAATATTTTTAACAGCCCCGGCATCTGCCACGACACTGAAGCACCTGAGGTGGGGCAGCGGAAATACAGGATAGCAGGCAGAATGGAGAAATGAAATGAAATAGGTTAGGGGACAGGAAGAAAGAATCGGGGGAGAAGTAATATACACAAACTATTTACACAATAGGAAATGCGTCCAGGTTGTGCGCGTGATTAGTTCATGTTGGAGGAATTAAAACACACGCGCACCGCACCATGTTGGCTACAACTGGAGTGGGGCGTCCAGTTATTAATCGTTCAAGGTAGAACTCGCGGAGCGTTCGGTCACTGCGTGTAACTACCTGGCGGAGAACAGACGGGTCGTCAAGCCCGTGTGTTCGAGGAGCGCAGAGGCTCAGCAAGGTTCGCTCACGAGTGTGCTCACTGCCCTGCGGCGACAATAGCGTCTTGAGGGAGTCTGGTAGTATGCCCAGCGCCCTATAGGCCGCAAGCATATCGCGACGAGCATGGGCGAACGCGGCGCAGTGAAGGAGCAGGTGTTCTAGTGTTTCCACTGCACCGCAGCCGTCACACACATCACTCATCGCGATTCCGTGACGCTCCCGTCGTTCCCCGGGCCAAAAGCAGCCAATGCGCGCGCGGAGGATAAGTGCGCGACAGCCGGAGACACTGTCAATGCGCTCACCTTCTGCGTTGCGTGGGTCGGGGTGCTGCTTTCGGAAGTAGTCGTGGATGGTCGCACGCACATCCTTCAACGCATGGGGCAGATCGCTGGCAGGTAGTTGATGCGGAGCGGTCGCGAAGTCGTCAGCTTCTTCGCTTCCGGTGATGCCGCAGTGACCGGGCACCCACTCTGTACACACGGCGCATCATCTCTGCGCGAGGCGCTCGATGCGCGAGCGAATTTCCCCCACTAGTGGGGTACCGCGGCCGTTAGACTGCAGGCGGCTGAGGGCGGCGCGGGAGTCGCACAGCACAGCACTCATGGGCGGCGGAGGGCCGAGGGTGAGCAGCAGGTCCAGCCCGAGCCGGATCTCCATCAACTTCTCCGTGGTAGAGGAGCCCAGGAAGGTTGCGTGTTGCTGGCTGTGCAGTCGCAGGACGGGGATGGTAGCCGCCGCTGCAAGGGAGAACTGTCGCGGGCCACTGACCCGTCGGTGTACACGAGGAGATGGTCCTGGAGCTCCTCGTGCATGACGGCTCTGGCCAGCTGCTGCACACCACAGAGGGGTGTGCTCCACTTTCCCGCGATGACGACGATCTCTCGCTGTACCTCCGAGGCAGCAGGTCAGAACGGGCAGGAGCCGTAGGGGGTGGGCCTTGTGTCAATTGCTCATACTCGAGAAGCGCCGCGCCCATTCGTGAGCGCGGGTGCGAGCGCATATGCTGCAGTAGCGAGGCGCCGTCCGGTGCGCGGTGAAGCCGGTCGATGTGATTCAGTGCCCTGTGCGCTGCCTGAAGCTAAAGTGGCCATGCTCCTGCCTCGGCCAACGTTGCGGCGCACTGCGAGTTTTTGGGCAGGCCTAGACACACGCGCAGGGACTTGCGGTGCTGGAGCTCGAGTTTCTTCCAGCACGGCTTGCGCACCGTGACGAGCGTCAGCGCATAGAGCACCGCCCCCAAAGCTGCGGCATTGTATAGCCGCAGCGCAGCTTCCTGGGAGGAGCCCTGGCCTCGAGCGGTGAGCTTGTGCTCGGCGGCGGTGATCCTCTTCATCTGCAGACGGGCCTTGGTCGCCGCGGGGTGGAAGAAGAGGCGCCAGTCGATGTCCCGGCCAAGGTACCGCACTGATTTACGCCACGGAATCGGAGTCCAGTCTGTTGACAGTGGCGCAAGTTGCGCACGCGTACGCGAAACGCAGGCCATGGCCACCGGTTTGTCAGCGCTCAGCGACAGGCCAAGGCCGCGTAAGCTGGCATCGATTGCGGTCAGAGCTCCCTGAAGGCACCCCCGCACGCGGAACGCCTCGCCCGGTGGTCCCCGGCACCACATAGCTATGTCGTCTGCATATATGGACGTGTACACATGGTGCCGGCCGCTAGTCGGGAGGGAGGTCGGCACCGCCGACATGGCAACATTAAACAGAAATGGTGATAAGACGGAGCCCTGTGGCACGCCCATGTCCACCGGGCGAGGCTTACCCCCTACTCGTGCGCGCATGGTGCGCCCGATCAGGACGCCGTGAGCGTATCGCAAAAGGCTCCCGCCCACACCGGCCTCCTCAGTCGGTGTCGTGCTACTCCCCTGTCTTCTCGTTTTTCCCGCTCCTCTCCCTACTTCTATCGGCAAGCCGGCAGTGGGTGTGGTGGTTGATCCACCAGTAGACTATACAAGCTCGTGCCTTCACCTTTCCACTTCTACTCAACCATTAACTCACTTGCGGCGAATATTCGAACACGGGGAAAGCGCGAGGCACGTGCGGGAGCAAAGCCGGTTCTTGTCGAGCGTTGGTTCTTTTGTTCGGGGTTCAGTCGTCGATGAGCTTCAAACTTCCCTGTTTGGATCTGCACCAAACCCTGGCCAATCTCCCACCGTGGGTAGGTGCCATCATCCTTCAGGCAACAACAACAACAACTAATAAGGTGGTCGATGTTCTGCGCTGCAGTGTTCGCCGCTCGACTTCATCTCATCGGAGGACAACGGAGGTACCCACATTCACGTCTTCCAGCCCAGCACCCAGGGTAGTCTCGGTGACAGCCACGGAAAGGTGAGTGCTGGAATTAGCATGAAACTTCTCTTGAGTTTGAGAGTGCGTGAACGTTTCTGAGGATCCTAGGGCAAGAAACGCAGTTACAGTTCAGCAGTATGCTGTTACTGAGGTGCAAGAGATCCACAGGAAGCACTTCTCTTTTGCTGGGGGCCTTCTTTATGGTGACGTAAGGCTTTTAAAAGCCTGATTTCATGGGGTTTGAAGTCTCGGAGTGACTCAGGCTTTAAGAGACGCCGTAGTAGAGGGCTGCGGAAATCTTGACCGACTAGAGTTCTTAACGTGCGGCGACATCGCACTGTACACGAGACTCTATCATTTCGCCTCCATCGCAATGCGACCGCCGAGGGCCAGGATCGAACTAAACTCTTTTGTTTTGCAGCCTGGCATTAAAATCACTGAGCCATTGTGGCGTCTCAGGCAAATGCGTCTCTCTTGCAATTTCTGCGGAAGTTTTGAACATTCGCAGTAAATGAAACGCTACCCGCACCTTGATCCCTTCATGTGCGAAATACGAGGGAGGTTGTCATAGGTAGAGCAGGTGCGAACACCGCTTCAGGTGTGGTTGCTGCCGCCTTCAAGGAGCATAATGGTAATGCCCTGGTTTTACACGACATTAGGGTCCATAGAGGCACCTTACTGAATGAAGCTGAATGTATGGTTAAGATAAGCGGCAGCTGTTCAAGGTGCAATTCAACGGTATCCATCGGATTTGTTCGATAGGCGAAACCAACGAACTCATGAAGCGAAAAATAATGGCTGGCTATTTAGTATTCATGAGCACAAAAAATCGTGCGAAATCACGGTTTTCTGCGGGTGGACATTACCGCCAAATACCTCAAAGCCCGACCAAGGCATCGACTTGACCACAGAAGCACATACATGTCCAGCATTCTTGGACCAAAATTTTTTTTGTTATGGAAATATTGAGCGTAATGGTCCATTTTTACGATCTGTAGCAAGATATTTCTTTCGAAGTTTTCGATGGCTTGCATCGAGCACTTACGACTGCCATAGAGAGAGAGAGACTCTTTAATGAAGAAACAGAGAATTTAGCCGGCGTTTCAATATCGCTGGCATGCTACTCTGCGTAGGGAGGGGAATTTGGGAGATAAAGACTGAAGGAGAGCAGCGTGGAAGAGGTGGAAGAAAAAAAACGAAGATAAAATGCAGCCGTGAAAGGGGTACTAAGGATGTAGTGGCGAGTATTGATGTAACCTATGGAATCATGGAGTGCATAGTCCGACGAATGGGCTGACGAAGTTCACTGCAAGAAGAATGCATGAAGGTAACCTGCAAGTGAATTTAGAGCTTATCGAGGTGTCCAATGTCTTTTAAATATGTAAAAAGAAAGTTCATTGCAAGTCTCTGTTGCCTGAAGCAGGCTAAGGGGCCTAAAACTTTGTCCATTGATAGGGGCACTGGGCAGAGCTTCTGCATGCAATGTTCATAGTACGCACGCTCGTTAGCATACCCAGGGCACTCAAGCAGGATATGTTCCACAGTTTCTAACGGCTGCCATAAAAACCAATGGAAACGGTTTGGCGACAGCAAAAACGTTAATAAGGAAAAATGCAGGCCTGACGACGATAGGTGCGCGGATATACTGATTGTTATAGTGAAATCTCTTAATATACAGTCGCGTTTACATGAATTCGACAGAAGTTCACTCTAGTTCTTCTTTTGAGGGAAAGAGCAGGTTTTTTGAAAGAAAGGCCTGACTCACCCTTTACTCTCTTTTTCCACGTCTTGTACTCTCTCTGAATAATGCGACTGGAGTCGACCTCTGTCACATTCATGAAAACGCCGCTCACGAACACATTGCGTTCATAAAGTTTTGAACATTCGCAGTAAATGAAACGCTATTCCAGAGCGCACCTCTAACTCCCTTAACTCACGGCTTGGTTGAGGTGTCCACTAAGATGTGATAAACACACCGCGTCTTTCATTTCCCGGTATTGAATGTTTTACTGGCTAGGCCTTTAGGCCAGCAGCGAGGAAGGCACCCTGTCAGGTTTATATAACGTAGCAAACCTGTAATCGCTTTTGCTGTAATATACTTAATTCAAAACAATTATTTCGTCGAAAAGAGCCGGCTACAGGAGAGACATGCTATGTGGTCGTTAGCCCATGGTTGTTGGCGGCCTGGTCGGCCCATTCAATGATCCAGGCTTTCTTCCTTAAACCCAAGCTGGTCAGCACGGCCTACCATTGCTCTAGAGAATGAACTTTAATAAATCCGGCGGAGGAGGTGAAACGCAAGAGGCGCCCGTGTGCTGTGCGATGTCAGTGCACGTTAAAGATTCCCAGACGGTGTAAATAACTCCGGAGACCTCCAATAAGGCGCTTCTTTTTAACTCCCTCATTTATCACCTCCTGTATCGTACGTCTAAAGGGAATAGGCACACATTGCAGCAAGGTGCTGTGCCGACGAAGAAAAAAGCCCCTCGGCAGTTTATTCCTTTCCTTTTTAAAGGCCACGAAACGAAAGAGGGGAAGGGGAACGAGGGAGGGAAAGATGCGGCCCGCCGTTCTCGGGCTGATAAGCTGCTATCTGATACATCTTCTCTTCTGTATAAAAAAACAAAAAACAAAAAGACAAACTACGATATTTGGCGGAAACTGCAGTCATAGTGAAGTCGTCGAGGTTCCGCACGTTGCCTGGTTGATTTCCGCGGACCTGACGAGGTGAGATCGTTTTCATGCGTAGCTGCTTTTGGATCTTCGATGTTCTGTCTGTGCCGTGGAGATTGTTCTTGCGAGATGTCGACGTCCCGGCCTGTCTCCTGAGCCGCGTGCGTCGGATGCACCATGTTTTGTCGGTCTGTATGTGCGTGTCCTCCCCGGCGGTCGATATCCTGGTCTTTGTCGCTGAGACACTGTTTTCCCAGGCTGTCGACGTCCTGATCTCTGTGCATACTTTCATCGCCTCCGGGAATGTGCAACAAGTGTTGCCTGTTTCGCCTCAAGAGCCGCTGGTTCTCAGTCTTCACCACGTACGACCTCGGTGCTGCTTTCTCGATTACTGTTGCGGTGCGTGACCAGTTGTCGCCGTGCACACGAACTGAACTGCCCTCTTTGAGAGGTGGCAGTACCTTTCCCCTCGAAGATTGGCAATGCTTTCGCACTGGGACACTGGAATCCTCGTTGTATTCAGGCAGGGAAGTGCGGAGGCGTCGGCCTTGCAGCAGTTCGCCCGGAGAGCGGCCATCTTCTAAGGGAGAAGAACGATAGGCTAAGAGACCCAACCAAAAGTCACCGCGTGACTCATTCGTCTTCTTAAGGATGCGCTTAATTATCTGAACCCCCTTTTCCGCAAGCCCATTTGACCTTGGGAATTCTGGACTCGATGTGATGTGCTGGAAGTCGTACTTCTGCGCAAACAAACGGAATTCTCGCGATGAAAACTGGGGCCCGTTGTCAGTCCACACTTGCACCGGGATGCCGTACCGTGAGAAAATGGCCGATATCTTGGCTATGACCTCTTTTGCCGCTGTGCCTCTTAGCTTCTCTACTTCAGGGAAATTTGAGTGGGCATCGTACACTACGACATAAGCGGCTCCACCAAACTGGCAGAGGTCAATTCCTACGCGGTACCATGGCCTATCCGGGGTGGGCTGCATGAGCAAGGATTCCCTCTGCTGGTTGTACGCATACTTTTGGCAAGTACTGCACACTCGCACGAACTCGTCAATGGCACTGTTGAGCGCAGGCCAGAATACCAATCTCCGCGCTCTGGCTTTGCATTTATTTAGTCCAAGGTGCCCCTCGTGAATCCTCTGAAGAATTTCTGCTCACATAGATTTAGGTATGACAACTTTAGAGCCCTTGAGCAGTATTCCTTCTACCACAGACAGCTCTCTGGCAAACGGCTTCAGTTCACCGTCGATGGCAGCCCCTTGTGAAATTCGCTGTCTCACCTCGCTTAAGTATGGGTCATCCCTGATTTCCTTTTCCAGACGCTCTTTCATTGGCGTGCTTACGATGCTGGAGACGACCTGTACGGCATGGATGTCGCAGTCTGCTTCCGATGAGGCACTCGACGCCTGCGTTGGCACTGGTGCACGTGACAACACGTCCGCCAGCAGCAAGTCTTTGCCAGGAACGAACTGCAACGTATAATCATATTGTAGCCGCCTAATAAAAAAAAAACGCTGCAATCGCGGAGGCATGTCTGCAATGTTCTTTTGGGAAATTGCAAGCAAGGGCCTATGGTCAGTTTCGATCAGTACCCTGCGGCCATAAACAAAATGATGGAACTTTTCGCATGCGAACACTACCGCAAGCGTTTCCTTTTCAATTTGCGAATAGCGGGTTTCGCTATCTGTTAGGGTCCTTGATGCGTACGACACTGGTCGCCAGTCACTGCCATATCGCTGCAGTAGTGCAGCGCCCAAACCAGTCCCCGAAGCGTCCGCAGTGATCTTGGTTTCCTTTGCTTCATCAAAAAGCGCGAGTAATGGAGGGTTTGTCAGTGCGTCGCAAATTTCTCTCCATTCACGCTGATGCGCCGCCGTCCATTCAAACATGACGTTTTCTTTTAAGAGTGTCCGCAGTAAGACTGTCTTATCACTCAGTGACGGGACGTACTGGCGAAAGTAGTTAACAACGCCCATCATTCTGCGCACTGAATGCCTATCTTGCGGCGCCGGCAGCGAAAGGACACTGTCAACTAAGTTGCGACCGGGACGAACGCCTTGCTCACCTATTACGTCGCCCAAGAACGCAATTTCTTTCAACCCAAACACGCATTTCTGCCTGTTAAACGTCAAGCCCGCCTGTGCTGCCCGCGTTAGCACGGCATGGAGGCGCTCGTTATGCTGCTTCTCACTGTCACCCCACACTAGAATATCATCAATGTATATGCGGACGCCTTCCAGTCCCTCGAAGATTTCAGTTAGCGTTTTCTGGAAAACTTCGCTCGCTGATGAAATTCCAAAAGGAAGACGCAAAAATCGGTAACGCCCAAATGGTGTCGCAAAAGTACACACCCGCGATGTAGCTTCGTCTAATGGGATTTGATGGAAACCTGCATTTGCGTCTAGCCGGGAAAAAAACTTTGCACCCGACAGCTCTGCCTCAATCTCTTCCCTTGTTGGCATTGGATAGTGCTCGCGTTTGATGTTCTTGTTGATTTCCCTTGGATCCATGCAGACACGAAGCACTCCATCTTTCTTACGCGCTATCACCAAAGGGCTTACCCATTCTGTGGGCTCATCCACCTTTTTGATAATGGCAGCCTTTTCCATGCGCTCCAGTTCTTGTCGAAGAGGGTCCCGGAGGGCCAAAGGTACTCTTCGTGCTGGATGCACTACTGGGACAGCATCCGCCCGCAGGACCATCCGGTACTGCCGTCCAACACACCCCGTACCCTGGAACAAGTCTGGAAAGGCTTTCTCCGGTGCTGTCTCATTCCATTCCACCGAATCCACAGCTTTCGGCACTAGCCCAAACTGCTGACATGTCTGCAGCCCTAGTATGGCCTGCCGACCCTTCTTGACCACGAAGAAGGTCACAACGTGTGCCACACCGTTGAGAACAAGGATCTCTCTATCCACTCCGACATGCTTGATAGCACTGCCGTTGTACGCCTTCAGCACTGCAGTGCTTTTCTGGAGGCTCGCGGTGTTTTTCAAACGACGGTAAAGAGTTACAGGAACTATGTTTGCTTGTGAGCCTGTGTCAACTTTGAATCTAATTTCTTTGCCGCGTATGTTTCCGCTGACCGTCCAGTCTGCACCGGCCCCGTCGCTGATTCCGCACACTCCGATATCTAAAATATCGAACCCGTCCTCCATCTTATCTTCTTTTACTTCATCTACCCGTCTGCTCTGGCGGCGCCTGCAGCATACCGCAAAATGATTCGGCTTCTTGCAAGCATAACATATCTTTCCATACGCCGGGCAGTCTCCTTGCGCATGAGCCCTGTTGCATTGTCGACATCGAAAAGGTTTCCGGTCATGCTCCCGTTTGTGGGCGTAGTCTACTTGTAGGGTGTCATTCGACCAAGCAGCATTTTGCCGCGCCGAGACCTCGGCCGCTTTGCACATCTGCTCCGCCTTCTGTAAGGTTAGGTCCTTCTTCTTCTTCTTCTTCTTCTCCTCAAGTAATATGGCACATACCCACGTGGGGGGGATTGGCCAAGGTATAGGGTAGAATGCCAATGAAGCATTTGCGCGGGGAAGGAAACGTCAGAAGACTGAATCAAGATAAAAAAAAAAAATTGGGACAAATAAAATGAATTCAAGAGGTATGAGTCATCCGGAATAGAATCAATCTAGCCTTTTTTGGACATGCGAAAGAATTTTGTGTATAGCTAACAAGATAATCGATTAGTTGCACTAATGTAATCGTGAAGGTAGCCGCATACACTGCTTAACGGGAATCCCTTGGCACTCGCACCGAACGATAGAAGAACTGTAAGAGACAGAGGCAGTCCTAGTCTCGAAAGAGGAACCTCCAGATATTGCTTTCTCTGAACCGCGAACCGCCGGCAAGAGAGGAGAAAATGATCGATTGATTCAACTTGCCCACATGATACACAAAGGTTTGTCGCAGCGAACCCGCACCTGCATAAGTACAAGTTTAAGTGAGGTATTCTACATCGCAGGAGCGTCATGGACAGTTCACAAAGACTTGACTTACACCACCGGATATTCCATGGGTACTTTAGGTGTTGAAAGTCCACGGTATTCAGCAACGGATCACTCAAAGTGGCTGAAATATGTTGAAACCGCTGGAAACGTGAAGCTGCTAACAGAATGAGGTGAGGGACGGGATATATTACAGGTGCGCTGAGAGCTGACCTTGCCAATAAATCAGCCACCTCGTTAAAATTCTTTCAGAGCTTCTTCTTCTTCTTCTTCTTTACCCGGCTCCTCGGCAGCTCTTCGTCTTCTTTCCGCGAGCCTAAGAATGCGGGTCATCATTCTGATTCCTTTTCTTCCTTTTCTCTCTTCATCTTCTCCCCCGAGCCCTCAGAAGCCAACGGCAATTCCAACGGCAGACATTTTGGAATAATGAGCATTCTAACGCTGACGCATTAAACAACTTCAAAATTTGCATTAGTTCTTTAAATATTTGATACCAACGCGCAAATATAGAACAACGGACGGCTAACTAGGACTCAACTTTTCAGCCGACTTTACAGGTCACTAACTGGGCTCCGCAAAGTTATAGTTGCCTTAGACTGAACTTGATAATCTTGCACAAGTGTATTAGCGATTGGATAGGCACTTTCAAAAATTAATCGAAGTGCGCAGCCATAATAGAGACTGGGCTGTGTTTGTCGGACAGTAAAGTGTTGGCGATTCTTCTACGGCTTCATCAGCAAAAAGATTAACCATTAATCAGATGGCCATAAAAAGGTCTATATTAAAATGAGAGACTTAATATGTCATTTGCCAGAAAAAGAAAGGGCTATAAAATGCAATGTTTCGTTTCGGTGCTGTGCTATGACAGGATTTGGTATCAAATATTTTGCCACTTCTTTATAATAAATGTTACTCTTTTACTTACCGTGTAGAACATCACTAATTTCTTTTCTTCGCTTCCTTCTAGCCGCCCTTAACCATCTGAACGCCTTTTCGGGAAATATACTTTTCTGGCAAGACCTGGGCCGACCCAGACAAACGGATTGCACTTATCGTTTGAAATCACGCAGTTTTTTCTTGTCTTGAGCACGGCGGACGCACATTACTCTTCACATCGATTAGTCTCTTTAATAAAGTTGTGATCTAATCCGTGCTGCGCTTGGTTTACACCACTGCAGAAATGCACGAGTGCTGGCTCGTGCTTTGCTGCCGCGCATATACAACTGCATGCATCCGATTGATCGCGGTCCTCCTTCGTGACGTCACCAAGAGCGACATGTATGCTTCAATTCGACCACAACACGTGTGCTTCCGCTCTGCCATTCTACAGTGGGTGCGTGTACAACAGCTGCATACAGCAGCTGTGCCAAAAAAAATCTAGTTGGTATCCCAGGCTTAAAACTGAGAAAGCAGCTTAACGGGGCCCATGAGATCATTACCCGAACTTTTGTCTTTTAAGGGGCGTAAAGTATTGATGCGGTAATAAAGACACAGACGATGCATTTCGCAACGCTCACGGCACGGGTAATCGTAAAGTGGCTCATTACCCGTGTCCCGGGGTGCTCCAGCAACAATCAAACATTGCGTTACTGCAGTCAGACGCGCAAACTGTACTGTGCACCTTGGTTACTATTGAAGAGAAACAATCCCCCGCCGTGGGTATGTGCCATCACTTTAGAGGCAACAACATCAAAAACTTCGTAGCTGATTCTTTGCTGGTTGACAGTTTGAGAGTGCCACCCATTGCTGTCGCCATCGACGGCCTGCGAGCACGGTCGCTGTGCGCGCCGGGCACGAGACGAGAAGACTGAATGCCTCTTGGTAGCTGTTCCGCCGCGTTGCTCTTCTTTGAAAAGGCCGTAGCAATCAGACAGTGAGCTCAAATGCCGCCTGACAAGCCGGGAAGTGGCAATGAAGCTCGGAAGCCTGGATCCTCCTCTGCAGAGCGCCGCTGCCAGAGACGCGGTCCCGGCGGTAGAGACCAAGGCGGCACCCGTATGCCGGACATCCCTGGAAGCCCCTCGCGGAGCTCTGCGGGCAGCGACAGTGCACCCAGGCGCATACAACCAGCATTCCATCAAAGACGTATGCACGGTAGGCCGTTCCAGCTGCAAGATGACTCCATTCGGTGCCATTTTCGTTCTGCTTCAGATTGAGATTCAGAATAAATTTTAATGTTTTAACCGGACCCCTACCTACTTTCTCCGGCATGGCACGTAGGCCTCTGGGAGAGGAGTTGGGGGTTTATTCACTACAAGACTAGCTCTTAAGTTTAAGTGATGCTGCAGCTGCCAGTTGGGTCTGTTCCTTTTGCTCCCTAGAGTCTGGTTTTCTACATCTTTTATTCTCGCTGTGATTTGCGTCCTGAATTTCGCAAAGTACCTACTATACTGAGCTTTTAGCGACATGTAGATGTGGTTGTGCCTTTTTTAAGGGATATACCTTAGAGAGGTTGATGTGTCATGGCCAAGCATGCAGTGGAACTTTTGGGCTTGACAACCCCCGCCGCCCCGCCCCTTATAACCAGACCTCCACAACCGCCGTGTAGTGCACTCATCGGCAGGTGCCAAAGGACACTGCCTCCGACCAGCTGGCAAGGCGGACCCTGCTGGAGGTACCGGTCCAGATAATGTTTTTCCAGCCAGTCCCTCAGCTGCGGCGTTGCCGGTGGGACTTGGCCATGGTGTGGACGGGTGACCTCCGCTGACACTGCTGCCGTCGGCTCCTGCCTGCCATCGCCAGCATGGCCAGTGTCCGACGGTGTTCACTCGGGAGCGCTCAGCATTGATTCGCCGCTGTCCAGCAGCCCGGTGAATCTCGAACAGCCGAGCCGCCCGGCTTCCGCGGCAATCCGCACCCTGGCCAAGATAGCACGAAATCGCCTCCTGTACGTGCCATTGAAACCTGGTACACGCGCCTAGCCTGACAGACAAGTTGAAGTTTTTGAATGTATGCTGAGAAGAAAGCCTACTCGTATAGGTCGATAACGTTCAAGGAACGAAGTCACGCATTCATAGAGGGGCAGCTACCACTGTAGAATGTCCTTAAGCCTGCATGTATTGGTCTTTGAGCTAGTAGTTGGCTCATTATTTCCAGGTAAGAACAGCATGGGCTAAAAGAAATCGACGATTAATAATAGAGCTAGGCTTATGAAATAGTAAAAAAGTGCGGGTCATTACTGTTTTCAGCGCCTGTCTGTGTCATGTCTCGTTTAGCTCTTCTGCTTTTGTGAGTTCAGAATTAGTCAGTGTATAGTAAAACTAAAAAGTAACTGCCATCAGCCGAAAGGACCGGATGCTGCTGTATCCGCAAAGAGTGTTTTTATTTAGAAAATTCTTTTCGAGCAGTGATCAGGCCCTGATGGTGACACAGTGCTGTGGCAAATGGAAACGCAACATCTGATCAACGAGCTTTTTTAGTCATGGTTCGTCCTTTTCAATATCCTAGCACACGCTACAAGATTTTGATTGGTATAGACCCAGCTTGGCACTGGGCCAGAAAAGAAGCACATGCTCTATTGACGAGACCAACATGAGGAAGAAAGTAAAAGTCGTAGCCAAGCTCACGAAGAGCCTCAAACTGCAGGCAACATACAAGTCTTATGTATCATCATCCAGTCAAGATAACGAGGTTCACGGCTAACTGTCAAAATTTAATCCTGATTGAAAAAAAAAGTTCCTTTGTTGCTTCTTTCGCGTGGTTTCCTTGGTGCTTGCAAATCCGCCGTCACACGCAATTCACATGTTACCTGAAATTTGTACGGCGAAAAAGCAATTCGCTTTTGTTCCGACAGGAGCTTCCGTCTAGTGATTAGACAGTTATTATAATTTTTATCCGTCAGTAGTTCGATTCGTGTCGTGCGAAGAAAGAAACTAAAAATAACGTCACTCATTTAGGTTTAATGACGTGTTCTATAAAGCAGTGTGTACTAACACTGCAAGAGGTGAAGTAATGCCCTAGTATCGATATCTATAGTAGACGCATACAAAACGCTTCATTCGGCACCCAATTAAGATAGTTTGTAGTTCTGTTCATTTCAGAGTGTTAGGCTACGGTGGATTTGTGAAGGACCAATTACGGTCGTGAAATGCTTCGCTTTCAAATTCCTAAACCTTCTTAATTCCTACAGCGTGTCCTCTCCATTTTCTTAATAAAGGTTTGCTGTCTAAAAACCTGGCATCGAACTTGATTATTTGAGTACCTCCTTAGATCTGTTGCATGTTTCTGGTATCAAAATGTATGCTCATGGTGTCGTGTTTTGTTACCATTCTTGTCATTTCAATGCTCGTGATTTTGTTCTTCAAAGCAAATTCTTCGCTCAGATTTGTATAAGTAAGCTTGATCACTTTTTGTTGTTGTTTTATGTACCCTGTTGTTGCCGCTGTTTCTTGTAGAGAAGATGCGCTGCTTTGTCAAGCAAATCTAAGGCTTTTTGGATGCACCTCCTAATAATACATGATGCTGAATTAAAAGCATTTTGTATTTTTGTGGTTTCGGGGGGGGGGGGGGGGGGGCTTAACGTCCCAAAGCGACGACTCAGGCTACGAGGGACGTCGTAGTGGCAGGCACCGAAAATTTCGACCACCTGGGGACCTTTAACGCACACTGAGATCGCACAGTATACGGGCCTCCAGAATTTCCCCATCGAAATTCGCCTTCATTAAAATTCAACCGCCACGGCCGAGATCGAACCCGCGTCTTTCGGGTCAGCAGCCGAGATTTTGTGTTTTTGTACTCGTACAGCGGCGGCTATGATAGGAGCTGTGGGAAAGAAGGCGCCTGGCCTTGCGCACAAAGACACCCCAAAAGTGCACACTTTGTCAGTATCGATGATTCATCATTAGAGAAGCGGTTATTTCTGGGGTTTATAGAGATCGTAGGTAAGACCAACTGATTGTGCACATCGTTTTTCTTACGGCAATAATGTTACTTTCCAGGACCCCCAGAAGCTGAAATCGCGGCTCGGGCTTACTCTGACCGTGCTTGGAGTCACTGTATTGATGACGCTTGTGGCCTTGGCGATCGTCTCACTTGTATGTCCCTCTCCAGCGCACTGGGGGAACACCTGCAAGACGCACGCCTGCCTCGCCTACCCGACCAGACTTCTCGCCTCCATCAATGAATCGGTGGACTCGTGCCAGAGCTTCACGCACTTCGTCTGCGACGGCTGGCGTCACAAGAACCGACATACCGTTTGGAGCGACCAGTTCATTTCTCTGTTGGACAAGGTGACCGCGTCGCTGAAGAGTGCAGACGTGCCTGCATCGGGGCAAGACATGGAGCAGCGGGCCGCCATCATGTACAGGAGTTGCGTCGATGTGCTCGAAGGGGAGAGAGACGAGCTGCCAGCCGTCAAGAACGCGCTGGTTGAGGCAGGCATCGTGTGGCCGAAGCCTTCCAAGGGCGCAGACATTCTGTACACGCTCCTCTGCAGCTCTTTGAAGCTGGGTTGGGACGTGCTCCTGGACTTCGACGTCGCGCCCGATGGAGGCGGGATCAACCTACTTTCTAGCAAGTTCCTTTACTTCGTGGTCAAGATGTATAGAGACTTCGCGACCGGCACGGATGAGGCGTACTTTGGGTTCCTGAAAGAACGCTTTCACGCCGAAGGCGAGGATACGGTGACGTACCAGGACACTTACGCGTTGGTCGAAACAGCCCTGAGCTACCTCTCTAATGCTCGTTAAGAAGCAGCTGACGAGTATAACGCTGACGTTCTTCTAAACATGACTCAGCTTGGCCTCACGGAAGTTAAGTGGACAGCGACGCTTTTAAAACTTGACATCAGGATGAACAGTAGTCTCACGCTGACGACCACACCGCCCCGTTATATGGAACGAGTGTTGTACCTCTGGTGGCGGTACGGCACGGACTCAATCCATACATTGATCTCTTGGTGCACTGTTAAAGTGGCTGCCCTTTTCGCGAATAAAGACTTAATTTTCAACTATTGCAACCGTGTCTTCCAAACGACGTAGGCCCATTACAGGATTTTCTGCGTCACGAGAGCAATGTTCTTCTCAGGGCACACACTGTTCGACAAATACTACGCTGAGGTCCTTCAAGGCGAAGCACTTAATCTCGCAAAAAGTGTGGCTCAGTCCGTGCGAACCGCTTTTTTCCGGCGCCTTTCCATCTGGACGTACTTTGACGAAGGCATCAACGTGGTCAGCAACTGGAGCTCTTCGGAAATCGTCTTCCGTAACATCGAGCACACCGGAGAGGAGGAAATCCTGGCTGCAGACCATGTGCCTGACTTGAATAATTCTTTCGTGCGGAACTGGCAACAGTCGGTGAACGTCAGAAAGGACGTAGAATTCGGACATATGTTAGACTTTATGCAAGATTTGGAGGTGTCCATCGTGTCCTACGACAAGCGAGACTTCGAGCTGATGCCTTACGCTCTATACTTCCCTCTATTTGATTAACAGCTTCCTTCGTCTTTAAACTACGGCGGCTTAGGAGCTGAGGTCGCCTTAGCACTGGCGACCTTGTTCCTTTCCGCCTACTACGCAACCAATGCTTCGTTGGTTGAGCCCCTGACGGACTGCTTGAAAGCAGGCACGTCCGGCAGCGTCGGTGAACTAGGGTATTACGCCAAAGAAGTAATTGGCTATGACGCTCTTGTGGATGCCTACAATGCCGAAGAGAGAGCTTTGGACAGCAGCAGCCTATTCGGTTTGGAGAAGTATAGCGGACTGCAGCTGTTTTTCATCGCGCTGTGTTGCGTCAATTGCTATGGCGGCTCTGAAAATACAGACCACGAGTCGATCTGCACTCGCGCGCTCCGGCACATGCCACAGTTCGCCAAGGCTTTCAACTGCACTCCCGGTGACCCGATGAATCCTCCTAAGCAGTGGAAACTGTTTTGAGATTTCTGTTCGTGATTCGAGTTTTCTGTTTGTGTGCGCGTGACTTCTCCGTTACCGCGTTTTGTTTATTGATGATGTGGCTATAAATGCCCTTCACTGAGCCGGTTTTTATAGAACTATAGAAATCTCGATAGTAGAAGGTGTCGTCGTCTTAGCGTATACGTCGGGAGCCATTAGCTTGCGCGCACTGGTATTAAATTTTGAGGAAGACCACTAATGTGTGTTAGTTTGTCCTGATAGCCTTTAAATGCCATTTTGACCTTGCGAGGATCTAAAAATAGAAATTTTGTCGGGTGTTGCGTTCCGTTTCTGCCGCGAGCGAATAAAGTGTATGGCGGTTTGAGTCAGTCGCGCTCGACCTGTGCGAACTTGTCGCTGAATCTGATTCCGAAATATCGTTTTGTGTGGGAATTGTAGAAGCTATGAAAGAGCTTAAGGAAAGAGAGCAGGAGTCTAGCAGCAGAATTAGCAGTGGAACAAGAATAGAAGAATGCAATTGAAAGAGCTAGTGACATTCGTCGTTGCGGAACAAAGCAGAGTTGAATACCTCAACACTAAAGCTGCAATATTCCGTGCTACTAAGATGACGCTAGAAAAATATTTGAGAGAACCGATATAAGGGAGCTCTTGTCCTTTCTAGCGTCAAAATTTTAGTCGGCGGGGACATCCGCACAAAACGGGTCCTCGGTCCCGAGAAATCTCGCGGAACGGTAACCTCGTGGCACATATGACAAATGCTTTTCTTGAGCATTATCAAGGGCTACTGGCGTTTCGGGATATGAAGTTAGACACTTTAAGCGCGTATTATGTCTTAGCGAAAGCGATGTTTCCGGAAAAGAACTTGAACGCGCCATTTACAATCTAAAACCAGGAAAGTTTCCCCGGCTTCAATGTTTGAGCACGCGGCCTTGTTTCCCCGATGTTAAACGCGGTTTTAATTTTTTTTCTGCGATCTAAACTTATTGACTTCTTCTTGTGCCAATCAGTTATTGGCATTCCGTAAACTAGCGTGGCGTATTTTCATGACGCCATGCGTGACGTCACAATAAGCTGACCAATAATCATTGGGGCGCTTTTTCATGGCGTCAGGTGTTACAACGCCAACGACCCCGAAATGAACGGGCAACAGGAATTTAACAACTCCCTCTGTAAAAAAAAAAGAAAAAAAGCCGTCCGTACTTTTCGCCTCTGAGCGGCCACTCGTTGCCACAACCGTCAACAAATCGAAAGCATGTGCATGCTCGTCTGGTCTTGCATGCAGTCCTCGATGCTTTAAGAGTAGCAGGGTGCCGCCGCCGGGTGGCGCTCTCTCACCATCATAGCGTCCACACGGGCAGCCATCGTTTAAGCTTTCCTCCATAGTGTGTCCGCTTTTTTACTGTGCTACGGTCTTCATGTTCACCTTCGTCGCCACAGCTGTGCGCTTGGCAGAGAGGTCCGCAGCTGCGCTGGCTGCTGCTCGGCCGCTCCTCTTCGCCAGTTGTGGCATGTGATGTGTCACGTGATACGCTCTTGCGCTTGGCAGCCATGTCCGCCGCTCAGCTGAGCGCTCGCTCTTGCACTTGTGGCACGTGATGCACCACGCGATTTGCTCTCGCTGAAAAACGTTGCTCTCGTTGAAGTCTTTAAACAACAAAGATGAAACGAAGCTAAACCGTGTCTAACCACAAACCATGCTTAACAGAGCTCGGCTCAGCTGAGTTGAGCCACGGCCGCACTTTACTTTTTTTTTGAGCAAAGGAAATGACACTGAAAAGGAAGAAAATATTTTGCTCGGTGTTTTATGTGCCTTAAAAAAAACAATCTTTCTGTACAAAGCGGCTGTACAGCTTCTCTGTAGAGCCTCTGTACAGAGTCAGTCCCGAAACTTTACACAATTTCACAGTCCTCACACACGCCACCACTGCCACCAGTCGTCACCATTTCACAGTCCATTGCGCCTTCCCACCGACGCACTACGAGTGCTTGAACGAGTACTTCCCAGTTCCCTCTAGAATGCTTCATATATAATTGTCAAGTTGCCGCATTTACATCAAGTGTGAACTGACAGCTAACAAACCAGGCTTTGGGTTTTCGGGAAGACGGCATTCTGTTGTCATATTTCACAACCATACTTAGCTCAAGGGCAATATAGCCGACAGCGTCACCGCGATATGCAATCTATATCCGCCAACATGCCTCCTGAACGAATCAATTTAACAGCAGAATTGCCAGGTTTTGGGGCTCTCCGGTGCATTTCTGGGACAATGCGCGTGAATACAAGCAGCGGATGCAGTCACGCGCTGTTTACGAGGACCACATATTCTTTGAAATCAAGAGGGCGGGTCCATATTACGCATTGAACGATGAACTTCTGATCGAAAAGAGATGCGAGAAATTATACATGTTTTGCCATTAAGTTGACCTCATCTACGTCAGCAAAGCGGCTGTTCAATGGACTGGGGCTACCTTTCTTCACAAAACGGAGAAATTTCCGGTGCCCATTTTGACTCAGTGGCAGCGCAAACAATGTACGGTCGAATGCCGCTTTGGATGTCGGCAATAAGTTATCAAATTTTCCGCTTACGGCAGTGAATCCACGGGACACTGCGCTGTTGAATTAAAAAAAATGCCTATCGCAACCCTTTGTATGTTCGCTTCCTCGTAACTATTTACGTTTTCGGTAGACCTACTACGTCGTGATCTAGTCCTGCTTTCGTTAAAAAGTCGCAGTTTTGAACACAACTCCAACGAAATTTGAGTGCCACCATTTCGAAAGCGCTCTGGCGCCATCTACTGAACGCGGATTTTAGGAATGCCGTGCAAAGCGACACGACGCAGGGTGCATACGGGAACAGCGGTTAAACGGCACTATGAAAATGGTGCACGATGCCGTAATTGAAGACATTTTGCAGTGATGCAGCTGGTTCCAATACTACGATTCTTCTGAGATTTTCATCGAGGCCGTTGTATCCAGTGGCGATAGTTTTTGCGGCCTCTTTGTACACTCAGCAGCGCAGACCTTTGGGCGAGTTGGTGCATTCCCATCAAGTACAAGCTCAAAGAACAGGGGCAGAGAAAGACTTGGACAACACGACCGCTTACTTCCAACTGCACCGACACAATAGCACATTAAATACACCTTGCTGCATGACGTCAACTGACACCACCGCCGACATCAAGTGGCCGCACGCAAAAACAAAACATTTTTTAAACCGCATTAGTCAACACTAAATAAGAATTCTGCTGCCGAACGAGAGTCGGCAGAGCCACAGCATGCTCAATTTGTAATAAGGGAGTAATTACTGATTCGCACGCACCCGAACGCCGCCATACGGCTGCAAAGGTAAGCTATACAGCTTTCTCAAAAGCTTCGTGGTTAAAGAAAGAACGATCAGGACGAATTTTTCTTTAACTATGAAGTTTCTGAGAAAGCTTTATAGCTTTCGTTTGTAGCCTTACGGCTGCGTTCGGGTGGATGCCAATGAGTAATTACTCTCTTATTACAAATTTACTCCACCTTGGGGGATTCCCCTAAACATTTGACAAACATATTCTGCATTTCATTGTCATTTTTTTGTGATATAGGTATCATGCGTTCGACAGGGGTGAATAACTAATTGGCGCTGTTTCAAAAGATTCATGAGACCTAATACTACTTGTACGTACCACTTGCTTCTTAGGAGGCATACAGCATATTTTTTCCTTGTTAGTAGGTGTTCTAATCAAACCTGCCTTTATTACTCCTCTAACGTCCTGACACATATGCTTGGCCACAATCTTGCATGCACTGAAAAAAGGTTTACATGGATTTTTGTTTTTTTCAGCGCAGTCATGACAATGTTCACAAAGATTACCATCTCGATATTTGCATACGTTCCTCCTGTGCTCCAGCAATCTTTCATTCAGACATCGGCCAGTATGACCGATGTACCTAGAGCCATACGATAGGAGAATTACTTTCCAGAAGCACATGCTACAAAAAGGGTGCTTGAGACTGCATGGTTCTAAAAGCTTTTGGAAAGGATTAGTCAATTTTATTTGCTTTTCAAGCTCTCACGCCCGAGAATCTGGAAATAACTAGCCAAATTGACTAACCCTTTCCAAAAGCTTTAAGAACCATGCGGTATCAAGCGCCCCGTTTGTAGCATGTGCTTCTGGAATGTAATTCCTCTATCGTATGGCTCTAGGTACATCGGTAAAAATGGCCGATGTCTGAAAGATTGCTCGAGTACAGCAGGAAGGTGTGCAAATATAGCAGTTCGATGGGGTTATTGCCACCTGCCACGGTGAGCAGATTTTGATGACATCAGTAGGTAATCTTTCTGAACATTGTCTTGACTGTGCTGAAAAGAATAAAAAGCCATGTAAACCTTTCTTCAGCGCACGCAAGATACGTAGGTGTCAGGGCGTTAGAGCAGGTTTGATAAGAAAAGCGGGTTCATCCTGCGTCAGCGCGCCATCTATAACACTGACTAAAGAGGAAACAATGTTTTTGCGAGCGGCTACTTCTCGTCGGCGGCGCTGTCAGTGGACGTCATGCAGCAAGGTGTATTTATTGTGCTTGTGGCGGAAGTAAGCGCGCGCGTTGTCCGAGTCCTTCCCTGCCCAAGTTCTTTGCGCTTGAACGACGCCCTTGTCCAGGGCAAATGCCTCCGGTGAGTGCAAGAAATTCGCATGCCATTTTCTGAGGCCATTATTGTTCGTACGCAAAATGCTGACAACAATCAGGTGATAGGAACCACTTCGTTCCTCGCCTCTGTGTCGTTCCGCCAAAGCTAGCGCTTCCATTGCAAAGACGCAAAACGATGAGAGAGGGTTCAATAATTGCGGCAATCCTGTTTTGTAGTACTCGATCGCTACAAATGCTAGCTGGTGCCAACTATCGAAATGGGCTCATAATTGCCTTCTGTCGGTTATACTGCAAGCCCCCACGCTGAACCCAGTACATCGATGCGGCTTTAAAGGGTGAACACAGAAAACCGACGCTGTAGCTTCGGCCTGCACTTGCGTGGCTGGCAGCCACGCACTTGCGTGCCTGCCTTGCTTGGCTGGGCAGCAGAACTGGCGCAGGGCTTCAATCGGTCGGCGTAGTGGTTGCTACGGTGGGCACAGGGCATCAACAACCTTGGGTTCGAGGTTCGCGCCAGCCGCAGGCCTCAACCAACCGTCCCCACACGTACTGTACACAGTGGGGCAACACTACGGCGCACGAAACCTCCGTAGTGGGGGGTGGGGGGGGGGGTGGAGAGTGCGAGAGACTGGCTCGCAGCAAGGAAACAGGCTTTCAGGTCGACAAGGAGTATTGTTTATTCACGCCGTCCCGAATGTATGGCGATGGCCACGGTCGACCGTTTCAAACAGTACTTACTGGTGCTTCGATACTTTACTCGTATTTCCTTCTCTGGAAATCAGCAATCTATATTCGATGCACTTCGGCAGTTTTAACACCGCGATAATGGGAAACTATGCAGGGTGAACACTCCGCAGCGGCAGTGCTCTCAACATGCGTCGCGCACATCGCACACAGCGCTCCACAACCCAGCTGCTTTTCACTTTAAGTGTTTTGGCAGCACGGCGGAAGATGGCGCCTCATACCTGGGTAAAGGGTTCAGCCGTATCCATCCATCCATCCATCCATCCATCCATCCATCCATCCATCCATCCATCCATCCATCCATCCATCCATCCATCCATCCATCCATCCATCCATCCATCCATCCATCCATCCATCCATCCATCCATCCATCCATCCATCCATCCATCCATCCATCCATCCATCCATCCATCCATCCATCCATCCATCCATCCATCCATCCATCCATCCATCCATCCATCCATCCATCCATCCATCCATCCATCCATCCATCCATCCATCCATCCATCCATCCATCCATCCATCCATCCATCCATCCATCCATCCATCCATCCATCCATCCATCCATCCATCCATCCATCCATCCATCCATCCATCCATCCATCCATCCATCCATCCATCCATCCATCCATCCATCCATCCATCCATCCATCCATCCATCCATCCATCCATCCATCCATCCATCCATCCATCCATCCATCCATCCATCCATCCATCCATCCATCCATCCATCCATCCATCCATCCATCCATCCATCCATCCATCCATCCATCCATCCATCCATCCATCCATCCATCCATCCATCCATCCATCCATCCATCCATCCATCCATCCATCCATCCATCCATCCATCCATCCATCCATCCATCCATCCATCCATCCATCCATCCATCCATCCATCCATCCATCCATCCATCCATCCATCCATCCATCCATCCATCCATCCATCCATCCATCCATCCATCCATCCATCCATCCATCCATCCATCCATCCATCCATCCATCCATCCATCCATCCATCCATCCATCCATCCATCCATCCATCCATCCATCCATCCATCCATCCATCCATCCATCCATCCATCCATCCATCCATCCATCCATCCATCCATCCATCCATCCATCCATCCATCCATCCATCCATCCATCCATCCATCCATCCATCCATCCATCCATCCATCCATCCATCCATCCATCCATCCATCCATCCATCCATCCATCCATCCATCCATCCATCCATCCATCCATCCATCCATCCATCCATCCATCCATCCATCCATCCATCCATCCATCCATCCATCCATCCATCCATCCATCCATCCATCCATCCATCCATCCATCCATCCATCCATCCATCCATCCATCCATCCATCCATCCATCCATCCATCCATCCATCCATCCATCCATCCATCCATCCATCCATCCATCCATCCATCCATCCATCCATCCATCCATCCATCCATCCATCCATCCATCCATCCATCCATCCATCCATCCATCCATCCATCCATCCATCCATCCATCCATCCATCCATCCATCCATCCATCCATCCATCCATCCATCCATCCATCCATCCACATACTACGCGCGAACCGGTCGCGGTGCGAAAGTAGCGTATTCTGGTCTGTATCTTGCATTGTCGTACGTTACAGGATCAGTGCTAGAGAGTTTGGCTGTTCACGAAGCAAAATATGAAAAATACGATCGGTTCACTCGTGATGACTGCAACGTTTGTTACGTTCAAGCCTAGGTTTCAACAGTCGTTGCCAACCTGGCTACACTCGCGTGATACATGTGTTCCCTTCAAGCACTGATACGCTGAGACTGCATTTGATAGAAGAAAAATGCATACTTTATTGCAGAACACCACGTTCACGTCGCCTATGTGTCATCAGCGGTCAGCGGATACTTTTCGCGATTTAGTACAATTGATGGTGTCGCAACCAACATGTAGATATGCCGATATGGCTCAGTGAGCCGGTATATTTGTTGCTGTCGCACGATTGTTCCCTTGTGCCTGGCGTTGCGGTAACTGATATAGATTTGACCATGAAAATGATACATATATGACCGTGAAACTCATGGAGATGCGTACATAAAACTGTTAGCTGAGATTGTGGTTGGCGTGTGCGTGTACCTGGCGTTGCGGTGACTGATGCAGATTTGACGATGAAACTGATGCATTTGTGAGCGTGAAATTTATGGAGATGCATACATGAAACTGTTAGCTGAGATTGTGGTTGGTGTGTGCGTGTTCCTGGCGTTGCAGCAACTGATGTACATTTGACCACGAAACCGATGCTTATGTGAGCTTGAAGCTCATGGAGATGCGTACATGAAACTGTTAGCTGAGATTGTGGTTGGCGTGTGCGTGTGCCTAGCATTGCGGTAACTGATGCAGATTTGACCATGAAAGGGATGCATATGTGAGCGTGAAACTCATGGAGATGTGTACATGAAACTGTTAGCTGAGATTGTGGTTGGCGTGTGCGTGTGCCTGGCGTTGCAGTAACTGAGGCAGATTTGACGATGAAACTGATGCATATGCGAGCGTGAAACTTATGGAGATGCGTACATGAAACTGGTAGCTGAGATTGTGGCTGGTGTGTGTGTGCCTGGCGTTGCGGTAACTGATGCAGATTTGACGATGAAAGTGATGCATATGTGAGCGTGAAACTCATGGAGATGTGTACATGAAACTGTTAGCTGAGATTGTGGTTGGCGTGTGTCGTGCGATTAGGGGTCGGGGCTAAGCAGAGATGGCTGTGGTGCATGGTACTAGTGGATGTTTCGTGAGTGGTCGTCGAACTTGTGGCGGTTTTCTTCGTGATACTGTGTGTGCCGTGGTCTACAAATTTTGCGGTGCTTGTCAGCGCTGGTCGCTGTGGTCGCTCTGGCCGAAGATGCTTTGTGGACTGCGCTGCAGCACTTGGAAGTTTCAGCTGTCCTGCGGCGGCCGCCGGCAAGAACAACAGAACATGTGTCGCAGATGCCTGCCAGGGGGGCTCACACAAGATGATGAGAACGGTCCTTATTAGAACCATTGTCCACCCTTGAACGCGGCTGTATGGATGTGGCATCGTATGCAGGCGAACGGTGGCAGAGGCCAACTCGAAAGCGGCAGGAGGCTCCGATGTCACCCCGGTTGAAGGCTAGGCTTCGTTTAGCGCGGTGAAACGACCTAGAATGAACGAGCGTCACAAGAAGTACATTATGAGTATTGTTTTCGTTTTTAAAAAGAAATGCAAACAAAGAGAGGAAACAAACCTTGCGCGCACCTTCTGGATATACGGCTTATATCAAGTCTTATTTCTTTGCACCACTATGCGAGCAGATTCGCTGATCAGCAGTGCAATATCTTGAATTTTGAATTTGTGAATGCACGCATACCATAAATACAACCGCGCATGTGAAGAGTCCAAAGGTTGTCATTTTGTAAACTTATATTAACACGTTTACTGCTGCCATGATTTTCGGGGCCCTGCGAGTCGTGGCTGACCGGTGGGCCCCCTTAAGCTTTCTTGGGTGCAACGTGACTCAGCAGTGAGCTGTCGGCGATCTTATTGTAACAGGCTCAAAACGGCAACCACTGCTTGGCATGTGTGTTTTTATCAGGCTCTTTGAACAATGTGAGCTCTCTCACGGCATCATAGCGGCATTCAGTATTCCCGCTGCACAGCAGGAATACACCACGCGACCAACCCGTGGTGCAGTGAGCGCGTAACCAGTTCGGTCATCCGGAGCAACCGGCGGCTTCAGCAACCTAGGTGGGACACCTGGGTCACGTGACCACATGGCACATCATAACCTGCTTCATACCCTTCATCAGCACCGCCATCATCATCATAACGAGCATGACAACGCCCACTCCAGGGCAAAGGCCTCTCCCATGTGTCTCCAATTAACCCTGTCCCGAGCTGACGAACGACGTCAAGAAAGTTTGGTTCAACTCTTTAAACAACGGCAAACGTGTTAGCGCGCCTGAGTCGCATTCATCTAAACCAGGTAAATCAGGGGCACTTTTTACCTTCTATTTTCTAATAAATTCTTCGATGTAAAAAATTGTTTACATTCCCCTTGGCTTTCGTCGGCTTCAGAAACCGTTGGCTTCCTTCACGCGTGTGGGTAAAAAGCCCCTCAGTTCCCTGACCTGTCTGCTAAATAGCTTGAGGAGGGCCTCTCTGTTGTGGCAGTCTTGATGGCTTGTGAAGCATAGCATAGTTTCGCGCAGCCTCCACCTTCATTCAGCATTCGATCACGTTCCACGTGACACTTGCGGAATAACATGATGTTCCTACGTCTGCCGTTACGGGTTGCTGGTCTTAATTCTTAGGATTGGGTTACGTGCAACGTAAACACTCGAAAGTAGAAGTCTGCGCGGCCGCCGTCTTAGCTCGGTTGGCAAAGCACCGCTCGCGACAAGCGGAGGCCGCAGGTTAATTTCTCGCGTGGGTGTTTTTATTCTCTTTTCTAACCAGAGATTGTCCACGTAAGAAATGAGTACGCTACTAATTTTCTGTTAATCAACAACCTAAAAACAATAGAAACATTCGGTTTCGTCGGTTTCAGTGACTGTTCTCTTCTATTTAATGGCCGCTATTCTCATGGTGTGTAACCCCAGAGAGGCGTCTTTAAAGCATTTCAATTTCTCTGGCGCGCTTGTTACTTACTGTCAGCACATTTTACACCATCGGTAAAATGCAAGGGAACTCTCACCTTTTTCTTGTCCGGTTGTGTACCAGGTGGCGACGTAAGGTCATCACGGATGTCCTAGCTCAGCTCCTAACGTATTCTGTGCCGTCGGCCCGTGTAACGATGACGTCAGCTTTTTTCGGGAAGTAGGTAACTTCTCTCCAAAAGTTCATCGGCACGACCACTGGCGAAGGGGACCCTTTCGGCAACAAGCGGGACGGCAGGATAGCGATGTCCGAAGGCACAGGAGACCCGGCAGCCAGGAGGAAGAAAGCCGATGGCTGGAGGCACGTGGGACGTGGCGTATGACCAGAATAGACCCGGGACCAGTAGAACGACGAAAACCCGATTCCGGAAGCTACCGATGGAGCGCGGTTCTGGTGGCCTAACGAGCAGAAGACTGGGATTTCGGTTCCGGTCGTTATTGGCTCTCCATGTTTCTTGCACTCTGTCTCTCGCGCCGGTTTTATCTGTACGTGCTCTTAAGGGCTGTAACGAGACCATGACCGTTATGGCTAGTGAAATGCGTTGCTTTCTAGAAAGATGATGTCGTGGTTGGGGCCACCGTGTTTGTAGTGCAGCTGCAGCTGCTCTCGTAGTTGCACTGCTGATGATTCGCACATTCACAGTAGCACGTATTCTGGACGTATTTGCGGTCGTCGCCATTGGCGGGCAGGACTTCGTATCTGCGGTTACGGTATTTGATGCTGATCATGAATTTAAGTGGCATAAGAGCAACTGGGATATAGAGCGCCATACTACAAGATGTTTGCATCTACGCAAGCTGGAATCAAATGCCAATTTCCAATTATGTGACCCCTTGTGTCAAACTCGTCAGATGGCAGGTAACAACCAAAACACAGGTTGCAGAAAGATAGTTATAGCCTGTGTCAACCAGTCCAAAAAAGATTACAGGCGAAGAGGCGCCCAAAGAAGATTTCATGACAAAATCCAATAAGAAAATCTGTCAAACAAACTTAAAAGGTGCAGCAAAGCGAGCAAAGCAGAGCAGAAAAGTCCCGTTAAAAGAGGTCACTGAAAGAAAAATGAGGTAGGAAGCCGGCTCTTGTGCCCCAAAATTTTAGCGCTTAATGGTTGCTGGCAAGAAGGCGCAATTTACAAACGGGGGGAAGAAAAGGAATACACTGTAGAGGGTAGAAAAGGAGAGTACAGAGGGAAAGAACGAGGATAAGGGTGAGCATAGAAGAATGGGTAGAGAAGAAATTACCGATTGACAAATAAGGTAGGAGAAAGAGAGGAGTGTGAAAAGCGGCAACAGTGGGCCTATGCCAAGAGAAAAGACTAATCCTGCGCGCAGGGAACAATGGTGAACCCGTGCCAAACAAAAGGGACAAAACCCCATGCCTGGGTAGCAGAGGCAGGGCAAAAGCCCACCAAAATTGGCCATTTGGTGCCCCCGTCTACGGCCGGCATGATAGCAAGAAGTCCCATGAGTGAAGAAACAGCCAATTGTGCACCCGGAAAGGATGGTGAAAGGAGAAGCGCTGGGAAGAAGGCAGAGATGCGGACCCCAGTTGGGATTTAAAGGCAATGGGGAGGACCCGTGGACAATAAAGAACGGTTGGAGGGGATAAAAAGTGATAATGAAGGACATCACTGAGCCCCGCCGCGGTGGCTCAGTGGTTAGGGCGCTCGACTACTGATCCGGAGTTCCCGGGCTCGAACCCGAGCGCGGCGGCTGCGTTTTTATGGAGGAAAAACGCTAAGGCGCCCGTGTGCTGTGCGATGTTAGTGCACGTTAAAGATCCCCAGGTGGTCGAAATTATTCCGGAGCCCTCCACTACGGCACCTATTCTTCCTTTTTTCTTTCACTCCCTACCCGTGGCGGTGGCTCAGTGGTTAGGGCGCTCGACTACTGATCCGGAGTTCCCGGGTTAGAACCCGACCGCGGTGGCTGCGTTTTTATGGAGGCAAAACGCTAAGGCGCCCGTGTGCTGTGCGATGTCAGTGCACGTTAAAGATCCCCAGGTGGTCGAAATTATGTCGGAGCCCTCCACTACGGCACCTATTTCTCTTTCTTCTTTCACTCCCTCCTTCATCCCTTCCATTACGGCGCGTTTCAGGTGTCCAAAGATATATGAGACAGATACTGCGCCATTTCCTTTCCCCCCAAAAAAACAATTATTAATTATTAAGGACATCACTGATGTCCGCAAGGTATGAAGAAGGGAAAGAGAAGCGCAAGTGGTTGGTTTAAGAAAGAAAGGAAATGGCCATGCTCGGTACAGACTGTGTCAAGGGAACAGGGAAAAGGAACGTGCCGGTGCTCTGCAACCCGGTGATGTGTGACATGGACTGGCATTTGACAATCATCGATGGGGTCTTACTTATCCCTGGTGAGACCAAGTACTTGGCTAAGGCATGAGAAACATCCGAAGAACCATCCGGAAGCCATTCCGGCCCACATATTCTCCACTTTCCGCAACTTCCTGCAATTATTAAGGAACATATCAAGAGCAGTGAAGGAAAAAAACTGCTTAAAAGAAGAGGATGACAACCGGGAAGGAGACGGCAGAAAACTAATCGAGTTGGCGATAGCTGCGATAGTTGACGCGGACATATTTCGCCCAGAAGCAGCATAGTACAAAGCTGCTCCTAGTACCGATTGGATAACCGGAGGGCAGCCGGCGCAATAGGGGTTCGAACACTGCAATTTTCGTATACTAGCCTAACACTAAAACAACGAGGCCACCGCTGTGATGTTGCAGTATTTCTCATTGCTCAATTCGTTGTCGTGGTCGTCGAAGCCGTGTTGCATGTCAATGACTACCATTAGGATGGTCATGGTCGCGCCAGTTACCGAGGGATTCTTATAGGTGCTTTCAGCTCTGATAGTTTCCGCACAGTAACCTTGTGTGCACAATTCTCTTAGCAGGGGATGCTGTGGGGGCTTTGTAAGCACTATAGCGGGGGACATTTTGGAAGTAGAGGACAGCGTTTCTATATTCGAGGCTGCGCATAGTGCGGGATGGCCACGACCGCCGGCATAAACAACTAGTGCCCCGATCAAAGAATGCATGCCAAAATGTGAAGACATGATTACAGTCGCCACCCTCATGAAGAACAGAACAAGTGCCGTTCCGACCGCACTTCAGCCGTCAGAGCGGTGGTGTGTCCTGTGACGTCACGCAACGTGACCCGCTGTGGGCAGTCGCCGCAGCTGCGCGCGCTCGGAGCCTCGCCGCTGTAATACCACGAGATTAGCGGTGATTTCACAGCTGCTTCGTCGGTGGTGGTCGTTCAGTCTCGCCATGAAAGAAGCACGCATGCGCCAGTCTGAGCGCGTCAACTCTTAACAGTTTTCGCTCGTATAACCAGGTTCAAACCATGCCTAAACCCGCCTAATTTTCTGTTATCTGGTTATCCCTGGTCAGCCTTGGCAGGAGAACATATTACCAACGAAATGGTCGTCATCGCCGTAATAGTTTGTCGTGGTGGTGGTCGAGCTAGGACAGTTTTTCTGAACAGTGGTCCGTGTCGCGGTGGAAGCTGACCTCATGCTCGTTCCCCGCTGCCGCTGCAGTTGACGCACCGCTAGTGGCGACGCTTGGTGTGTATGAGTGATGGTTGAGGTGTTTCTTTTTGCTGAGCTAATGTTCGTGGTAGTTGTGCCTTTGTCGCCGTGGTTTTCGTAATGGTGGTTGGACAGATGGCCACTCTGTTGGGGTGTGCGTTTCGTGGCTGTAGTGTGTGAGGGTTATGGTCTATGTGGAGGAATGGGTCTTCGTGTTTTGGGGTCTGTAGATGTCCACTGAATAACCAGCGCTGCCGGCATGAGGAACAACAGGAGCGTCGCCAGCAGACAAGTTTGCTGGGCTGAAATTTCCTCTGCCAAGAGGAACAGGAGAAATGACGTTCTTGACAAGGCATACATGATGAGCTAGAGGAAAGCATCTGGAAGCTTTTCCTGCATTTAATGCGAATATGTCCAGTGTGGTTACGCTGTTTGACGGACGTTTTCCGGGTTTTATGGGTACGTTTATGGGTTTTACAGGTAGGTGAGCAGACCATGTTTTGCCATGTTTCGTTTTCGGTAGCGCTGGCGATGTCCCGGAAAACAGTCTGGAAAAACGAATCTTTAGAATAGAATAGAGTTTATAGAATATAGAGTAGTGGGCTTGCGTATAATAAGGCACATATGGCGCTGTGCGTTCGAATCTCATTATACGTGCATTTTTTCTATATTCTCCAGCGGCCGAAGCTGTCGGCATTCATCCAGCGATCATGTTATCAGTAGCAAAACGCCATAGCCTTGGGAGTCACCGGGACTTCTTCTAAGTTTACTTATCTACGTCGATGTGGTCGGTGTGGTTGCTGCTGCTGTGGCTGTAGAGTTCAATGTGGGTTGTGGCCTCGTCGCGTGCGTGCTCCTGTGGTATCGTAGTTTGTTCATTGTAGCCCCTGTTCAATTCCGGTTCACTTCAATGAGGCCATCGCACGTGTTCAACTGTTGAAATTAACGTGTTGGTGGTATTCCTGCAGTGAACGTACAGCGATTATGGTGGATGTACTTGTGTTGTGCGTGAGTTCTATGGCGGTTGGTGGCGCCACTAGCATAAGGAATGGCAGCATCGCCACCAGCAGGTAAAGCAGGCAGAGCTCAGTTGCCATCTGTTGCTGCTCGACATGAAGAACAATAGCAGTGCCTACTTGTACGCGGCCCACACGACTTTCCATGGCCGTCGAGTTGAAACCCTCGGGAGAGAGCTGCCGAGAGCAACTGCTCTACGGGTGGGTAGATGTCGCCACCATCCTTCTGGAGACACAGGAGCAGATGCTCGCGGAGCCGCTGACGAGTAGGGACAGGCTGTGCTCAGCTGCGGCCACGTCACAGAAGCCTGCACGGGAAGAGCACCGCTGCTTTGAGGCACTCAATGGGAAGTCAAAAAAGAAAACTGCAAACAAAATGTTTTTTTTTCGGCGGGAAAAGTGTTGGGTGCTCACGCGAGGAACTGCTGCTCCCTTTCGGAGCATGACCTACACTGTCGCGCTAAAATGAACAAAGCCGAGATTCCGAGGGAGCGGCCGGCGCGCGTGAATGCATTTTGTATATTGTCGCTGTATGAAGTATCTTGCATAGCCGTCTCCGTACTTTGAACAGTGTGAAGAGCTTATTTCATGGCCGATTACTTGCGGACCATTCTAAACTAGAGCAAGTGCTTCGGTACTGAGAGCAGAAATGGAAGAAAAAAAGAACCACTTATAACCACAAGCGCGGCTGCAAGCTGGTGACGACAAACCAATTGCCAACTCCATGTTTTGAAAGAACGCTCAGTTGTGACTGACTTGGTAAAATTATCCACGCCACTAACATAAAGATATGTTGCTTAGACCGTACATCAGCTTGATCAGCAGTAATGTGCTTCGCAATGAAAATAAGCGGCATGTTCATGTTTAGGAATAGAGGCGGAGCTCTATAGGCCCAAACGAAGAGCAGCGGTGTCGATCAAAATTTTACATGAATAGAGAGAGCGCACAGTACTGCATAAATGAAGATCTTATGCACGTTCGATGCAGCGCCGTCGCGGATTCCACACAACGTCGTCGCTGTCTGACGACAGGCGCCTCCCGCCGGCCCGGTCACAACGAAGTGAAAATGGCGACCGCCGTCTGTGACTAGCCATTGGCAGGTGGCAACCTGCCCAGCGTGGTACGAACGAACTTAATGTACTACGTATACGAATTTGGTAAAGTACCCTTAGTATGCTACCTCGGCTGCGTTTTTATGGAGGAAAAACGCTAAGGCGCCCGTGTGCTGTGCGATGTCAGTGCACGTTAAAGATCTCCAGGTGGTCGAAATTATTCCGGAGCCCTCCACTACGGCACGTCTTCTTCCTTTCTTCTTTCATTCCCTCCTTTATCCTTTCCCTTGCGGCGTGGTTCAGGTGTCCAACGATATATGAGACAGATACTGCGCCATTTCCTTTCCCTCCAAAACCAATTATTATTATTAATAACAAAACTACCTGTCCAGCGTTAACCTCGTATACAACGAAATTTCGCACATTAAGCTCGGATATAACGAACTTGCGTCACAGCGTCTGGGCCCCAGATTTAACTCACTGTGTTGACCTTGGATATAACAAACATAACCGTGTCGCTGTTTCGCTTAAGATATTACGAACTTTTGCCTCAACACCTGATATAACTTTTGCCTGATAACCTTTTCTAAAGACCTGCCGGGGTATTTTCCTAACTCTGGAGGACCTTCTGTGCTGGATGATGTCCAGGACACTGCAACATTGCGGCAGTCGATAGGCCACCACAGGAACGGAACGAGCGTTCACGCATGGGAACGAGACAGGTAAAAACTGGCGTTTATTGTCAACAGAGGGTGGTTATACAGTAATCCAGGTGCCGGATTATTCTGTCAAACGTTATTGACAGTGACGTCGAATGATGAAACGAAGAGACGTCACCGCTTGACGCAACGAGGAATAAGCCAATTACAGCAGGGCAGCGCCCTGAGAGCAATTATTTGGACGGTGAGAGGCCGTCTGCAAAATTTTTGTAAAAAGATTTAAGAAATAGGCTGCAATCAAAATAACTAATATTTTATTTTGCCAAAACATAGTTGGAAAATATTAAGCAAAAGAAAAAGCGTTCGAAGTTGTGCTAATAAATTGGCTGGCGGGTAACTTTTGCTGCCGCGGGGATGCGCTGACGGCGGTAAAACGTCAAGTCGCTTTGCACTAAAGCAGCCGATTCCACGCCGTGTAATTGTTTTTTACGCGGCGTCTGGAAGCTACTGTGCGGTTGAACGAAGTGTGCAGAAAAATTTAAACGACCGCAGTGATAGGTACGTGACTACCGAGCGAACTTGCAAGGAGCGCACGAAACGAAATCGACAAAGACAACTTCTTGAAGTCTGTGTTCGGCTTTTTCGATTGATGACAAAAATGCCAAAAGGTGAGGTGTTGCAGTATTTGACGAGTGGTTGTCTGTTTCTTTTCCCTTGGGAAACAGAAGACGACCACGAAGTGCCGTTTGCTGGGAAAAATAAACTGTTTTGCCAGCATAAGCGTGTCTTATTTATATGTACCTGAGTGTCACAGAGGTGACGACGGCACCCACCCCTTCTGCGCACTAACTTTACAAATTGCCTCCAACACCGGCTGTACGCATTTGCTCACCGTCGGTTGTGCGATGCCGATGTACGCCTCGTTACCAACGGCAGCCTGACAGCCGCCAGTGGCAAATAACCGCAGTGCACACAGCACCTGCCACCGCACCGACAGCGCGCTCGCAAGCAATCCTCCCAGTTCATCGGCGAGTTCGTCGCATATCCACTCCACAGTCTGCTTCTCAAGTCGAAAAAGGCGTCGAAACAGCTCGTCCGGCAGGTCAAGCGCGTCTTCGTGCGCCCTCCTTCGCCGTTGCTTGCGCCAGCGCAGCCGCCTCAGTCGTATCGCCGCGTACACCGCCTCCATTTTCTCTCACAAACGCAACGGTCAAATTGACGGCCTCGAAACTGTCACAAAAAACTGTCAATTAGCGGCTGCATAATTAGGTGTGCAACGTCACCACTTCTGCCACACCAGTGACGTAATCTGCAGCCACCCATGACGCAAAAAAGCAAAATGGCCGCCGGCGACGACCGACCCATAGGGGTGAGGCTTATTGACACCATTTTGACAAGTTTTTGACAATTTTCCTTATTGACAGTTGCGTAATCAGGCCCCGGGAGAGAGAACGGAAAGGGGAACAAGGCGAGGTAGAAAGAAAACTTCACGCTAGCGCAGTGTTTAGCCCGCACTATGACACAGCTGCCGATACAACAGACACGCCGCTAATCAGAACATTTTGAACAGTCAGCATCATCAGCCGGATGATTGCCACAGCAGAGACTACGACTGGGCACATCAGATGAGCTAACGTTTGAGGAAAATGGTTGTCCGTGCAAAGGGGGCAACGCGTCGCTGATTTCAAAGCTATGCTGCTATGACCAAAATGCCAGAAATTTCTGTATTGCAAAAGGTCGAGGTTGTAGCGGGCCGACGCAGCACACTATGGGCCGAACCTTAAGCTCAGATGTGCGCGAAAACCCTGCAAAAGCTGTGATTATGGGCTCTGCAGGCACACGAGAGCAATCAACATTTCTGATACAGCGGAATACTATTATAACGCCCCACCAGCGTCATAAAGGTCCTCAAGCATTTCCCAAGGAGAAGCCGATGGGTCCCTGCCGCGGATGATGCCATTGGTACAAGAGAGTTGCTCAGGTATAAAATGTGTAACTGGAAAAGACTCGAAGCATGTGTGATGAACAACACGCACCGGCCATCCGAGGATCGGCACAGAATGAGCCTCCTGCGAAAGGGGCGCACCTCAGAAATTTCCAAGTGGCGGCTGACAGAAGCCTTCAGCTGCTCCGCTCCTGGATGATTTTAAGAAGTTTCAGTTTTAAGGCTCTGTCTTTAGTAGGTAAAGACACCATTAGAACCATATTGACACCAAGTTTTTTCGAAGGACACCAAGAGCAAGCTTTGGGCCGGCAGACTGCGAATCATGGTGCCGGACATCCACTCGTGGTCCGAGTGGACATCAGACTTGACTTCCGCCTAAATAAAAAAACACCTGGTCAAAACCCCGACTCATGTATCCTCACCTGAGAAGGTAGAAGAGACAGTCCAGAGGAGGCAATGGGTTCGAAGACAGGCACAGGCTCCACGGCAGAGCGAACTTGGCGCCTCTTGTTCGTTAGTTGATATCCGGTAGTCTTGGTCGTGGTTCACAGAGCCTAGACACGGCAGATAAGTGGAAAGAACTGGAAAAACATGCTAGTACATGCCGAACAACATTATTTTGTATACCGACTACGATAAAATATTGATGCGGATTAGCTCAGCTAATACAGGATTTAAGAAGCCAAAGATGTCGTTTGCTGTGTCCGTTGGCGTTGGCATTGACAATGTTCTAGACAGCGATGGCTTTGAGCCAAGGATGACCTCATGACTAGCTGCCTGGATATGCGGACGCCTCATTCGTGCTTTGATACCAGTGCCGGTGGTGAGAGAGATATGTGGCCTGAATGCATTAGTGCTGAGAGCGTTGTGGCTGACATGCGGCACTGCAGCAATAGCTAAGCCGCAGCGTTCATTTGGTGATCAATCTCTCGCGATCAACCATTAACTGCATGCCACCTCCCAAGGTGGCAGGGAGGGCGCGCTGCCTATCCAGCGTGCGGAACGCAATCAAAGCAGGCTTTTGCAGCTGGACACCAAAGCCACGTACATGAAAGCTATATTGAGGTCTGCACTGACCCACGGAGCCGGTTGTGCGCCTTTCCTTTCGTGAAAATGAACGGCTTTTGCAAAGTTGTCAACGCCAATGAACTCTATGAACGCCTTCGGCTAACTTGTTTCGTTTGGTTTTTGAGGAAAGCAAATGGCAAAGTAACCGTCTCACATATCTCTGTGGACGCCCCAACCGCGCCGTAAAGGAAGGGATAAAGGAGGGAGACAACGAAGAAAGAAAACTGAGAATTGGAAGTTTGATTTTGAGGAAAGGTGCGGCGCTGCGCAGCGGCGGAACACCTGTGGCTCGGTGGTACTAGTGGCGCACGGGAAGTAGTGACTAGGGAGCAAGAGAAATATGCGCGGTGATCGAGGCTCGCGTTGTGACGTCATGTGCCTCCTCGAAACACCGCCACGGCGAAATCGCAAGTTCACGGCCAGTTAAGCTTTCGCTTTAAAAATATGGCATTAATTAGTTGGTGTTTTGCTATTGGTTTCAGCATCTCCGCGGCATTTTCAATATGACTGCGCAAAGTATCCGCCCATGAGATATTGTGTATGCTCAGCTGTAAACACGAGTTTTTCTAAACTGCATCGCTAAGTGATTAATGGCGGCTGGTCGCTGCAATCGATGGTGGCTGGATTTTTGGTAACGTTATAGCGATGCACTTTGTTCGAGATGACGATAAAGCGGTGTCGTCTCAAACATACAGACACTCTCCACCTCTTCCGCACCCTTCACAATGACCCACTCCGCCCGTAAGATTCCCCCTCTTCGCCACAATTTCCTTTAACTTGTTGCCGCTAACCGAACTGGCCCCTACCACACCTGAAGGAGCCGTAGCGGCTCCGAAACGGGACATTTTTTACCCACCAGGAAGTGGTAACTGTACACTGGTGCTCTTAGACTTGCGCTTAGCCTAGATGAAGTTAATGACATTTTCCAGTGTGTCGCAAGAAGCATGAATTAAGGAAATAACCAGCACCTTATGCTACACTGGATAAATTCCCGTAAACAATGTTATTGCATCTACGGCGTCGGAGGAAGCACCCTACCCGAACGAGACTGGTGAAGAGTATAGCACAGTAGTTCAGATGTTGCACCTTCGGTACAGGGGATCGCGGGCACTCCTCCAACTCTCACAAAAACTACTGTCGCGACACGAAGCCGCCTCCTGGCGGCAAATATGAATTGGCTCCTATCCACACTGGCGCATAGCACACTACTACCCTCTACGATACTGCAGTCATTTCCCATCATACGGGCCATGTATGGGCATGCCCGTATCCAACGGGTGCTCCTCCTACGGCACCCCTGATCCCTAATACTAGGAGACAAGGATGACTTGCAGAACTCTGAACAGAACGCGCTGGCTGATCATTAGGGCTCAGGCAGTGGCCTCTGCCACCGTAGACCTGGATTGAGGGCCCCGCCCGAGCAGAGGAGGTTGACTTGTCTTACATTTTACGAATTTTTTTTCACTCACTCATCGAGGAAGCAGCAGAGATTGCACTGAACTCACCGAATTTATTTCGAAGGGCCATGGACGTCTCTGCTGCGCTCGAGCAACCTGGCAATGCTCTTGGAGGAAAGGGAACGCGAAGCTCGTCAAGTCTCCGGTCTCCACTTCATATTAGAGCGCAGCTCTTAAGGCCCGTTCCACGCTCCCGCGTCGCAGTCGTCGGCGTAGACGTCGGTGTAACCATTTGGCGAAAAAGGAGAGCGAAATTCCACCTGAAAATTGGCCTCTGGAGGAAGGACCGAGATGTTGGCTAGCAAGCTTTGCATTACCGGCTATCGTAATTGTCTGTCAAGATCTTAGTGTCTGTTGCTCTTGTTCTGGCGGGCGAAATAAATCTAACTCTTTGGTTGGCTGAGTGATTGATTTTACTTTTCTTGCCCTTCTCTGGCGCTGCTTTGACTGTCCACATCTTCGCTAGCGTGGATAACTATGAAGCGCTTGCTTCAGTCGATGTCGTTAATCGTAGCGCTTCTATTACTGGTAGACGCACCGCTCGTGTTTGGAATCGTCGTGATGGCTGTAGTGGCTAGAAGTGGTTGATGGCGTTGTCTTGATTCTCAGAGTTGTCTAAATTATGCCTTTTGCTTCGCTTGTGGGCGCGATACCTGCACTTTGTCCTATTCGTGGGAGCGTGCTTTGTATGATTCGTAGTTGGGTAATTATAGATGATTGGGAGGGCGTCGTACTAGTACGACATTTCCTGTGGTATGATATCACACTTGTCTTCTTGGTTCTTGCATTTTCCTTTGAACTGGAAGCGTAAAATTTTTCTTTGCTGTGGTTGCGCTACATTGTCTTTGTTTCAGGGGCATTTCGATTTTTTTTTGCGTGTTTCAGTGCTCTTTCCACATGGAGCTTGCGACTGCGCTTGACTATCGGCTGCACTTTGACTTTCGGCTGCACTTGACTTTCAGCTGGGCTTGACTTTCGGCTGCGCTTGACTTTCGGCTGCGCTTGACTTTCGGCTGCGCTTGCTTTGTTTGTTTCCCTGGTGTGTTTCTTTTTGTGTTCCTTTGGTGTGTTTCTTTGGGGTCTCTTTGGCGTGGCTGCGTTTTTATATGTGACATTGTCCGTGGTCTCGCTCATCGGGTCCTTCCTCGCTCTGGTAGCCGCTTTGAATGCTGTAGTTTTCGGACCCGTTGGTGTGTTTCGGTGAACTAGCTGTGTCCGCGCTGGCGGGTACGGTAGTGTTCATGGCGCAGTCACAGAAGTAGCTACTATGGGTGTCTTGCTTCCGGTTTTCAGGGCTGTTATTTACTTTGGCTATGCTTGCTGAAGTTTTCAATGTCGCTGTTGTGTTGTGGTGTTGGCTTTGATATAGCTGTGGCTGCACTGCGGCTTTTGCTTTGTTGTGATCGTGGTCGCAAGCGCAGGGGGTACGTGTGTGGCTTAATCGGGAAGGGTGTGTACTGTGCTGTATGAATGGTCTGTGCCATTCGCATGAGGAAAAGCACCAGCGTCGACGATTCCAACGGCCTGAATCCAGCGATCTGTGGACTCGGTCAGGAATAGAAGCAGCGTCAAAATGGAGGCAAAAAATTGGAAGATCCGACGGCCTCTCTTCAACAGCTGCCGGCTGATTCCAAGCGCTGGGATACGATTGCCACTGGCCACATGGTAGCGTAGCCCCCAAGAAGTTCCGTAGCCCCGGACGAAAGGCAGCAACATATCTTCCCGTGGTCACCCGGGCCTTGAAGCATTCGGGTGGATGCAACCTGCAAAAAGGCAATGCCCCATTTTGTATCTTAATTTCTCAATGAGCTCAATGGTTTATATTCTCACTGCTTAGGAATCTGTGCATCTGTGCTGGTGGCCAACGCCATCGAGCCAATTATGAGAGTGTGATCAATGTTTCTTCTGACGTCACACGGGACGCACTGCTCTGAAAATGAAAGTCGGGAAGCAGAAGCAGGCGAGCAGAGGATAACAGTCAAAGGACAAATTTTCTGTGGCTGATGTGGCTTTCGGTTTACTGGGGTTCTTTTCGATGTCTTTGGAACTGGATCTTTCCAGCTAATGCTCTCCTATTTTGCGCTAAGCGTGCAATTTTTCCGTGTACCTCATACGCTTGTATTCTTTCGGAATCCACTCATTTACCCCAGTTGACAATCGTTGCTTGTCCTGCTCAAATAAACATTTAATATTTTCTTGATTTTAAGTAGGAATTTCAGCTCACCTTTCTTCCCTGATCCAGTTTACTGTCTATCTCATAACATTATCCAGTTTAGATTCAAGCCTTTTTGTTAGCCTCCGTGTTTCGGTCCACTAGGTGAGTACTGGCAAAATACATTTTTATACATTTCAGTTCATTTCAATTTGAAGTTAAGTTTTTAAAGTGGTTGAAGTTTTATAATAAGCTGCGGCTAGGTTAGCTGCGGCTAATAAGCGCGGAGGGTCCAAAGCGAAGCACACTAGGCCTAGTGAGAGTGAGCTCGCGCTATGCTATCAGTTTACCGTCGCCAGGCGCGTAAGCGGGCAGCGCGTGCTGTGGGAAACCGTACTGCTTGGGCATGCCAATTTCATCCTTTTAACTGATTTATTCTTTCTCATGCCACCGCTTGTCACCTCTCACGCAGTGCTGTGAGATTGCTTAAGGGCGAAGCATGTGCCTGGTAGCGGTAGCAGGCGAAGTCTGAAGAGAATGAACCGGCATAGGCTTGGTAATGTGTAGCTGTGTGGAACCATTTATGTCGCGTTCGTTTAATTGTGCGCAAGAAGACAGCTAAGGCTTGCCTTATAACATGCCAAACACCACATTACTGAATATGCTATGTCAAAAGAAAGATCAGATTTTAATGTTAACGTTTGTTTAGGGCGTTTGCTTCCTATAGAAAAAAGTGTACTGGTGAAAAATCTACTATTGCCTTTTCTCCTAAGAATAACCTATGTCGGCGAGACAGTTTGCCGGTGATAGTGACCGGGAGACTACTGACCTCCCCAACGAAACGATGGGTTCAGATGGAATACGGGGAGTCAGTGCTTTGGTTGAATTTATATAAGGGGTTAGGGATTTATTGGCACGCTGCCTGTGCCAATATTACGCCCCAAGGTCTCCAAGCGTACTCCTATCACCCCTGAACGTCTGCTCGGACCTCCGATCATTGACCCAGGGAGCGATCTCTACCAGCTACGCCATCTTCTGCCACCCCAATCGGCCCACTGAGCACCGCGGCCAGACACTTTCATTCGACCAGAGGGTGCTCGTGTGCTTAATGCAATAAACTCGATGAAAAAAAAACTGGAGCCAATTGGTGGTTTCAGACCCGGCGTAAGCTTTGGAGCAGCTTCAGTGGTGTAGTGGAAGCTGCTCGTTTTCAAGTCCTGTCTTGAATGACCAAACTCTGTGCTCAGTGAGTTTCACTGCGTTAGGAGTGTAAGTGCCATTTTTCAAAACAACGCTTTCCGTGGTCTCAAGCCTCAACCAACCAATCAAAGACCTCTACACTCTACCAGGCTTCACCATCCAGACGGTCCACTCACCTCTTTCTCTCGAGGGGCAGCTACTTCGCCGATCCACCAGGCAGGAAGCAAGATCTGCGGACATGCATGAGAGGAGTTCCACATTTAGGTGCCCGAGAGGGCTCTTAATCTTAACTCCTCAAAGCGTAGCACTTTGGGAATGTGCCGGGTAAGGATCAGTGGAGGGGATGCTGGAAATACGACACGGTTTGCAACTCCCAAGGATGCGTGCAAAGATTACGAAAATTGGAATGGTTCGAGGTTCATTTCGGCGCGCCAGGTTAAAATTGAATGGCCTGTATGCCTTCGGGCTCGTCTACAGACGACTTTTATAGTGAGCCTACTGTACGACGTCCACTCGTTCGAACGTCTACAGTTTACATGGCAGCTTTGCTCTCGAATTTCAAAGAACAGTTTTAAAAAAGTACAGTAATGATGAGTAACGGTGATAACTGAATTGCGTCTGCAACTAGAACTCTCATGTGCGCCGGGCTTAGATTTATACGCCGGGCTTAAGATCGTTAGATTACGGCTTATCAGGAAGCAGTGGCGGCTCTGACGGTGTTAGATTAGTGCTGACGGTGTTAGATTACGTAGACTAAAGCTAAAAATAAGGTAAGGGAACTCACCGAAACTGGCGTTGCACAGCGCAGTTTCATGACCGCTTAAAAAGCAGCCTCTCGTTGCACCAGGAACGCCCGCAGGTTCAAGAGTGCTCCGGTCTGCAGCTGTCCTGGCCGTGTTTGTTGCCCTTCATGTGGTGCTCTATTTTGAACCGCGCCTCCTACCTTTCGGTAGTGGGCGTAATTTAAGTCTGTGCTGCGACTGTTTTCGACATAGGCGCTTTGTGCAGCTGGTGGCTTTGTTAGCCCTGTCTCTAGTGTCGCAGTGGTAATTTCCTGTGTGTGATTATTGTAGTTGTCACTATGTTATAAATCGAGAGCTTCTGTCGCGTTCTTTATTGTCAAGAAGTTGCGCGAGTGGCCGCAAACGCTACAGCTGCGGTTCGACGGAGGACCATCGTTGTATTCGTGATTTCTCCTTGCAAATATCTATCTATCCATCGATGCGATGAGCGCACCCTCAGCGCGTCGGCAAGTAGTTGCGGTAGTGCTTGCTGTAATGTTGCTGTCGCAGTAAGAGGGGTGATGTCGTAATTGTTGTTTTGATTGTGCGCTTGTTACGTGAGGGGTCTCAACATGAGGGACAGCTGTAGCATGACCGAAGACGAAGTGGCCGCCATCGACCCCGGCATGACCAGTCGAAGAGTTACCATTACGGAGTTACCATTACAGTGAAATGGAGTCGCAATGGTTGTGTCTCTACTTTTTGCGGGCCGGAGGTGACGGGTACTTTGAAGTGAGAGTCGCAATAGTGGTATGATGCTGCAGTTAGTTCATTTAGATGTACGTGGTGTATGGAGGAGACGCCTTATGTTGTCCATTGGATACGACTGTTGTGTGTTTTCTTTTGTCGTTGTGCACATGGATGTGGTTGTGTTCTACCAGGCGGCATGGATCGTCGCTGTACCAGGGAGGCTATTGTCTGTAGGTGTTGTGGCGGTTGGAATAGTTTGGCGGAGGAGCCTGACTTGGTATCCGTGGTTGTGTTCTGTGTGGCCCTGTGTGCGTGCAGCTTATGCACGGGCACATGAGGAATAGCAGAAACGTCGCTAGCTGTTGCGAAGGCAATGGCAGACATCAGCATCAGGAGTTGAGCCAAAGGAGCCGTGATTCGCGGGCTCAAAGCTTGGCCCCTCTGACAGCCTGCAAAAAGGTAATAGCCGCTCCTTAGTTGAGGCAGTGTACTCAAAGCACGGCGCGCTATTGCATTACATCCGGAGTGCCTTAAGAAAGCGGTCCCGCGGGCTCCTATTCTTCAAAAGAGCCTAACACATGCTGTAATTTCTACTTTTATACAACGCAAATTGAAGGCTGTAAATTTCAAGAGAAATGCCGAGTATACGCAGTCAATAAAAAACCCTGATTGATATCACTATGCTCGACACTCTCTTCCGCGTGCCCGTTGACCTGAATAAGTTTCACTCAGTAGGAATTAAGGAGGCACGTATTTTACAAAAGTCAGCACATCTCTTCTATGAAGGTTGACATTTTTCGAAGAGACCCCTCATCATAAGGCAGCTGGCTTGTATTTCATGCTAAACAGAGGAAGGAGAGAGCGACCAAAATAGCGAATAATCTATGCCACTTTGTAACTGCAGAGCTGCTGCGAAAGAGTGGTGAAGCATATGATATCAAAGCTGTCTAGTCTGAAGACATGTCTAAAAGGATCCGGGATTAGACGCATCACCTCAGATCCATGGCTTATTACCGATACTCGCGTGGTTTGATATCCACTCACCATGCACTTCTTTCCTGAGGCTATTTCTGATGATGCAAGGCATTTCACTGTAGCGATGGTGGTTGTTCACAGGTCACAAGGTTGTTGCTCTCACAGCAGAGCGGGGAGTGCTGGCGTACTGCATCCCGCCGTCGACATTCGCGTCTTAGCGTGATAACCGCAGCCGTCAATGTCCTGTTTGAAGTTACCGCGTGAAAAAGCTGCATGACGCTAAGGATTTAGTTTGTCCTCTTGGCACCCTCTTTGACCGAGGTTTTGTCTAGCGTTGTCATGCGGGTGAGTCTGATGACCATGCTGCGCCCCGGTTTTTCAATCCGTGCAGATGCAGCTGTGGCTGTCGTGATTGCGCTGCAGTTGTCGATGCTTTGACGTGGTCGCCAGAGCCCTGGTATCTGTGGTGGTAAATGTCCTGTTAGGATGGTGGTTCTGGTTACCTCTGGCAGGTCACTTTATTTCTGTGCTTGCTCGCTCGTCGTCCGGTGTTTGTCACTACAGCGATGGTGGTTGTTCAGTGGTCGCAAGGTTGTTGCTCTCACAGCAGTGCGGAGAGCCCAAATACAACACCTTTGTTGGTCCTTGTGAGCAAATAGTTGTTTTTCTTGTTTCTTCTATCTGAGTGACTGTTCCTGGTGTTCCCGGCTTTGTTGCTGTGGTTTTCGAAACTGTGGTCAGTCAGGTGGCCGCGGTCGATGAAATGAACTGTCCTATTGACTGTTGCCACTGCTCTCCTTTGTTCCATGTGAATCGCTGCGTTTCTGTGGTCGTGTAGTGTTGCCGTTAGTTTGTGGCTGTGGGTCTTGTTGTTTCGGAGAATGTCGTTGCTCGTTGAGTGACCCGCACTGCAATCATGAGGAAAAGCACGAGCACCGCTAGCAGAATAGCCAGGTGGTCTTAAACCGCCGATGACACGAACAAACACGAGGAATGTTGTTTTGATACGACGCACATGACGAAGCACTCCTGGATATCTTCACGCTGGGACTTGCTTTGATATTGGTGTATAAGAACGTTTCATGCGGAGAGTTTGTACACATGCGTCACGCTGATTCCCAAAACGCAGCTGTAGCAGACTTGTTGCTATAGGCTGGCAGTGTGACCCCCTGCAATGTAGAAGGCAGCACGCCGATATAGAGTGTCGCAACATGGTGTTACAAACACATGCTAACACCTCGGGTCAGAGAGTGTTCTCTCTTGGGCGACTCCAAATATAAAACGTCTTTATGTAGTTAAAGGACATGCGGAGCTTTAGGCATGAGTTCGGCTGTAACAGCGGAATGCTACGAAAAAGAACTTCTTGACTTTTATCAAAAAACAAAGGAATCAATAGCTCTTCTTGGTCGTGATAAATTACTTTGGCGGAGTTTCTTCACAGCTAAGTGTTTTATGCTTTCTTCCAGTAAATCTCTGATTCACATGACTGCAGCACCTTTACTAGCGACGTGGTAGTGAAGAAGCGATAAAAACATCACGGCACACTAAAGCTCCACCTTAGGTGCATGGCTCGATAGCTTTAATCCAAGCAGCACAGGAAATTGGTAACATTAGAAATGTTTTGCCAAAAATGGTCCTACAAAGTACCAGAGTGAAACGAACCCTTTCAAATATTGGGCCGATTACCCGTGCCGCTTGGGAATGCATCCCTGCAGCAGCCTGGGGTCGTCTTTTCGTACAACTTGGCAGACACAGTTATTTTCTACTTTTAATTCATAGATAGCTGTGAGCCCACATACAACACCTTGCGCAATGGTGCAGCCGTTAAGGGATGCGCCACTGCCCCAACAGGGGGCTCCTTCAAACAAAGCCACCAGTGGGAATAGTTCACCTTCCACATAGGTCACGTGTCGTTGCGACGTCATCACAACCTGCCCACCGCACTGTGAGCAGACTGCCCGTCCTGGCAAGTCGAAGTTAAAATACGCGAGAGGTTGCTCGGGGAGTGAAACCTGCGTCTTACAAGCCCCTCCCCCACCCCAAAAAAATGGTTTTGGGAGAAAGGAAATGGCGCAGTTTTGTCTCACTTCTCGGAGGACACCTGAACCTCTCCATAAGGGAAGGGATAATTGAGGGACAGAGAAGAAAGGTAGAAAGAGGTGCCGTACTGGAGGGCTCCGGAATAATTTCGACCACTTGGGTATTTTTAACGTGCCCTGACATTGCACAGCACACAAGGCGCCTTTGATTTTTGACCCTATCAAAATTTTGCCGCCGCGGTAGGCTTCTAACCCGGGAACACCGGATCAGCAGCTGAGAGCCCCAACCACTGACGCTCCCCGAATGAACCGAAGCGCGGCCAGGACACTTTGAACTAACGAAAGTTTTACGCCATAGAATAATTCATGCGTTTCAGTTCAGTGTGGTTTAGAGCCCCATAGGGTGGAGAAAATTTGTAGTAGGAGAGAAATAATTACTCATTACCCTGTACCTAAGGGCAGTCATACGGCTATAGGGCCGCTTGAAGGAAAATAAATTCATGTCACGGGTGCGTACCCAGTACCGTCGCCTCACCGCGCTATCGCTCTACGAAAAGACCCAACCAGGAAGGCTAGCAGATGACAGGGAGGCGCCGAATTTATCAAATCGAAGCAGGAATGGTGTAAATCCGATATGGTTTTGGGGTAATCCCGCAAGATGGATTAAATGCTTCCCTGTCCTGGGCAGCCCTATGCGGCCCCCGGGTGGATAATGAGTCATTGCTCCCTTGTTCATTTGAAGGAACCTGACCGGCCAAATGTGCGACTTAGTCATTCTTTTTAATTAACAAGGGTCGCTACTCTCTTTCTTGAATTCAAGGAATAAGACTACATGATCGCGCTTCAGATTAAGGGCCCATGATTTAGGCGGGACATGAGATATGTCGCGACAGTGACATGCAAGCGCAGTTAAATGGAGCGGGATTTTAAAAGTCATTAACGTTGACATTTTTGATGGCAGTCTGAGGGGCAACTGAAAGAAATTTCGTAATCAGATGCCCAGTTAAGCTCAGCAGAACTCGAGAGGCGACGAGAGCTGAGAGAGAGGAGATTGCTGGCGATTCCTGATAGCGTACTTCCAGGAACAAAAGATAGCCTGTGACCAGTCGAGCCCGGTAACTGTATCATGTCGGGGAAATAATGCTGCAGACAACACAGAACAATAAGATAGTAATGGTCGCATGTGGCGATTTCATCTAAAACGCCACAGAACTCAAATTTGTTATCCTCAGCCGGCCCAGTACCGGCTTAATTGGAGAAATGGCAGAGGCCCTTGGTGTACACAGGCCGCTATAACGCTGACGATGGTCAATAGACATGAATATCTGCACTGTTCGTGAGTGCAGATAATATCTAGTTTTATTTTTCAATCCAGCGCAATTAGGTGCAAATGTGTTAAACGATAAGCCCGTCAAGGACTCAGTTAGACCACTTTGCTCAAGTCTCATGTGACCTACTGCTCAGAAAAAAAAGCAAACACTGATCAATCGCGTAAATCATAAACAGTAAAAGCTGCGCTTGGGATAGTTCATTCGAGTTGGCGCTACGTTTTCAAGATCAAAAAGAGCGCCTCGGGAGATAATGCTCAAGAAAGCAGTACTCTCCCCGTAAACATCGGAAGCACTAAATACCGAGTGGTTTGATACCAAAATAAACTTATTTCTATGATACATGACGGAAACGTTTAGCATTCTACACGACGGTGAGCAAACGCGCCTATATGACAACGTGGAGTCGCAGAAGGATTGTAATGCGAAAGCGTTACTAGTTTCATTTCTAGAAAAAGAATAACTTGACATCATCAAGTAAGCGTATAACGCACACAGCAAATCCACCACCGCCACTTCAGACAATCTTATATAAACGTCGCTCGTCTATATATGCTCATCACTGGGAGGCGTAAATGCGTCGCCAGTTTTCCCGACATTTGTACCAAAATTGTGACGCACCGCTTGTCATATAGCGTTCCGAGCGGTGTCATACGATTTTCCGTTACATGTAGCTTGCATGTGCTAAGAAAGCTGGAGGGTAGCTTGCGACAGCGATTCGAACGGACGACACAGACGGAATACAAAAGTGTCCGTGTGCTGTGCGTTGTCAGGACACGTTAAACAACCCCTGGACCTCCCACTATGCCGTATGTCAGAAACTAATTGTCGCTTTGGAACGTCAAACTCGACAATTCAGAGTTTTGTCTTTCATTTTCACGCCCTGCGCAGCGCCTGCGGTGAAAAAGTTTCTCAATGCATAAGCAAATCGAGGTCACCCTCATCGTTACACTGATTAACTATGTCATCGAGAAGAGAGCTGCTTAAGTGTTTTCAGAGCTCCAATCGAGGGCAGGACGGAAAAGCTATAGTGGATAAACAGCACAGCACAGGGAGGTAAAAACCACACAAAATACACGCTGATCGCGGCGGTTTCCTAGTCGTTTGGGCATCCGCTCGCATGCGGGAATTGCGGAGTTCGATGCCCAGTATCCTTGCGGTAAAAAAAAATTCATCATTATCCCCCTCATCATTGAAACACACGCTATATGCGTTAGGGACTAGTGAGTACAAATAAAGACTGTTCAGAGGCTCCTCACCATTCGCAGGTGTTTATCGGGAGGCCGGAGCAAAAGATGAACATTGCTCGTGGCGCTGTCACCGCTCGGAGCTGATGATTCGATATCGATGGCCAGTAGAACTTGAACCGCTGGGTCGAAACCACAGGCTTCTCGCGAGCTGTGGTGGTCGTGGCTGTCACAGCTCGTCAGTTCTCCCTGCATGTGATCCGTGCGAGCCAGAAGCTCAGACACACTGTCTTCCACAGCTCAGTTCCAAGCTGCTTGCTCCCTGCCTATGTTATCTGGCCATGCCTTCGATGGGCGCGCCCCTACGCCAGAGCATACTTCAGTCCTATTTTTCGTTAGTTTACAATCCGCCTTTGTCATCGTCCACGGAAGCTAAATGTAGCTGCTGAGCGTAATGATGAGCAAAATACTATAAATTAGGCTAGAAAACAGTAGTTGTCAATCGTTTAATTGGCTAAGGAACAACGGCAATAAAGGAATGATTGTTCCCTATTTATCGCCTTGTCCTCTCAGACACTTACTCACTTTACAGGGTTCTGTGCGGAGTAGCTCACGTATTGTATAGTGATCACCGATCATGCTGATCGATTACAAGTAGCCGTCCAGAAGTCCAGTCGCATGAGGAGGCTTACCGGACAGCCGACAGGACATGTGGCACTTCGAATGTGTGCGCATGAACTGATCGCTCAAGATGTATTGTAAATGCTCAATAGTGAGAACCAGCGGACAGTGGCTTCAGCATCACGTGCGGAGACTTGCACTTTGAGCTAAATTCCAGACTACACTCGCGCAAGTTTTCGATTCTTGATTACTGCATCTGTGTAAATTGTCGCAGCGACGCTACAGCAGTGGGTTTGTTCGAGCTGACGAAGCGCTGGCGTCTTGATATCATTTTTCGGTTTATGCCCTAAATGCCTAGTGGAATCTAGCAGCGGGAGTCGCACGTACACAATTCATATAATGCGTGCCTCAGATACGAAATCAAAACCACCGGCAAGCACGCAAACCCGTCGCAAGGCCGAGCTGGGCCCAGCGCTGGCAGTGGACTGGCCAGCTAGTCGCGTGTTGTGTTTTAGAAAATGCTTTTTACTATCTAAATCGCGTGGTGTTTTGACCAACAGCCGAACCAAAGGAGGGGATGATTAAGACCGTTGCTCAACCAGCCAACCTCTGGCGCAATGGAGCCTTTATATTCAAAATAGCTGTTATTCCAGTCAACTCACCACGTTTGTTTCCAAGCCTCCAGGGGTCGTCTTCACGACTTTGAGCCATCGGATCATGGTGATTAAAAGGGGGGAGCGAACTTAGTCAAGGCAGAAGTTGCACTATTTTTTCCTTTTTTCCGGTTGCTTTTGCAGACGATAGTATTTTTGCTGCTCTCTTGTGAACCCTTGATTATTCTATCTTTGCTGGCGTATGTCACCACCAAGAACAGGCTTCGGTCGATGCCAGTTATCGGTGCTTCTAATACCGGGAGACGTTAAGCTGGCGCTTTTTCTCCTCGTGATCGCTGTAGTGGCATTCAAGTAGTCGCTCTCGTTTTCTTGGTACTGAGGCTTGCGTCAATATATCTTTCAGCTGCGCTTGTGGGTATCATGGCTGTATTTTTTTCATTCGTGGCTGTAGGTTCGTGCTTTGTGGTATTAGTGGTTGCTGTTGTGACTGTTTGGGCATTTCTGGTGGGATATTAATTGTGTTATTGGCGTGGTCGTAATACCCTGACAGGTAGAAGTAGCAGAGGGAAACGTCACCTACCACGGCGAAAGCGGAGGAATGAGTAAACGGAAGGTGTCTGCTACTTGCCAGCGGTGGCAGGTGGCTTGTGAAGGGCTGAGCTCAAACTTCGCATTACCGACTATAGTAATCGTCTTTCCGTTTTTCTAAAGCTGCGGTAATTATTGTTGATAAAGTAGTGGTGGTGGTCTTTGTGCTTGTGGGCCATTTCATAATGCATGATATTGTGACCTGGGTTGGGAGTATGTGGTTTCGTGGCTGTGTTATGGTTGTTATAAAATCGGACCTGTTTATACTTGGTGCTATGATTATTTTGAGAGTATATGTGAATGAAACTGTGCCAGCGATGGTGGTAAGGTTGTGTATATGTCGGGCCCATGGTGTTGATGCGTTGCGGATTTCTGGCTTGTAGTTTTCAGCTGTGGTGTTTTCTTCGAGTATGCTTGAAGCAGTTCTTGTTGAAGTGTGCGTGCAGTAGTTGCAATCGCTGGCCCTGTTGTGCTCGTGACTGACCGTGTTGCATTTGATGTTTTGTGATTTTGACAGCGGCACTTAGTGATGTGATGCTCATGAGTGGTTGTCATGCCAAGGATGCGTAATATGTCGCATAAGCGGCTGGTGTCGTTCGCTTGAGGAATGATCCTTGCGCCACAAACTTCGGCGCCAGAAATGCGGCGATCTGTCGCTGTCTTCCGGAATGCAGGCAGGGATGAAAAGGACACGAAAGTTTGGAAGCTGCAACCATGGGTCCCGGCGCACGATCGATTCGGAGCACTGCGACACAATTGCGAGTGGTGCGCTGCTTTGTATCTCGTCAGGAATTCCGTAGGCCAGGCGGAAGGCAGCGAGGCATCCTTGCCTGACTCGCACCTTGCAGCCAGGTGATGTTTTCGGATCGCTGCCACCTGCAAAAAAAGAAATGTCTCTACTCAATATCACACGTTCCGAAAGAGCGCCATGCTGCCCTATCGCAATGTTCGCATTTTCGCGGCAGCGAGAACAACGATCTTGGCGAAATGACCCGGTCCACACTGATCAAGAGATGAAAACAAGAGCACGAGCAGGCAGGCAGTAGAGTGGAATAACTATAAGACAACGTTCGATAACTGGACTGGAACGGCTTTTGGTTTGGTCTGCGACATTTCGGATTTCTCCTGTGAGACTATACGTGAAGATGGGCAACACAATGCGCGATGCGCTTTGCTTCCATCAGTGCCTGCTCAAGAAGAACCTTGTGGGTAAGGGGTAGGTAGTTGCTTCCAGTTATACCGTCTCAGACCGCGCAGTTCCATATTCATTCAGTGTGAAATATGAAAGTAAGCTTTGCGAGACGCAATAGTGATATTTACGAGCATCTTAAAATATATAACCCTCGCCATTGTGACTCAGTCGCTTCGGCTTTCTAGTGCTCATCATAGACTTATAGGCTTGATTCCGGCAGTGGCGGGCGCATTCCGATACAGGTGAAATGTGCAAGAACCCGCGAAATGACTCTTCGCGTGCTGGTTTCAGCCGCGTCGCTGCCATGTGTTTGGAGGTTAGTTGTGCGAGTGGTGGCGTAGCCTTGCATCGCATCAGGAATTACGTAGCCCAGCTGGTTTTGGCAGCTCGACAAGCTCGTTGTCATTAAAACGCCTTTCCACTCAAGTCGGAAAAATTGGCGCACATTTGGAAAGCCGGCGCTGCGCTGAAGGAATCACGCCCGCGCGCGCCGTCGACAATTGGGAGGCTTGGGGAAAATTTCACTCATTGTCGACGGAGCGAGCGCGTAACTGGCCTAACCTCTAGTGTGCTGAGTGGGGTCCTCTACACTTCGCTCAAGCGTGGCGGCGTGCCCTAAATTTCAGCAACGCCCGTAATTCACGATAACCCTTGCACTGCCTTAACTGGGAGACACGAGCGTCAGAGCTCGGCCGAAGCCAGACTTGACGACACGACGAAAGCTGCGAAACAGACGCGCGCCTCTCGTTGCTAATTTGCACGCTCGAATCTCGCGATGCATGTGGCTGACTCCAGAAGTTTTCAGTAGCGCGATTGAGCAATCGCAGCGCCGGCTGGCCGCGTCAGATTGGTGACAGCTACGCAGTAGTTTTAAGGTTAGACTTAACTGTGTTTTGTGGAGACCGTGCACTCACCACGATCTTCTTGTCATTCGGAGGTACATGCCGTGAACATCTAAGACACCGTGGCTGTGTGGCGATGACCGGAGGCTGCAGTGTTGTGTGGGGCCTGATAGCGCTTCGAGGATTATTCGACGATACCCATGTCGATGTTGTCACTCCCGGTTGAACATCCTTGACAGTTCTTGCAATAACGACAGTCGTAGAGCTTGTGGTTGTGGCTGTCCCGGTTGCTGTCGATGGCGTCCACACCTCATTGGTCCGAGAGCCGCTCCAGCCTGCCGCTACTTGGCCGGTCAGTGAGCATGATCTGTAGACCTGCACGAGAGGGGTGCAACATTTAGGCGCCAGGAAGGGCTCGTAGTCTTACACTTCATGCGCTAGCATTTTAAGAACACGCAATGTAAGGGCGGGAGACTGAGCTGCTGGAAATAAAATGACACCGTTTGCACCTTCCCAAATACGCGTACAAGAAATACGAAAAGTTTCAAGTTTGGAGCTCTGTGCGCGTGCAGATATTGCTTTTGTTTTCTGTAGCCACAGCAGGGGGAGTCGACATAGCTGCTCACGGCTAGTTAGGCTTTGCTCAGCTGCGTCGACGCTCGAAAAGCCTGCTCGTGACGTGTTCCTGCTTTGAGGGCCCAGTGGGTTCGGAAGCGTGCCTCAGAATGTACTGAAAGTGAATGCACTTAACGCCTCGAATATAAACTTCTGTTTTTCACAAACGTAAGAATTATTCGGTATAACTCGACTGCACACGCTGATTGCTCCTGTCATTGCTGGAACATCTCCTATATTGCCGTGCTGAATAGAGGATGATCTTTGCAGCCAGCGGCTATTCGCCGGAGCAGAAATTGCGCGGAAGACCACTTTGCGCAAAAACACGCAGAACTCTCTTCCGGGTTGACCCGTGTGGAGAACACAGGCCATGATGGATTACGCGCATTCGGGACTATTACCATTTTAGAAACGCAACTAATTCGAAACTGCTAGGGAAATAGAGAAGTAAAATGCAGGCCCTCATTAGTTCAGTGTCACGATCGTGGCGGCAAGCAGGATACGTTAATTTCTTGGCTGGCGTAAACCGCCTGTCGTTCGAGCAGGGAATTACTTCTGTGGAGTGTAAGATGAAAGCGGAGTTACGTGCAGTAGCATGTGTGAAATTCATTCATGTTAACAGAGCCGCCGCGGTGGCTGTGTGGCTATGGCGCTCGACTGCTGGCCCGAAAGACGTGCGTTCGATCCCGGCCGCGGTGGTCGAATTTCGATGGAGGCTAAATTCTAGAAGCACGTGTACTGCGCGATGTCAGTGCACGTTAAACAACCCTAGGTGGTCGAAATTCCCGCAGTCCTTCACTACGGCGTCTCTCATAGCCTTAGTGCTTTGGGTCGTTAAACCCCCATAAACTATGTTAAACCTCCATAAGTAAACTAAACTTTTCTTCTATCAGTCCCTCCTTTATTCCTTCTCTTACGGCGAGGTTCAGATGTCCGCCGAAATGTGAGACACATACTGCGCATTTTCCTTTCCACAACAACCAATCATAATTTATTATCGCAAGCGCAGCTTTCGCCATTCAAGCGAGAATAAATCAGAGGTGACGTTAATGCCGCTCGGTCAATATCTATACCAACAAGCACAAACGGAATTTTTTCACAATGTTTGGGATCGTTGAAGAAAATCGACAAGCAATCCATGAACTCACCGTAGTTACCGTCGCACAGCACCAGGGAGAATCTGTCGTCGGGCCTTGCAGTCTGAACGGGAAAGACTTCGGAGTGCAATGCGTGATGTGCATTACGACAATCGATGGTCATGGCTGTACAGACGTTGTTGGGTGCTGGTAGTGCCATTGCGTTAGACGCACTACAGGATAAAACGGGGGTCACCGAGATTGCGGTTCTTCATGCTGCGTCAATTTCAGAGGGCATGTTGATAGTGCGCGCCGTTGTCTTGGTCTTCATTGTCGTCGTCGCAGCAGTAGCATTCTGTGGCCATAAAAGGTGACGTGTCCTCTTGAGCCGGTTACCTTTGAAGATGTGTGTTGTACCTCTGTGGGACCTGTGCTATTATACTCATGGAACCGGTGCGAGTTTATGTGGCTGGGCCGCAGCGTCTTCTCATGTGTGCTTAGGATGTCGGGTAGCTGTCCTGGCTGTGTCAGTTATCCTGAACTTTCTGGAATGTGCGTTTTTGGCGCTGATGGCAGGCGGCACACACCAGTGCGTGATTGCTGTCTGTGATATCGTGGAAACACTCGTTGAAGCTTTTTCATCTTTCTGTGCTGTTACTTCACAGTTTTTTTCTGATAAGTGGTTAAGTTTCTGATAAGTTTTTTCTGTCTGCGTGCTGCGCATCGTTTTTAGTGCCATGTTGTGTCGATAAAAAGTGCCGTCTCTGAGGGGAAGAACATTGGCGCTGTCGCAAAGTCCGCTGTGGGCGCCCGCATGAAGAATAATAGGAGTGCCACTCAACTGATTCGCAAGCACAGTGAATCCTGGCGTGGTGGAGATCTTCCAGCCTTGCTTGTGTTTTTGCGCGGACTTGTCCAGGTGTCACGAGAGCGTTGACTCAGCCGGATTCGGTGCTCGGTTGGCGTCTTGTCGTGACCTGCAATAACAACGCAACAAGTCATTACTGTCCTGAGACACTTGGCAAACCACACATTTCTCTCTTATTTTACCTTTGAAATGTAGCTCACGATGCGATGAGCGGCAAAGAATTTACTTCAGTGGTGCTTATGTTTCTCTCATGACTGCAGTGCAGCCCAGTTGTAAACAACCTGGAAGTCACGCTGATTGCTTTCGTTGAATCTGAAGTTCGTAGTAAGCGGACCTGCCCTATTACAGCCGAAACATAGTGAGACAGGAGGGATGCGTATTTCTTTAAAACGTCCGTTTCGCTTGCCTGTTTCTTGAAAGAAGGCCCTATGAAAACCTCTCCGGCGCGGCCATCTGCTCCTGGTGGCGACCATTCTATCAGACAAGGCACTTTAGGGACGCGATAACAGCGATAGCTATTGCGGTGTTGCCGGTAAATGGTGGTAGGTTGCACACTTGTCTGCAGTCCTCGACAAAGTTGTAAGGACGGAGCGACGAAACAATTCCAGAGCATGCACGTGCAGAACGTGTATTATGCGTTATCACTGTGCAAAACTCTCGAGCAGTGCACTGAACTGCAGATAAAGCGGCACAGCTCGCAGCAGTTGCAAAGTTCTTGAAGGAAGTGTTGCGCGTAGGTAGAACCGCACAGACTGAGTGGTGCGCACGGCTCGACCGCTCTACACAAGGGCGACGTAGGCTGGCTGCCACGTGACCGGATGGGCCAGCAGCCGCATCTCGTGACAGGTATTCTGGCTTCTTATACTGCTACCTGTGGTTCAGCACCGACCATGTGCTGTAGCTTCGCTTTCAACGTTGCCCACGTCTCGCTCTCACCACGCTCTTCTTCCACTCTAAACGCTTCGCGTTGCCGGCATACACACGCGCAGCGATTCACCTTGGAGCCTGCCGGGGAGCGCTTGTTCCGCAGCTAACAGCTATTTTAATGGTGCCTTTTTATTGCTTTTAGAGGTCTACAATTTCTTTGAGAGCTTCGACTAATAAGACGGGACGGAATACGTTGGTGTTCCGCCCTTGTGGCTGTGCGCGTCCCCGTAAACAGAACTCAGTGGTTTTAAAAATCAGTGTGCATGTCGGTGGCTTAATTAGGCATTCATAAATCGCCATTAAATACTGCCTTCCTCCTCGTCCTCAGTTGAGAGCAGCCAGTTGGAGCTGTGCTCGAAGATGCAGTGGGTGAACACTATTGATTGGACTACTGCGCACGATAACAACGAAGTGGTAGCAGGGTGCAGCTAACTCCTGCCAGTCGTGCGTGGTAATAAAGCGTCTCGGGAAATAAGGCTGCAACGAATGCGGTACTGTTCGTGGAGTGGAGAACACAGCACAGAATGAAATACAGGTGGTCATGCGCGGCAATATCAGCGGCAATGTTGGAGAACGGCTTGTTTTACTAAGCACGAAAGGGACAACATCCCTTACATGGTCATATTTTCTTCCCAATCATGTGATGATAACAGCCCGAACGAGGCTGTACTTATGGACGATGAGAGATACCGCAGAAAATTGCTCACTAAGAACCAAGTGGGGTTTAACATGCTCTAGCGTCTCGCAACGCACTGGGATCTTTGCATTTCATCTCCGCCAGAACTCGACCATCGTAAAAAATGCCTAATGAGGGCATTTTCCTCATCAAATGAGATCTGCGTGTGTAAGAGAGAGGCATGAGCGCAGCCTGAAAATATTTATTGTATTCCAGTGCGATATCGCACATACACTGCACCTATTTCAACGAGGAGGACCCCACTGTTGTGAAAGCTAGGAGTGTGACAAGGCAAATGTCTGAATGGCGAAAACTGAGCCGTCCTGGTTACCTTAGGAGGTACTCACCTCGATTTTCTTTCCCGTGGAGGTCCAGGCCGAGAGCAAGTAAGCCTTGTCGGTTTTCTCAGGATTACTGCAGGCAGCCCGTCGGACGGACTGGCTTGTGGTTCTCGCGTTGTTCCGACGTTTTCGCATCGTTTTTGATGACGCCGCTTGTGAAACCTTGATTGGTACTGGTTGCGGCCAATACAGTCGCCGTCGGTGGTCTCAGGGTAGATGTCCTATTCGTGATTCTCCTTCTCCCCAGAGATGTTTTGGGCGCCTGTTGATATGATGGCTGTGGTAATGTTGGGATGTACGAGGTTGTAGTTGCGGTCGTCCTGTTTTTTTTGTAGATGTAGCAGGTACGTGATTATCCTCGTATTGGTAGCCATAATCGCGGTCACCTTGTGTGGCCAAAATTTGTGTTGTTACAGACAACACCGGCGGTTTTTCCAACATTTTTAGGTACTGATCGCACCGTATTTCTGCAGCATTTTGTATCCGACCGAAGAAGCGGTTTCAAAATATCAAGCAGACCCATATTAAACTGAAAAATATGAAATCGAAACCAAAACTTTATTCGTGCGCGCCGAAATCGGAGGAAATGAGGACACGACAACTGCAGAATTTAAAACTGATTTGAGCAAGAATGAACTGACGCATGGCTGTAGACATGATGGAAATGCTTAGGACGGTGAGAAAAGCTGCAATAAAAACTTTTGTACGTCACATGAATTACGGAAAGGAACTGTCATGGAGACTACCATCTGTACGATACATGACGATACATGAACCTAGAAAAACCTCGAAGTTGCCCATAATTTAGAATAATATTGTTCCCGCCGCAATAGTAACGACGGTGATGAAAGGAACGAAACGTCCCACATGTAAGGACGGATGAAGGACGGATTTATAAAGGACTGTGAATTTCGAGGAAGAACGCACTCAGATTACTCAGACCTTCAGGCTCCATATTAGTGTGGAAGAAAGTTGCACTGAAAATAACCCAACACTGGTGACCTGAAAGTCTCTCAAATCCACTTGCTATGCGCACCTATTCCGTGTCCCAATAGTCATGAGTTGCACATAAAAGCTGTGCTAAGGGAGGAGCCCTATCATTCTAAATAAATGAGCCGGGTAATTTTGGTTATTTTTCAATCTTGTGTTTAACTAATATAACCTCAGCTTTGTGTGCGCCACAAAACCGAATACAAGAACCAACTAACCTTACTTTCTTCACCATTTTTCAGCGAAACTGGTTGTACCAAGAGAAAACTCACCATAATCACTGTCAAATGCGGTACGGTACCACTACTGCCCCGCTCGCTGAACCATGGTGGAGTGATGACACTTGAGGTCGCCTCCATTCTCTTCGCAAACCTGCGAGGGAAAGTGCGGGTTGTTTTTTAGGCCCAGGCTGTTGGGGTTACCACTTCGCATATAACTGTTTTTCTTGCCACAGATACGTTCTGGTTATTAACTGGAGTAACACTCGCTGTTTTAAAAGTTGATACTTCAGCACTCCGTGCACTGTTTCTTTGCAGTGCGCAGTTTTTTTGTGCACTGATTCCCGTAGGCTGATAAAAGCAAAAGTGACCGAAAATTGGTTTTCGGATCACATAAGCTTGCGAAAAGAGGAGCGGTTTGAGTATGACACGGACTGAGGGCCTAATCAGGAGCCCTGATTACTGTATAGATGGAAACTGCTTGTCAGAATGAAAGAGCCAGCAAGTTTTCTACAAGAAAGAAGAAACCCTAGACGCATGATCTCTTTGCAGGCTCCAGTATCATCCCCATTACATCTTTTTGGTTTTCCACAAAACCACTCACAGATGCCAAGCTTCTGCGCAAATTTCGTGATTTGTTTTCTGACTTATTGTAGGCCTCACAACGGTGTATGCCCACCATTCGCCTTTGATACGAACTGCTGTTTCGTTGTCATCAGATATCGAAAACATTCTTGCAATAACAGAGCCTAGCTATAGTTGTGCTGACTAGACGATACCTTCAATGAGAGGAACGCTTAGCGCGGAATGGTAATACGCGCCACCACAGTGCAGCAGCGTTGGATTTCGTATCAGAATTTGGCATATAAGAGGAAATCTTTCGGAAACTTTTTCTCAATGTCAGAGCTGAACTGGACTCAAAGTCCGGTACTTTCCACCAGCGTACCGTTTTCACCAAGGCGCCGTGTTAGCCTGAAGTTCCAGCTTTGAGGTTTGAGGGAATTTCTAAGAGTGCAGAGACAATCATCGTGCCTGTTATCGACGTCTTCAGGTGGCGCCCTTTATCTCCTCGAATCGGCCCACTGTAGCGATGCCGGACAAACTGTGACCCACGCTGGCGTTGTGATGCAGCGCTCGGGGTATTTCAGGCAGTGTCTGTCCAAGTCGCCCGTTTGTAGGTTCATTTGTCTGTTCAAGCTGCACGGTATCTGACGTCCCGAAGCGGCACTTGGGCTGTAAGGCACCGTAGTCGAGGGCACTGCATGCCATCTAGGGTTCTTTTTACTACGCTCTGACATCGCACAGCGCATGGGCGCCTCTGCGTTCACCTCGAGCTAAACGTCGCCCTATTGGGAAACGATATTCTCCAAATTGACGATTCTGTTCGTATACTGGCCCTCCGTTACGTGCAGTGGTGGTTGTAGTTCTGAAACAGTTGCGTGACTGGATGCATCTGTTGACTTGCGTTGAATAAATGTGTGTCGGTGAAGTTAACCTGACGCTTGGGTGTCGCTGTACAGGTCCCAATGAGGTTGCGGCTGCTTGTACGTCGGAGGGTGCTGTCTAGTCTTCCCACGTCTGCCTGTTGTATTTTCCGAGTGAATGCGGTGACGTAGCTGTAGAAAGCGCCACTGGCATGAAGAACAGGAGCAGCGTACTTATGGGAGTGAACCGGCGGCCCCGAGTACTCCCGGCATGCGAAAGAGGAATAGTGCTGGCCTGGACGTGACACTCGGTAGATTCCACAGCCCCGCAGACCTGACACTCAGCACAATGTTGGCGATGCAGGCAGCTCCTGGGAATGATACCGGCTCCCCAAACGGACATGTCGCCGCTAGATTCCTTGTGGTGGTGCAGCAGGTGACGATGGTACAGGTCACGACCACCACGAAGCCCAGTGCCACAATATGCACCATCCAGGAGGCTGCAAGAGATAAATTGGTGTGTTCATAGTCCTTTGAAGTCTCAGAATGTGGGTCATTCCCATAACAATTTAGGGCAGATAGGGCTAGCGCAAAGGATAAAAAGCTACTCAGAAAGCCAATATAGCAATTGCGAGGGACGTTCTAGGTGGAACACCGATAGGGTGGCTAAAAGGAAAGTAAGAAATATGACGTGGTCATGGCGTAGTTTTCCATGATATACGCTTGTGGAAGATAAATTTTTCAAGCATTACTTGCATCAGCCAAGTCGTTGTCGTAACCGCCGATTCCAGAACATCCCCCTACTGCAGGAGCCGTTGCGTACTTAGCGAGGCCCGTCAAGTAAAAAGTGGGTATCATGACTATCGCCCTCGAGCTTCATAGACAACGAGCGTAGTTGGTTTTCACAACATTTTAATTAATGGCTTCAGGTCTCGATGCGAATAACAAGCTGCATCAGGGCGCTGTCTTCAGCTGTGGCCATTTTAAAATTCCCGGCTGTACTTCGGGGGCTTAGGTGCCTGCCCAAAAAGAACCTCAGTTGTCGAAATACAGTCGACACATTTTATAACGAACATGATGGTCATGTGGACTACGTTAATTGTATTCAATGTTTGTAGCATGTGGACTTCCAAAGTGACACCCAAAAATGGAGGGCCAATAGCGCGATTTTTCTTCCTAAAAAACATATCGATGTACGCTTGCCAAGTTACGGAACTTTCTAAGCAATCCAGCGCAGTCACTTCCCCTTTGCTGACTTCGTTGCTACGGATTGCTGCTTTAAAGGGCCAAGAAAGAAATCGTGGTGCGAGCGTTTATTACAACTGGTGCATGCGCACCCTCTACAACGTAATAGCGCCTGCTGTTACGTTCGCCCCTGTATGGCTCTGCCATGTCGGCGTCGTCAGGCGCATAAACAAGCTCATGCTAATGGACGTCAGGTGCGGTCAGCTGAGCTGTGCATCGTCGACACATTGCAACATATCCACATGCGGCCGACAACGTCTGTTCCACAGCGTCATACACCGTTCCTATGTCGATAAACACCGAAACAATTTTTGATCAATCCGCACTGAGCAAAATCAACGGCACTGTGAACAGAGGGATCTGAACTGATACTTCGGCAACTGCTCTGCCACGCCAGACTGGTGTTATGCGCTTGTGGCATGCGAGCGACAGGAAACCTTGAGCGCGTTAATTATTGCCCAGGTCAAGTGGCTTACCTTTCTGGTCAGGAAAGGCAGCACATTGTGCACCACGCTCACGTCGAACACTACCAGGGCGTTTTATGTATTTGTTTTCTTTCCATAACAGTGAAAGTAAACAAGCCACTCGTCGAACAAGACGCCTGTCATCACCATACCCCCCTCTAAGCTTATTCCTATTAGCACACTCGTCGAATAAAAAAAATGCAGCATTGAGGCTAGTTTGTGTCGTGCCTGCAACTACTTGAACGTAGCATCCAAAGGGATGCGCCTTGCGAGCCTTCCCATTAACAGACGGCAGGTGCCGATCCCTTCAGTACGTGCTCGGACACGGAAGAACGGTAACGCGAAGCTCAGTGCACTTTCCACCAATGCAAGGCAAAGCCTTTCAAGGCTTAGATTTATGACTGCCGCATTTCTCATCTTTTTCTGTTTCTGCTTTGAGTCGTTGTGTTCTTTGCGTGGCAAATGAGGTGAGGGTATCACAGAGCCTTGGATACACTCATAGCTCTTGCAAGAAACTGCACTTCTGACTGCAGGACCATGTTTATAGCATCCCTTCAACAGAGTTGTGGGGCCATAATTGTTCGCTGTAGCCGAGACGCAATGCCATATCTCTAATACATATTTTCACTACAGGACTGTCCTCATTCGTAATAAGGTTTCGTTAGTTATATCTGTGGCTCTGCGGCTTGAAGGATGCAGTTGCTCGCTCATTACTTGCAGGTGGTGCGATCTACGAACACTCTCGCACTCAAGCCTCCCACCTTCTCTCAGTTTGTCCTTTTCCCAACTTTCATGAAACTGGAGAGGAGGATTTCCCGCTCTCCAGTTTGTCATCTGCCAACCGAGATTGACGGAGTGTTTCAACACAGGAGCTCCAAAGGTAACAAACAGTGAACAGATACAGCCTAGCGCGCCTTAATTGGGCCAACTCTCAGTAAACGCTAGTGCCCGCGCTAGGCCTGCGCGAGCTCGTGACAGCTACTAGCAGCAACAGCCAGAGAAAGCCCCATCGCCGGAGCGCCGCAGCCACGTTGTATACGTACCAACGCCAGGCCACAATCATATAAAGCAATCAATCACCGCAGGCATTGTGCAAACAAATACGAACAAAAAGGCCAAAGAGATGGAAGCGAACATGTGCGCTTTCGTGCTCGTGCCCCAGGCAGTTGGTGACAATGGAACACTGAAGGAACACCCTTGTCAATGCCGGCGTCAGAAAGCAACGGTGGACGAACGCGTCGATTGTCGCCTGTACTACCGCGGCGGGGAAGCGCAACACAGCACAGCGCAGCGCAGCATGTTCTACGTATTTGTAGTTGTATGTGTGCATTCAGAATTACTGCCTAGATTAAATCTGCTACACCTTGTACCGCTGCCGTATATACAAGAGACTACGTTTAGTTGTGGTCATATATTCTCAAAGGTTGTCGCATTAAGTTGATTAGAACGTGTTTTATGAACGCTAATACATACATAATGGCTAGTACAGAATAGACAACGAGAAATCAAGGACAGAACACATGGTATGCGATTATTATCCAGGGCGTGCATTCGGGAGGGGCCTGCAGAGCACATACGTCTGTGTAAAGACTCCTCACCTTTCTCGACCGTTGATCGGGAACTGGAAGCGATGGCGTACGCGCGACATGCTGCTTGACTGTATCAGGTCCCATGAGGCGATGCCGGTGTCCACAGCTGAGCCGAAAAACTCCAGCAATTGGTTGGGTCGTTCGTGTGCTACGGTAGTTGTAGCAACAGCTGATCTTCAGGCCTGGCCGCTTCGAAGCGGGCGTGTTGGGCTGCCTACGCCAATTGACCACTGCTTCCGCGCTGTTGTCTCCATGTTGGCTTGCTGACACTCCGTTGTCTGTCAGCCGTTGTAGGCGTCCAGGCCTCCGCACAGCACCTAAATATGGCTGTTGAATGGAAAGAAATATGGGGAAAAGAAAACCGTACACATGAGTACACAGAGTTTCCTGTTATAATCATGACGTTTCGGAAAAAGAATGAACGCTTCATTCACTTTCACACGAGCTTCATGGTTTAGTAATTGACATCTATCTCTTTGCATTGACATTAAAGGCTTGATAAGGCTTGTTAACTAGGAGTCGTGATTGTTTCATCACGTTTGCGGCCGCTTATAACGGAGGGTGGAACAGCCGGGCGTTCAGAAATTAGGTGCGCTAACCTGCTTTCTAATCCCACGGCCCATGCCTGAGAAGCGGGCCTGGCTAGCCAGACCGTTAAAAGACCGCTTGGTGTCTGCCACCGCTGGGGTCCTGGACTAAGAACTCAATCGGGAGCTTGAGATGGCATTTTTACGAAATAAAGGAACTTTTGTTTGCAAGGTGTGCCATTGAGCCTTGCAGCGTCATATATGTGACCGTCGTTAAAGGCCAGATCGCTAAGAGGTATGTGAATCTCATCACTGCGTATCGGTGGCACTAAGCCGTGCGCCGAATCTTGGAGGCCCCACTGCTCTAAACTCTTGGCTACGTTTCAGCAAATCTGGTATATTTCCGAAGTACGCTGACGAATGTGGAATTCAGCACAGATTGAAACAACGTTATACAAGTGTCGTTCGTCCGATATAGTGAATGCGGTTGAGCCATGATCCCATCTTTCAGCGCTTGCCAAAATGTCCTGCCATTCCACCCAAGGCAATCGCGTTTTCTAAATTCGAAAATATATGGTCATTACGAACGGCCGACTACAATTTTGCATTTGAAACCAGGCGCCTAATAATAATCCTTAAAAAGTTAACTATCAGAAATTAAGCAGCCGCGTTGGGTCAATGACTTTAGCGTTTGGCTTCTGGTCTCAAAGTCGCGCATTCAATCCTGGCTGTCGTGGCCGCATTTATCAGGAGGCAAAATGCGAAAATCCCCGTGCTGTTTGATGCTGTTTGATGTAAGGCTACGTTGAAGACTCAAGGTGGCCTATCAAGGTGTACCATTAAGCCTTGCAGCGTCATATATGTGATCGTCGTTAACAGCCAGATAAAAAGCCATTCACTACGCCGTCCCTCATATATGTGATCATCGTTAAAATCCAGATCGCTGAGTGGTGTGTGAATCTCATCTTTGCGCATCGGTGGCCCTAAGCCGGGCCCTGAAATTTGGATGCGGTATATTTGCGAGGTACAGCTGGCATATTTCGCAGCTTAAGCCGTCAGAAAACATCTTATTAGAAAGTAGAAAACCTTCCAAGCTTAAAAGACATCTCTTTTCTGATGTGCGCAAACACTGGTAATTAAACGCGGCAGAATCCATCTCGCTAAGATTATTTACAAAAATTTCGGTTCACCTTCACTTGAACAGGTATAAATTAGCCTAAGTGTCAAAAATTTACATGAAAACTTGGCGACTGAATCTCGAAAATGTGCTTTCAGAATATTTTAGCACTGTATAACAGCCGGAAGCGACGATTCTGCTGCAATCAAGCACCGCTGGGCTAGCACGCTTAGATATTTGTTGGGCATGACTCACCGCAACGTCTGTCGCAGAGTAGCAGGTGCAGCAGCTGGTCCGCTTCCATTCCAGTAATCGTAGTACTGTAGCTTGCAGAGCGCTGGCAACGGCGTGCGCTGGGCGCCGTGAAGGTGCTTTGAGTGGCTGTCGCAACTACCCGATATAACTTGTAGTTCCTGCTTCTGGTACCGCTACGTTAAGACGGCAATCGGCGGTTGAGTTTCGCTTGCTTCTGGGATGTCGTGTAGCCGGTGGCTGTCTTGACAGATGTTCTGGCCATTGAAGACAGCAATCTGTATGCGATGCGTGGCTGGGACTGTTGACACTGCGTTCTGAATTCTCAACATGACGGCAGCAATTGGCGCAGCCATGAGGAATAGAAGGGGTAGCACATTGAAAGCTCTAAGAGCGAGGCATTGATTCACGATAGTGTTGGTCGTGAAAGCAGGCCAGAGGCAGCAAGTGCTGATCTGAAAGTTTCAATGGTTGTGGTACGTGGTTGCTCTATGGTTGGTTTGTGCTACGTGCTATGGCGGTTCTCTTCTATTACCCTTTGAGCTTTGACCGTTGCTGTACTTGTGTGACTGCTAAACTGTAGAGATCGTGAAAGCTGTTCAGGTTATGACGCTGAGAAACGCGGAGGACGAATTTGTCTCTATCTCCGGCTGTGTTGTATGTACTGTGGTCTGTGTTTGGAACGTTGCCTCGTGAGGCATGAGCATTAGAAGTGCCACCGTCCTCTTCTAGATATCGGCCCGCATGAGGAGGGGCAGCAGGACCTAATTGGACGTGATTCACAAGAATCTGCCCCGCGGCGAGTTTTGGACGATGCTGACGAAGTGACAAAACGGTTACGGTACTGTAAATAATGCATCCTTGGTGGCATTATTAATGTTCATATCTTACGGTTCATAAAGTTACGCCTTCACTTGAAAAAGAGGCATTAGAGTTTGCGTCACGGTTAGTGCGGTTGCCGGTGAACTCGGGATTGAACACTGACTCTATGTGGCTGTCGTTTTGGGTGATGTTCGTGCGCTTGTGACATTTGTTCTATGTAGATTTGTGGTGCTGACACTTCTGCAACAGTGATGAAACAGGCTGGGGCACTCGTGGATGGCATGGATTAGTGCTCTGAATGTAGAAGTGCGGTGGTTAGAGCGTGTTGTCAGCGTTGCTTGTTGGTATCTTGTAGCATGGGTGGTTGTGGTTCGATAGGTGCCCTGTTGTGGTATGCCAGAGGTGCAGTAGTGTAGTGCTGTAGCGAAGCTGCTCCATTGTTCGGTGTTGTCTGTTGTGCGTGTGGATCTGTGTGTGTCCATGAGGCTCCACGAATGAGCAGAAGCAGCAGCGCGTGTCGCGCAGTGAGGCCACCGCACTGCCTGCTGTCGGCATGAGGAAAATTAATAGTGCCGGGACGGACGCCCTGCACAGGAAGTCCCGAAACTTCTACAGACACCTTGCGCTTTGCACACAAAGCTGTGGGCAGTCAGCGGAGGGAGATAGTTGTGGCTCCACAAGCAGATTCACGTCACCAGCCGATTCCGGCTTGTGTTGTATCAGGCGTTGGCGCAGCCGCAGCAGGCTAAACTTCGAAGCGGGGGTGGTACCGAAATCTGAAAAAAAAGAAGTTTTTTGGAGTCCTCGAAACGCTGGGTAGATAGATCATAGTTCTTTCACTATACGAAACGTGATAAGGCATGATATCAATTACTGTGGTGTTCGCTAAGTGGTGCGTTGGCGTAGTGGTGCTATTCGGGAGAAAGTGAAAGGAGCCAGCAGCACCGTATCTGCTGAAGTCAGAGCTGGAGCCCGGGGCACCACGCGGCAAGGGGAAATAATTATGAGGAAGAGTGAAAATTAAGGAAGACAGGAGCCTATGAGAGGGAACCATCTACAATACAACATACATCAACTACCGATACTACATGTATCAACTTCCGTTCACGCGCTGTAGATCCAGAAAACACTGCTTCACATTGCCGTCTTAAAGCCTCGAACCGAAATAGAAACAGAAGTGGGAACGCATCCAATGCGCATTGTTTCTAACCAGGCTTAAACCGTCTTTTTTTGTCCTATATAATGAGAGTTATCTCATTCGACGACGTGGTTCCAGAAAAGAAGTCTGAACAGTGCGTCGCACCATATTCTTGGCGTTTAATGTTGGAGCGGACTGCTCGACGTAGCTGATTTCAGATTTACTCACCTTACTCTCTTCCTCCGCAGCAAAGGCAAGCCGTGATGATGGAAGGCATGTCGACGCTGAGTAGATTGTGTGTCCATAGTGATTTCGCTGCAGTTGCCGAGGCGCGAACATGGTCGCCACCGATTGTCCTGGCAGGTTGCGGTAGGATAGGAGTTCTTGTTGTTGGCCGGAGTTGCTTTTGTTGTTCTGCTGACTCGTGCGTTTTTCCCATTGTGGTTGAGGTGTTTGCGAATGCGTCCATAGTTGAGGTGCTTGCGTTTCGTCTTTCTGTATTTGTTACAGTTGCAGCTATGGCGTTGTGGTTTTCAAGGCTGTTGTTGCTCAGATGTTCACGGTAACGGGGGAAATATTTCTTGAGGAATCCTCGAATGTTGAGTTTTCTGTTCCGTGCTGCGTTGCTGTGGTCGTATGGTGTCATTGGTGTCTTGCGGGAGTTGTGGGAGTGGTTCTTGTTTAGGGGAATGTAGGTGGTCATGGAATAACCAGCCTGAGGAATAACACGAGCGCCGTCGCCAGCTGAACAGCCAGCAAGGATGATGTCGCGGCTCGCCGCTATCACGGCGTACAGGTGGAATGCTTTCTTCGTCAAGGACCCTCGCTGGAATCTATTTAGGTGCTGTGACGCGATATAATCCGGATGTCCAGGAATGCTCCAGTGCTGACTGACTGCTTATGTGCCTGGTGTTATCAGATGTCCAGAGGTGTTAAGCAACGCCGAGGGTAGACGTATCGGCAGCACGGGTAGTGGGACAGCGGTGCAGCGAAGAATGCATTGCACCGATACAGACATACCCAACAAATCTGGACGAAAGCATTTTTTGAGCGGGAAACCGTTTAGGAACTCAATTTTTTTCATCTAATGCAAGATTTCGCTATAACAATCAATATATCCGCACATCACCAATCGGCAGGCAGATTTTTGCTATCGTCAAAACCTGCGCCCATTGCTTTACAATGGCAGTCAGTTTCGAACAGTTAAGACTGCCAAAGTAAAGCAATGCGGGCAGCTTTTGACGAAAACAAAAATATTCCAGCCGATTAGTGATGTATGGTTATATATGGTAATGATATATTGCAGACTTTGGTACATATCATAATAATGGATCACTACCTTCAATATTTTCTTAAAAATATTTAACACTTTTCATATTTTCAAATTTTTTGCTCGAAATATTTGGACATGAGGTTTGACTAACCCAGCAGCTCTGAAAAAAAAAGCATTTATGAACGGGAAACCAGTTGTGAAAACGATTTTTTCATATATTCTAAAGATTTCACTCTAGCAATCAACATATCTGCCGATCACCCGACGGCAGTCTGGAATTTTTTTTTCCTGTTAACGCTCTTGTATCGTCAAAAGCGTTCCTCATCAGTTTTTTATGGGAGTCTTAACTGGTTTATGCTTTATGGGGGCTTAACGTCCCAAAGCGACTCAAAAGTATCTTAATGTTTCAATTTTCTAAATGTTTGGTCCGAAATTGCTGGGCATGAATGCAAACGCCTGTGTTGAGCGGTAGTTGAGTGTCTGAGGCTTTGTGGCAGTTTATAGCCAAGAAAACAGCGCACAGGAGCTCAAGCACGGCTTCTGCATAAATTCAGTGATAATAGCCGAGGCCACTGAATATATAGCACGTCTTCAGATTCTAACGGCACACACGAAAGTTGGCTTGAGGTGGGCAAATCGTGTATGGGAAAACACTGAAGACTGTTGAGAAGAAACTGTTAAAACAAAATGATGAAAAAAGTTCAGCAAGAAAGCGAAACTTCGAAAAAGGCAAAAAGAGACAGCTGCGTTTTAGGTTATGACAATTCTCTGCGGCGCAGTTTACTCATGGCCATATGTCCCTCAAAATACTAATGTTAGAATATATTGCAAAGAGCATTCATTTAAAACGTTTATTAATGAAGCATGCGAGTGAGTGTTTCAGTAAATTTGCCTGTTCCGGTACCACCACGCACGATTAAGAAGAAACATTGTTGCTGCACTCAACGTACATCTCGTCCCATGCCAACAGATGTTGTAATAGTTCATACCGTTGGATGCCACGCGCTTGTTGCGACGAAGCAAGCCTCATTGGTTCCGCCTCGACAACTGCATGCCTGCAGACCTGCGTTGTCATAGTTGTCACATTAGTCATGGCAGTTGTGGTACTGCGGTGTCTTTTACCGTAAAACCGCAAGTAATCGTTGTGAGGAACTACTTATCGACGCCCTAGCTAATTGAATCTGTGAAGACTGGCCTATGTGGTGCGGATTTGGGCTTTTGCGTGCTCATTGAAGACTGCGGGTTATGAAGCATGTTATACTCAGGGGCCGGGCAGTAATTAGGAGCAACGTTACTTTATTGAGACTGAGAGTAATAAAAAGTTAACTATTGCATATCAGAAAACCAGCCTACTAGTTAGCCTGTCCTTACCGTATTAAAATGCGCTACCCATTGACGATGCTATATCGAAACAATCGAGCTACTAACACAAACAAAAATCGTATTATTTAAAAACTGCAAAACATCTTAGGTGACACACCCGGTATATACCCTTCATTGACTACAAGACGGCATTCTACTGAAACGTCCGCAGTGATGCAGGCGTTGTTCAATCACGGTGTAGAAGGCACATGCAAATGTAGGAAGAAATATTCATAGGGGTTGAACGGCGGTCATATTCATTAAAAAAAGGGAAGTGATTAAACACCGATCAGGAAAGGTGTCCGACTAGGAGACAGGATCTTGCCGCTACTGTTATCCGCGTGTTTGTAGGAGGTATTCAGAAAAGTGAATAAGGAAGTGCTGAGGATAGAAAATAGCGGAGAATAGAGTAGTAATCTAAGATTAGCTGATGAAATCGCTACCTACTTCCTAAGGGGACGAAATTCTAAGGGCAGGACAGTATAAGGTTAATTGGAGGGTTATGGGAGAAGTTTTTTTTCCTTTAGAGCATCTGTCAGGCTAATAATGAATTCGCCGCGGGAATATTCCAATCATACACCAGCGCACCCATATCACGATGTCTAGCGATTTATGTGCCGAATTGGCCCCATCTTCATTTTTTTCCCACAGCCCAGTAAATTGGCCTTCGTCATTCGTCGTTTTTTGCTCTACTAACTGCAGTCGCTGAAAAACAAACGGTGATGCACTTCTAAAGCTTTCTTTCGTATTAACTGGGAGATGTCGGATGAGAATCTGGGAAAGCTCGCAGAGCATGAAAGCACGTGTACCATGTTACAAAACGACGCCCGAGCTGTGCTAATATTTTGTGCCGTGATTTGTGGAATAACTTCCGAGCGTTACCGCAGCGGTGGCGAAGTGGTTGAGCATCCGCCTCGCATGCGGAAGGTGCGGGGTTCGATCCCCAGTGCCGCCGGGTACCCACCGGTGACACAATGGGTACAAGCTTTCCCCTGGTCTGGTGTTCGGCTTATTTTAGGGTGAAATGCTTGGGAAATTGGTCTTCGACCCTATCTTGAGATTTTGAAAAAATACCTTGTGCCATGGCGCTCTTTGGCCATAGATGCCCTTGCGCTATAAAAATCCATCATCATCAACTTCCGAGCGTTAAAAAAAGTGATTTTCGTGGTATCCCGGTAAAATACAAACTATAAATCTCGAACTCAAAATCTGCCGTTTTCTTTTGACGCCGGAGACCTACGTAAACGTCTTTAGGTCAAAGTCCTCATGATGAAGGCCTTGAGGGTCAAGGCCTTCATGGTAAATGCCTTTTGTTGAAGGTCTATAGGTATACGGCGTTTAGGCAAAAGGCTTGTGGTAAAGGCATCCAGGTCATGGGCGTTTTTTGGTTAATACCTTTTAAGTGATTCCTGTTCTCCTAATGCATTTTGTGGCGCGCTAGCCCACTAGGTGGGTAGAATAGCATCATTAAAATGACTGGTGTTGTAATGACGCATATACGTCACGCCAATTTCTCTTACACGAGATATTCACCTATGTCACAGCACCACCCATTTTATGGTTTTAGCAGAGTTCTTTCGATTGGAATCACAGTACTAGAGGTCACGAAGCTGAGCCTGGTGGTCGCGTAGAGAGCGGAGTTGTTGGCCGCATTGTTTGGTCAAGGTTTGAGTACCGTGATATCGTTCGCAGCGCCTGTCATAAAAGAAGGAAACAAAAACTAAGCGACGACATTTTTTAAGATCTCCCAAAGCGCACGTTATGCGCTCGCATGGCCATATCGCCAAATCCTATAGAGCTTGCTGTGGCAATGGAACCAATGGTGCCGAACTCGGAAATACGGCCATCATGCGAGGCTGGTGACGTGCCGTCAGAACCAGTCCTCCAAATTTTCTGTTTTCATCAATGTCTGAAGCGATGCCAAAGCTCTCCTGTCAAAGGGCTTGAGATAATGGTAGAAGTGGAACGTAGGGCGTGACGTTACTTAAATCAGCGACAAAAAGCGGACAAAAAATGGAATGACGATTACGAGAGCCAGTAATACGAACTTTGAGCGCAGCTCTCCACACGCCACCTGCTCCAGCTGGCAGATGAAGTAGTACGCTGCTAGCTACCCTCCGAGTTCTTCCAAAGGCAGCCACCTTCCAGTTGCCCATACCTCCGCTCTGGACATGGCAGGTGGCATTTATCTCTGCTACTACCTGCCAACACGCCCCCTGTCACACACCTGCGGACGCCACCTTTCAAGTGGAATGTTACACCGACTACGTCAACGACGAGGACTCCTCAAATGGGATTCTAAGACCTACGCTCGAAGGACAAATGGAATCAGTGGCAAGTCCGCATTCGCTTCGTCAAAGGCTGATGATTCATTGCGGGAGGATTGACGTGATTGTCTGAGTAACTTTTGCTCGGTCAGGATGAGAGATTTGCTGGGAAAACGAGCGCGTCGAGCCGAGGCCCAACCGCGGCGAGCCACAAACCCTGCAGCGGTGGGGTGAGGCCCGAAACGGGGTCGATGTTTTCGAGCTGTGCCGCTATTTCAGAGGGCAGAGCTTCGGTAGAGGAAATCCCTGTGTCGAAAGCTTCACTACACCCTTCCGTAGCTCGCTCGGCGTTTTTCATATGCCCCTGAGCCAAGTAGCCGATGTGGTGGCAGTATTCCCGAATACGTTCACCAAAATTTTGAGCAACCGTTCGTCGCATAGCATTCTGTATGGTGTCATAGCATTTCTATTTGCAGATAGCTTACATGTTTAGTCAAGTTGGAGGCTAGCTTGCGACTGGGGTTCGGACCAATGAAATATGCACCTTCAATGGCATGGTTTTTGAAACCTGAGACAGGAGTTCGTACCAGTGGCACCTTCAGCTGCATGCTTTAGGGCGCGGTTGAGGTGTCCATCGATATGTCGAGGTCTGAGAGCTACAGCGTCCTTCCCTTTCCTCAAAAACTTTCCTTGTCTTCGAAACAGACGTTCCCACATTTCTCCACGTAAAGTGTCCTCAGAATTGTTTTTAGCTCCATGCGGAATTGCGTTTAGGTGTGGGTGACCGCCTGCGCGCTAGAAATAAACGCGAGTTTGAGTAATGCACGCGGAGGTGAATTTGGAATCAGAGAAACGCACGGGGATAAAAGCTATGTTAGCGCTTGCTCGACCATAGAGCGTTTCATGTTTTATCCTGCCTCGGAAAGGGAGAAGGAAATGCGAATTGTGTGGTTTAACATCGCAAAGCGACCCAAAGGCTATCATGATGGATGCAGCAGTGGAGTCATCCTGATTAATTTATATAACGCGCAGTTCTCCAACGTCCCCTGACGTGCACAACAAACGGGGGCCTTTTGCGTTTCGCCTGCATCCAAACTCCGGTTACAGCTTTGCGGCGATATTTGCTGGCAGTGTATTCAAATAATGGTGTATGGCTGCTTCTTATCACCTTTAGAGAAGGAATTCTACAGCGGATGGCACCCGACACGGTGGCTAAGTGGTAGCCGGAGTACCCGGGTTCGAATCCAATCGAGGTGGTCGCGTTTCGATGGAGACCAAACGCAAAAGGTGTCCGTGTGCTCTGCGATTGTCAGTGCACGTTGAAGTGCAACACATGGTCGAAATTATTCCGGAGACAATCACTGACACCTATCGTGGTGACTCAGTGGTTAGTGCACTCGGCTACCGATCCCGAGTACCCGGGTTCAAACCTGACTACGGCGGCCACGTTTCCATGGAGGCGAAACGGAAAGGTGGCCGAGTGTGGTGCGATGCCTGTGCATATATAGGTTCCCCAGGGGGTCAAAATTATTCCCGAGCCTTCCACTACGGCACCTCTTTCTCTATCTCTCAGCCCCTCCTTTACTGTTTCCCTTACGGTGCGGTTCAGGTGACCGATGTTTCGTGAGACAGATACTGCGCCATCTCCTTTCCTCAAAAAACAATTTTCAATTTTTCAAGAAAGGAAATGGCGCCCGTGTGCTCTACGATGTCAATGCGCGTTAGGTCCCCAGGTGGTCGAAATTACTAAATCGAAAGCTTTATTGGCCGCAAACTCGCGATTTCGCCGTGGCGGTAGTCCATCGAGGCACGTGACGTCACAACGCGCACCTCGCCGCGGAAGGTTACTGTGCTTCGCGCGCTCGCCGCGCCGTCTGGCACGACGTCACACCACGCCGCTCGCCGCGGCCGCCATTTGGTAGGACGTGACACGGCGTTCCTCGTTGTTGCGCTTGCCTCCGCTCGATTCGACAGCTGCGTCGCATGCGTGATAAGATGTCAGAGGATTAAAAAAGAGAGCTGGCGTGCGCCGCAACCACAGTTGAGGTGACAGTATGGACGGCGACAATTTCTGATAAGCTGGAGGAGGCCTGGAATCGACAGCGTAACGAGATGAAGAGGAAACTAATCTCGCAGGAAACAGACGAACAGCGCGCCGAACGACTGGCTAAACGCCGCCGTGAATATGCCGCCGCGAGACAGGCACGTTTAACGTACGGTGTCACGACCGCTAGCAGCAGCGACAGCAGCCGGAGGAGAGACCTGAGTCCTGCTTCACTGAAGACGGCCCGTGATGAACGATGGAATGCGACCAAGAGACTTCAGCGGCGGGCCCAAGAAACCGAACAACGTGCCGTTAGCCTAGAGAATATGCGTAAGAGTGACGCGACCCCTTCAATCCTTGGATAGCCTCGGTGCTGAAATCAAACATGGACCTACAGGTCACACTGGACGTTTATGCCTGTGCTTGATACGTTGTGGAATATGTGAACAAGGCCAACCGGGGAGTTTCAAGCTTGCTTTCGCTACATATATCCTAGCATAGCCGAGCTAAGCCAGTCATTTATGCAGCGACCCCCGCTACGGCACCTATTCCTTCATCTCTCGGTACCTCCTGTATTCCTTCTTTGTGGCACGGTTCAGGTGGCCGCCGAGATGTGGGACAGATACTGCGCCATTTCCTTTCTCCAAAAACCAACTTCGGTATCAAGGAAAGCCCCGCCGCGGTGGCTCAGTGGTTAGGGCGCTCGACTACTGATCCGGAGTTCCCGGGTTCGAACCCGACCGCGGCGGCTGCGTTTTTATGGAGGAAAAACGCTAAGGCGCCCGTGTGCTGTGCGATGTCAGTGCACGTTAAAGATCCCCAGGTGGTCGAAATTATTCCGGAGCCCTCCACTACGGCACCTATTTGTTCCTCTCTTCTTTCACTCCCTCCTTTACCCCTTCCCTTACGGCGCGGTTCAGGTGTCCAACGATATATGAGACAGATACTGCGCCATTTCCTTTCCACCAAAAAACCAATTATTATTAATTATATCAAGGAAATGGCGCAGTTAACTGTCTTATCTCAGTAGACATCTGAACCGCGCCTTAAGCGAAGGGATAGAGGAGGGAGAAAAAGAAGAAATGTAGAAGAAGGGCCGTAGTGGAGGTCTCCGAAATAGTTTCGGTCGCCTGAGGATCATCAACGTGCACTGACTTCTGATTGCACCCGGGCGCGTTTGCGTTTCGCCTCAATTGAAAAGCGGCCGCCGCTGTCGAGTTTCAACCCGGGTACTCCGGATCAATAGCCGAGCGCCGTAACCACTGAGCCATCGCATCTAGTACAGCCAAGTACCTCACAGCGAGATTGAGGCGTCCACTCAGCCAGGGAGCCAGTTATGCGCACTTCCTTTCCTCGAAATCATTATAGAAGGCTAACGCCAATGGACACAATGAACGTCGAGGGGCTATAGCTTAGTGCCGCGTTTCTGCCACAACGTTGTCAATGCGACCACATGCAGCCGCACTTATGGCACTACCACCGCGTAGTTTAAAGCGCGACTGAGGTGTTTAATGTCCCAGGGGGCCAGGAGTGCGCCTTTTCTTTGCTTTCGAAACTACCGCTGCATCGACTTCAGCACAGCTGCGGCATGGCGACGTCACGTGGCTATCTTCAGTTCAAGGCCATATGAAACACGAAGAACAAGCCACAAGCTACTGAAGGCAGTAGTAAAGCTTTCTATTTAAAAGGAAATTCCACTCCTCGCTTTGCATTGAAGATTGCTTTTGAGGAATGGCAAGACGCACTAATTGTCTCACTTATCAGTGAACACGAACCTCCCTCTAAAGGATGGGAGGAAGGCGGTACGGAAAGATTTTTTAACGCGCACTGACCGCAAAGCACACGGGCGCCTTTCTGCGTTTCGCCCTTATCGAAACGCGCCCACCGTGACGGGATGGACGGGTGGTCTAATGAAACAGGAAGCAACAACCTGTCATCAGAAATAATCGCGCATTCAGTCAAGCTCACGCCAATACGTCATGTAAATACGGCTGGCAGCTTAGTATCGCTAAGCACGAAATAGGTGGATTGAACCCGACCGCGGCGGCCGCGTTTCGATGGAGGCGAAACACATAATGGACCCGTGTGTTATGCAATGTAAGTGCACGTCAAAGATCCCCAGATGGTCAAAATTATTCCGGAGACCCCCTCGGCATCTCATTCTTCCTTTATTTCACTGCCTCCTTTATCCCTTCGCTTACGGCGCGGTTCGGGTGTCCACCGAGTTATGTGAGACAGCTACTGCGCCATTTGCTTTCCTCAGAACCATTTTTTCAGCTTTCTTGAAGGTGTTCACCCCCGCCACGTACTTAAAAACGTGACAGGCCTCCAGTGACCCATGGATCCAGTTATGCGCCTTTCATTTCCTTAAAATCAATGGAGTCTACACGCTGTAAACGCAGCCGTCGCCAATGAGCCCAAATAAATGCCTTTGAGGAAAGATTATGGCGCAGTAATCCTCAAAGTCATCGGTGGCCACCCGAGCCGCGCCGTAATGGAAGGGAGGAAGGTGGGACTGAAAGAAGAAAGAAAAAGAGGTGCCGTAGTGGAGGGCTCCGGAATAATTTCGATCACCTGGAGATGTTAATTCCACTGACTTCAAGATCAACACAGCGACTGCTCCTCTTAGGGTCCACAACGAAATCATCGACGCGCACATCACGGCTCATCCGAATGGCAATCACACAAACAGGCAGAAGGGTCCTCAGGAACCTCAATATTAAGAGCCCCTCACCTTCTTACTAAAGCTATTACAAGCACCTGCAGAGCATAGTTCAAGGCTACTCCCCTTCCAAGAAGCATGCAATAGACGTAACACCAAGCATGAAGAAAAGCAAGGGCAGAGTGAATCCAGAAACACTAAGGCATGCAAGATGGCGCCCTTGTACGTCGGTGCCGCCGGTCCCGAAGGTGCACTAGCCGTAGTGGCGGTTGGGCACAAAGGCCAAGTGGTCGATGGACTTAACAGCAGTCAGCCACGACCGTACAGCTGAAGAGGTGGCAGGAGCTCTCGCAGCCACGCATCCAGCCTCAAAATACATACCCGAAGACGCAAAAATAGCACACCAAAACTTCATTGAGGATAGGGTTGTCCCGCTTGCGTCCTTGATCCTTTAAACCAGACAAACCTATGCTGACATCAAAGGGTTAATATAGATGCCTGGCGAAAATGTATAGATGTGGACAAGTTGACACACAACTCAGCTCGAGCTTTTCTTCCACTCGGCCCCACAGATGTACTGCATCGGAGTTGGACCAGATCGATCCACTCCCAAAATACAACGACATACTACACCTCAAATTAGAGCGGGAGACATTATCCCTCACCTGCCAAAAACCTGAGTCAACACGAGATTTACCTCTGTAGACTACAGACTGAGTCATCCCATAGCGGTCAAGTATGAAAATGCCGAATTTGTTGAGAGAAGACAGACGTGTTCAACATGGTATGGGCCTTCCAAAGAAACAATCATTGATATAACAGCCTACTCGGGATGGGTGAAGCGGAACTGTCAATGCCGAAAGTAGGACATCAACGTCAGCTTATCGAACGCGCAAGGGCAGCAGCAGAAACCACTCCAATGCCGCGTTTCTTCCACCACTTTGTCAACGCATGCAGCGCACATCTCTGTCATTACCGCCACTTAGCTCATTGCACGACTGAGGTGCACACTTACTCAAGGAGCCAGCTATGCGCCTTTGCTTTCCTTAAAATGATTTGAGTCTACTGAACTCCGGTAGCCTACTGCTCCAGGACGGCGTTTCTGCCTGTACCTTGCCTCAGCAAAGGGACTAGAGAAAGCAAACAAACGGGTTCTACTCCGATTATTGACGAATACACTGCTTTGCCCGGTAAACACTTCCATCCCGCGTTCACTGGCGGGTGCAAACACTGTGGGGAGCTGGCTGACACCTACCATATGGTTTGGGCTTGCGAGCGCAACTCAGCTCTCTCTCCCTCCCGCCCCCAACCCCCCAGCATAAGACCTACCACAGATGAATGGAAGGCGGCCATGCTTGGTTGCTCAGACCTCCACCTCCAGGCCCAAAAGGATTTTGCCATGAGGGCTAATCTGGCGGCTTCGACCAATGTGGTCCCGGCATAAGGGCTCCACCGATTGCGGGGCTCTTTAAAGAGCCTCACATCTTTTATTCAATAAAGGCTTTTCACCACCACCACCACAACGTTGTCACACGTCTGGAAATATATATTTATGCTTTGCTCTGGACAGACCTACAAACATCGAAAGAACTTGATCGGGGTATACCCATCGGAACAGCTATGTACAGTACTCACGGATTGAAATAGGACATTCGGAGCGCGTGGCCGTCGCTTCATGGAGCGCCGCCCGTAGACGCTCATGGAACCAAGGTGGTGCATTGTGGTATGGCGTGAGAGGGAGAACATCTACAAAGCAGAATTGTTCCTTCCAGTAGCCAATCAGCCGGCCTGTGGTTTACCACATGCCTGCGTGGCACTGCAAGGCTAGCGCTCCGAATGTCCTATTTCAATCCGTGAGTACTGTACACAGAAAGAATGGCTGAGAAACAGACTTGAATAGCGTTGGTCAAACGTTTAGGGAGCCTTCGCTCTCGCCCTACGATAAGCTTGCCGTCCTGGTCAGCTCAGTTACTGACTGGTGCGGTGAAGCGGTGGTCCCGGCTTCAAACCCCAGACCAGGACGAATTTTTCTTTAACTGCAAAGTTTCTGAGAAAGCTATGTCTAGCTTTCCTTTGTAGCTGCGCTTGGGTGGATTCCAGTGAGTAATTAGTCTCTTATTACAAAGACTTGAATAGTGCAACGTGTTCTGGCTTTGTACCTTAGTAATAGCATTTAACGCTGAACAGTAGCTGCGTTTTCACCCTAGGTCCCTCAAAAACGTAGGAGATAATGTGGACGCCGTGGGGGATCAGCAGTAATCATACTAATGATATTAATCATTAATCACTCGACCGCACATGGCTAATAATGATTTTTAGTTCGAAAGCACTTCTCTCGGGTTTCAGCAATGTCTGCGTGAAGCCACTGATTAACTGGGTCACCGGTTTAGTGGACTCCTCAAAGGGGATGGCGGCCGCCTAAAAATCAATATATTGAGCGTGTGCAGCCCGCCTAAGATCCGACATTTTAGGCCAGGCCATATCGTTAAAAGGTTCCTGGAGCTGGTGGGTAAAGCTCCCTGTGTAATTGGGGGGGGGGGGGGGACATCAACGCCGCGCACCCTGTGTGGGGCAACCCAAAGGTCGAAAATTGACCGAAATATTTAACCGAGACAGACTCACGCTCTCAACGCACCTTGCGTTTCCAACCAGACTGAACAAAAAGAGTCTCCCGGGGCACCTGCTGAGACCTTACGCTTGTAAAAGAGCAGCTAATCCGAATATGACTTAAACAGGTCAGCACCTGGGTAGCGACCACTATATATTCGCCACCAGCGTGACTATCGGTAGATACAAACAAAAAAGGATTGGAACTGCACGACTCGTGAACTGGGACAAATGGAGGGAATCTCGCTCCCCTTCGAGCAGTTCCATTGCGGACTGCAACGCACAATTGGGGCGTTTAAAACGTGGCACTTGAGATCTCTGATCGCTTCTAGAAAGAGCAAATGCGAAACCTATGATCGGATGAACAAAATCGTCCACTGCACCCTGGGCACCAACGAGGAGATACTAGAACTGTTGTAGGACAGGTCCTTATTGCGTAAGCCCACACATACCCCATCTCGAGTATGCTGGTATGCCCAACGAGGTCCTTGATGCCACGGTAACGACGGAAGAAGTCCGGGCGTAACTCAATTCCATGGGGAAAAAAAACGCCCCACGGGGCCAGATAAGGTGACCACCCGGCACCTATACTGTCTCCCTGACGACCAGATTACATCATTAGTCCAATATTTCAACGAGAAGCACTAGGATATTGAGGCAGTTTAGCGCTTAACCTTTTCTCAGTGCCCACAGAAGGCTTAAGATTCTGTTGGTTGAATGGCCGACTCAACAATTCTGCACAAAAACAGTCTTGAACGAGAAATACGCAATTATTTTCAGACATCGTTAAGATATGACTATCAATATATCCGCAGACCTCCCGTTGAGAGGCGTGCATTTTTTCTTATTAACGTTCCTATTAACGTCAAAAGCGTTAATCACTGTTTTTTTAGGAGTTGATTGCTCGGAGCTAGCGATGATAAAACGATTTTGCTGCAAATCTGAAGAATACACCGTTACCTGCAATATTAACTTGACAGCGTTAAGGAGCTCGTGTCGCAGAAAAGTCGGTGTCGTCGGAGTCTTTGGCCGTGAGCGCAAAATGACGCATCTCGGTGGGCACCTGAACAACGCGGTAAGGGAAGGAATTTTAACGTTACAGCGTTAAAGATTGATTGATATATGGAGTGATAGATGACCTGATTGATTGATCGGTTGGTTGACTGAGTGACTGACTGACTGATCGATCGATTTTTCTTTCCCTTACGGCGCAATTCGGGTGTCCGCCGAGATATGTGAGACAGGTGTCCTTTCCTTAAATTGTCCAACGGGCCATGCATCCCGCCGAACGGGCGATGGCGTTCCGTGTACTTCTCGGCAACGCTGCGGCATGCTGTCGCGTCTCACTTTTAAAGACGAAGCTTAAGCGTCCTCCAATTGTTTCTTACAGTAAATTCTCTTATACTCAAAATTTTTGATCCAGAATGTTGGACATATTCCCTCCTAGTTTGTGGGCACCTAAATCGCGCTTCGAAGAGTGGCGGTGGTTCCCACCTACAAAAAACCGTGATTTCTACTGTTCAGTGCTTGCAAATACTAAGGCAGAATTTTTTTTTTGCTTCATGAGTTCCTGCCTATCTTGTATACCTGTCGCTTAGCCCACAAAGGCATTCAGCTTCAAATCCAAACCGGTCTTTATGCACCCTAATGTCGCTGTGAAACCAGGGGCGCGATTACGGATCAGTCTCAATCGAAATTGTCTCAAAAAGTATATCATTTGCCTTTCTCCTATTGGTCGGTGGCCATTTTGATTTTTTTCGTCACTGACTGACGTCGTAAATGGCGCAGAAGTGGTGACGTTGGCCATCTAATTATGCGGGCAGATTGAGACGATTTTTTGAGACTGGAAAAAGTAGTATCAACACGTTTGAGACAGAAAATGGCGGCTGTTTACATCGTCGTATACGCGGGTGACCGCGCGAGCAACGGTGTCGGAGGGTGCATGAAGACGACTTTGACGCGCGGGAGAGTTATTTCGAGGAGACTGCGCAGTGTCTGTGCGACGAACTCGCCGTTGAACTGGGAAGTGCGCGGGTGAGTGCGCTGTCAGTGGAGCGGCAGGTGCTGTGCGCACTGCGCTTCTTCGCCTACGGTGGGTTTCAAGGCGCCGTTGGAAATGAAGAAAACGTCGGCGCAGCCCAACCGACTGTGAACAAGCCTTTGCGGCGGGCAGCGGAGACCAATGTCAACGTTGGGTAACAGAAGGGGGGTGTTTGCTTTCCGAGGAGACCCGAGGAGAAGGCGGCGGCGAAGGAGGGCGTCCTTTGCCTAAACGTTCGCCGCGGCAGCATCTCCGGCGTCGTCGGGTGTGTCGATTGGGCACTCATCACTATCAAGGAGTCTGGGGGCAGTGCTGCGAACGAGCCGCAAGCGGTTCTACGCTGCGGACGTAATAGTGAGTATACCTCGGCCACTGTTTTTGACCGCATGAGTTCAAGTGCTACAAGTGCATGAGCTACAAGTGCGGGCCTCGGCAGCGAGAGTGAGTACGGGCTGTGCTTGTTTTTTCTCAGATCTGTGGCGCGAACATGTGCATCCTGGCCGTGGACTCGCGCTTACCCGGATCCTTCCGCGACGCGTTTGTCTGGCGGCATTCCGAGGCGGAGGAAGGACTGCTGGACGACGGTGATTTTTTTTCTGGGTAAGCAGTAAAATAGCCGTGTCACCCGTCGGGCGAACTCAGTCACATCTATTGAGCTCCAGCACTATGCATTTGGCCGGATCTGCTAAAGCTACAAGAATCAGTCTGGACAGTTACACAAATGCAGACACTTTACAGTATGATACAATGTATTGCCACCCTTTCCTTTTGTTAAATATAATTGCAGCAGAAACACAGGACACATATTACATTGTTGAAATGCATAGCCTTTCCTGTTGAAGAAACCAAAGCAAAATGCACCTGACAGCGCTTGTGTTTTGTAGGCAATCATAGCGCATCATTTATATGAATGTGGTGGTAAAAGACTGACCTTACAGTAGTGCTCACTTATACATCTAAATCCTGCATGTATGTATGCTCTTGAATGTCATATTCAGCAAAGCCTGGATGTGGGCTACTTGGCGTGAGTCTTCTACTGTATAGCAGAGTGTCCTGTAATGCTGTTGAGATCACTGAGAAAGGACATGCTTAGCCGCATCATTTTTTGTTATGCAGGAGACTATGTCTACCCACTGGAGCCATGGCTGCCTGCACCAGTTGCACGACATTACAGACCTGACTCAGCAGAAGGCCTGTACAACACGCCACATGCTTTCACACAATTTGTGGCTGAGCGCTGTATTGGTGTGCCGAAGAGCTGCTTCCGTTGCTTTCAAGGGCACCGGATGCACCAGTGCTAGTGGAAGTGGACAGTGCGCATCATCACCGCACGTGCTGCACTTCACAGCCTCCGTTTGGATGTGCCCATATCATGCACTTCACAGCCTCTGTTTGGATGTGCCCATATCACCAGAGGGTGCAGGCGACACTGCCTCTGACCCAGATAACAACGGGCCACCTCTAAATGGTGGCTGCCTCGTACAGACGGGATCCCTCCTCACCTGCCTCCTGAGAAGAGCATGCGGTGCTGTACTTTTGGCCTCTCTAGGACGACAGAGGAAGGCGTACCGAGGGATGGTGCAGCGGCAGTTGCGATGGAAAATCTAGCGTCCAGAGACGACTCACCATGCTGGCATAGAGAGTGATATCAGGCACTCTTCCCCTGTTGCCACTGTCATTTCCTTGTGTCATTGCACAACACACATCTGCAAGTGTGTGAGCAATTGTGTGATGTGGTTGTGCCCTTAACCAACCTGTGTGCAGCGAGAAGCCAGCAGTGACAAACAAGTGCCCCCCACCGGCTGCCACTTCATTTTCAGTGTGTTTGCTAGTATATCTTCCAGTCCCTCAGCAGCGTGTTGCACAGTCTCTTCCTGAAGACGGAAAAGGTGTTGAAGCAGCTCGCCCAATTTCTGAAAAGCATCATTTTGAACTCTCTTTTGTCAATGCTTATGTTAGCCCACCTGCCCCTTCTCTGCTGTCTCCTTCCAGCTTGGTGGAGTGCCTGTGGTCATTACCTGTGTGACGAACATGCATGAACCAAACGTGTAGTGCTGGAATAAGGCATGAAATATTTGTGATGCTTGTTGGAATCAAAAAGCTGTTTTTTATTGCATCATACATTCAGTAAGCGCGTTTATTTTTTTAGGCACAGCATTTGACACGAGTGTTTCTATTGCAGAAAAGGCAGTGTACATACAAGCATACTTTACCTTGATGTACAATTACCGTATGGCATTTCTGAGTGCAGTTAAGAAAAAAAATCTGAAAAATTGAGTTCAAAGTGCATGTTTTCTTTCATACAGAGGCTACCTGTACAATAAATATGGCATAGTACAGTGTACATGATGCATTTTCCGGACTACAAAACATTTTGGCACATATAAGTAGTGTAAATACCAAAGCTAAGCTTTTAGCGTAATGGTGTGTGGCTAGGGGTTTCGCTCTGTGCTAAAAGCTGTACCTACTGCAAGGAAACCGCTGTACAACAATGCATAATAAAGATTGTAAGGTGCAGTGACTACAATGACTGCTGAATGACTAGAACATCTTCACTGATAGACAAAGATGTGTAAACATCACAGACACATCATCAAGGAGATGGTGTGTGATTAGAGGTTAGTTTACAATCACAAATCATGCAACACCGTTACTGGAAATGCTCTACAGCTCTAAGAATATACAGGCAGCTCCATTGTGGGAAATTTTGAGCACTCTGTTATTGCCCCATAACTGACACCTAGCTTGGTTTGCGTAACACAGGGCTATGAAGTCTTGTCCATGATGACACGAGACGGTGACAATGCCGAATGGCCGGACAAGCTCCTTGTGCTATCATATAATATGTGTGATAAGTGCAACTGCTTTCAAGGTACTTTTCGCCTAGGTATTTAATGTCCTAGTCATTTTCAACTGGCTGTTCCCTTTCAAACTGGAGTTGCCTGTATACAGGGTGTCTCAGATATGATGGACCATAATTTAAAGAAAAAAACAAGTGGTCTTCCGACCTGAAAGGAAGTGCATGTTAGAAGCTATGCAAAGTATTTAAAGCCCTTCAAACCCTGCCCTCACCAAACCCAGTTATACCAACATCACTACGCCTGCTGAGAAAAATACAATATTACACATCACTGCCCTGTCCTACCTACCTCACTGCCCTGGATCATATGCAATTCAAGCGCTGTGTACCAGGAAACATGAACAAACTTGCTCAACTTTCTGCCCAGTTGCAATTAGCCTCTATACAAGCAAACTACTTATTTCCTGGTTGACCGTGGATCTACTACATGATCAGTAAATAACGTTAATGGAACAAGCTCGTTCTCTCCTCGGTGACAATAGCAAAGTTATCAAGTCAAGTGCTTCCTTTCTCTCTAAACAAAGTGGAGCATAAACATCACAATTTCTGCATCTTGCACAGGAAAAAAAAAAGAAACTACGGCAACAACTGAACATAAACCGAACGGAGCTACAAAAATACAAACGGAACATCAAGTGCTTAGCCTGATGTGGGCGGGAACACTTGGTTACGAGGCAGAAGAGTGCTGCCACAGAGGCAGGCCGTGTCGGCTCTCATTTCCCGCACCGAGATTGCAAGCTATCAGCAGCTGCACCTGTCTGTCGGCAGTTGCTTCTATGTGATGAAGAAAATAAACAGAACCACACGTCACTCGGTGATCGATAGGCGCCGACCGAGAACACAGACTAAAGTTGTCTTCGTCAATTTTCAAGCCCAGCGCTCCTTGTAAGTTGATCTGCGCAGGCCCGTAGCATTCACTGCCTTCAATCAGATTTTTCTGCACACTTCAGACATCCGCAAAGTGCCTTGATTTTAGACGACACGCAAAAAATCGGGAACTAGCCGTGGAATCAGCTGTTTTCTTGCACGCCGCCATGTCGCCATGTTCACGCGATACCACTGCCAGCGCGCCCTCATGACAAAAGAAGTTAACCTGCAGCAAATTTCATTGCAAAACTGAGAATGCTTCTAATTTTCCCTCGTGTTGTTGAGATTGCAACACAGTTTACTACCAAAATAAAACATTGCTTGTTTTCTTCATTGCGTTTTTGTTCATTTTCAGACTAACATGTTCACGCTATACCGCTGACAGCACACCTTCGCGGCAAAAAAAGTGACTGAACAGCAAACTTAATTGCAAAAATGAAAACACTGGTTCTTTTGCTTGGTGCTGTTGTGTTTGAAATACAGTTACTTAGCAAAATAAAACATTACTCGTTTTTATTCACTGCGTTTTTACTGCAAAACATTAGTCTACGGTCCCTTGTCGTGCGATTAGTGGTTTCGGGGCGGAGCCCACCGCCTCCTTGCTCCGCATTGGCCGATTCGGCGGTCGGCATTTCTCGGTGTCGTCATTTTGACGTCACTGTCTCAATATTGAGACAGTTTTTTGAGACTGATCCGTAATCACGCCCCAGGACATTACCGTACGTGCTGCTTGACGGCGGCCGCAATCACTTCTGAAATAGCGTTTGTACCTGCTTTACCTAAGATGACTCAGCCTCCTACTTCGCACAAGACGTCATCAAGTTGAGGCTAGTTTGCCATTCACTGTGCATATTCAAAATTTCTCACCAATTGCAAGAAGGACGGTTTTGCCTGAGCCACCCCGGTGGCTGAGTGGTATATAGTGCACGGCTGCTGACCCGAACGACGCGGTTGCGTTTCGATGTAGGCGAAATGCTAGAGGCTCGTTCGTGTACTGTACGATGTCAATGCACGTTAAAGACCCCCAGCTGGTCGAATTCGGTGCACTTCACTACTGCGTCCCTGATAGCCTGAGTCGCTTTGGGAGGTTTTATAAACCAAGTTTTTAAAAACCTGACGTCACAAGAAAGAACGCCTCAGCAAAAACGTTTGCTTCGTGTCAAAACACCATACCGCCGATAAGTAACAAAGCTTCTTGCCCTAGGGTCCTCAGAAACGCACTCGGCATGTCCACGCACTCGCAGACTCCAGCGAACCTTCATAATTCCAGCACTCACCTTTGTTTCGTCGCCACCTAGAATCCTCAAAACTGACGGCATCCTTCCATACTGTGGGTGCTGTGCTGGAAGACAGGTATGGGCGCGTTGTCCTCCGATGAGATGCAGGGGAACGCGGAACACTGCAGCGGAAAACACCCACCATCTTCTCAGTATGAAGCTCATCAGCTACTGAACCAAGAACAAAAGAACGAACGCTCGTCAAGAATCGGCGTCGCTCCCACACGTGTCTCGCGCTTTTCTCGTGTTAGAATAATGCTCGCGTGAGTGAGTGGTTGATAAAAAGTGGAAACGGGCAGGCACGAGCTTGTCTACTGGTGGCTCAACCAGCACGCACACTACCGGCGTGCCGATAGAAGTATGGTGAGAAGAGTGAGGACATGCTCGCGAGCCCACCTTCTCTCCCTTTAGAATACACCAATGCGGTGCGCGTGGATTCGGCGGACACGTGCACAAACGAGCGTTCGCACTCGCGGTGGTGAACAGTTCCCGCAACCCGCTGGCAGCGGCATCTATCGAGACCAACTGGTTCGAGACTACCGAGAAGAGGCGAATAGGTTTATCTACTGCCGGTATAAATACCCAAAATTGGAGAATGAAAATGGATTGGATTTGAGGAAAAGAAATGACGCAGTAATGGTCTTACATATCTCGGTGGGCACCCGCACCGCGCCGTTAACGGAGGGTTAAAGGAGGGAGTGCCAGACTGAAGGAGGGAATAGGTGCAGTATCGGATTTCTCCCGAATAATTTCGGCCACCTGTGAACCTTCAACGTGCCCTGACATCACACAGCACACCAGCGCCTTTTCCTATCTACAAAAACCCATTAATATTATTATTATTTCGCATCCATCGAAACGCGCCCGCCGCGATCGGGTTTGAGCCCTAGTAGACTGGTTCAGTAGACGAGCGCCATAGCCACTGCGCTAATGCGGCGGGTAACTCAAAATAAGACGTTCGCGATTTCACGATGGTTAGAGGTGTACAGCTAGGCTGTAAAACTAAGTGAATGGTTCACATTCTTTAGGATGTGGAGCGATGTGGCTGTACTACGAAAAGAAATGGACTGCGCTGTAATGGAAGGAGTAAAGGAGGGTCTAAGAAAAGAAAGTATGAAAGAGGTGCCTGTAGTAGTGGTCGGCTCTGGAATAATTTTGGCCACGTGGGAATCTAACGTGCACTGACATCGCACAGCACACGGGTGTCTTAGCGTTTCGCCTCCATTGAAGCGAAGCCGCGGTCGGGTTTGAACTTGGGTACTCCAGGTTCGAATCCGGAGTTCTTTCCTTCAGGGAGTTTTTCAGGGAGGGCTCGGATCTCATTTCACCGCATTACCAAACATTTTAGGCAGGAGAGGAGCGTTTATTTCACTCCAGACATCTTTCAACTAAGGCGTAGTCTTCAAGCGCGCTCGTCTCTATACCTTCTCTGCTAGCGCGTATAGGTACATCCTAACCAGCATAACCCGCAGTGTAAGCGCTCAGGCATTCGAGACACTTGGGATCACATCCTGTGAGACTGCAGGAAAGAACCGAAATTAAAAATTGGTTTTTGTGGAAAGGAAGTGCCGCAGTAACTGTCATGTATCTCGGTGGACACTGAACCACACAGTAAGGAAGGCGATAAATGGGGGAGTGAAAAGGAAGAGGTGCCGTGTTGGAGGTCTCCGGAATAATATACACCATCGAGGGATCTTTAACGCGCACTGACATCGCACAGCACACGGGAGCGTTTTGCGTTTTTTTTAATAAAATTCCTTCTCTAGAGCAATGGGAGGCCGTGCTGACCAGCTTGGACTCAAGGACGCAAGTCTGGGCCACATAGCATATCTCTCCTGTAACCAGCTCTTTTCGACATAACATGTATCTCCTGTAGCCGGCTCTTTTCGACGAAATAATTGTTTTGAATTAAGTATATTACAGCAAAAGCGATTACAGGTTTGCTATGTTATATAAACCTGACAGGGTGCCTTCCTCGCTGCTGGCCTGTAGGCCTAGCCAGTTAAACATTCAATACCAGGAAATGAAAGACGCGGTGAGTTTATAACATCTTAGTGGACACCTCAACCATGCCGTGAGTTAAGGGAGTTCGAGGTTGTGTCTGGAATAGCGTTGCTTTTACTGCGAATGTTCAAAACTTTATGAACACAATCCTTTCTTGAGCCTTGTTTGCATGAATGTAACAGAAGTCGACTCCAGTCGCCTTATTAGGTAGAGTACAAAACGTGGAAGGAAGAGAGTTAAGGGTGAGTCAGGCCATTCTTTCAAAAAACCTGGTTTTTCCCTCAAAAGAAGAGCTACAGTGAACCTCTGTCGCATTCATGTAAAAGCGACTGTATATCAAAAGATTTCACTATAACAATCAATATATCCGCGAACCTATCGACAGGCCTGCATTTTTCCTTATTAACGTTTTTGCTGTCGCCAAACCGTTTCCATTGGTTTTTATGTGAGTCGTAACTGCTGGATGTAAGCCATCAAAAAATTCGAAAGAAATATCTTGATACACATCGTAAAAAAGGACCATTACGCTGAATATTTCCATAACAATAAAATTTCTAATCAAAATATTGGTCCAAGAATGCTGGACATGTGCTTCTGTGGTCAAGTCGATACCTTGGTCGGGCTTTGAGGTACTTAACTGTGGTGTCCACTAGCAGAAACCCGTGATTTCGCACGGTTTTTCATGCTCATGAATGCTAAACAGCCTGCCATTATTTTTCGCTTCATGAGTTCGTTGGTTTAGGCTATCGAACTAATCCGATGGATACCGTTGAACTGCACCTTGTACAGCTGTCGCTTATCTTAACCATACATTCAGCTTCATTCAGTAAGGTGCCTCTATGGACCGTAATGTCGCTGTAAAACCGGGGCATTACCATACATGCTGTTTAAAGACGGCAACAACCACTTCTGAAGCGGCGTTCGCACCTGCTCTACCTATGACGACCTCCCTCGTATTTCGCACATGAAGGGATCAAATTTCGGGTAGCGTTCCATTTACTGCGAATGTTCAAAACTTCCGCACAAATTGCAAGAGGGACGCATTTGCCTGAGACGCCGCGATGGCTCAGTGGTTTTTATGCCAGGCTGCTAAACAAAAGGACCTTAGTTCGATCCCGGCCCTAGGCGGTCGCATTGCAATATAGGAGAAAATTTAGAGGCTCTTGTACAGTGCGATATCGCCGCACGTTAAGAACTCTAGTCGGTCAAGATTTCCGCAGCAGTCTACTACGGCGTTCCTTAAAGGCGGAGTCACTTCGACACTTCGAGCCCCATAAAATCAGGCTTTTAAAAGCTCACGTCACCATAAAGAAGGCCCCCCGGAAAAGTCAAGCGCTTCCTGTGGATCTCTTGCACCTCAGTAACAGCACACAACCGAACAGTAACTACGTTTCTTGCCCTAGAATCCTCAGAAACGTTCACGCACTCTCAAACGCAAGCGAAGTATCATGATAATTCCAGCACTCACCTCTCTGTGGCCGTCACCGAGACTACCCTGGGTGCTGGGCTGGAAGACGTGAATGTGGGTACCTCCGTTGTTCTCCGATGAGATGAAGTCGAACGGCGAACACTGCAGCGTAGAACATCGACCACCTTAGTTGTTGTTTTTGCCTGAAAGATGATGGCACATACCCACGGTGGGGGATTGGCCAGGGTGTGATGCAGATCCAAACAGGGAAGTTTGAAGCTCATCGACGACTGAACCATGAACAAAACCAATGCTCACCAAGAACCGGCATCGATCTCGCACATGCCTCGCGCTTGCCCCATTTTCGAATATTGGTCGCGAGCCCACCTCCTCTTCCTTTATAATACACGAATACGGTGCACGTGCAGGCGGCAGATCACGAGCACAAACCAGCGTTTGCACACACACGGGCGCCTTAGCGTTTCGCGTTCATCGAAACGCAGCTGTCGCAGCGGCTGCTTTTTGATGGAGGCGAAACGCTAAGGCGTCCGTGTGCTCTGCGATGTCAGCGCACGTTAAAGATCCCCAGGCGGTGGAAATTGTTCCTGATCCCTCCACCACGGCACCTCTTTCCTCCTTTCTTCTTTCAATCCTTCCTTTATTCCTTCGCTTAAAGCGCGGCTCAGGTGTCAGCCTAAATGTCAGAGATATTGCGTAATTTCCTTTCCCCAAAAACCTGCCGCGGTAGCTGAGTGGTATGGGCACTTGGCTACTGATCCGGAGATCGCGGGTTCGAATCCGACCGCTGCGGCTGCGTTTTATGGAGGCAAAACGCTAAGGCGCCCGTGTGCTGTGCGATGTCAGTGCACGTTAAAGATCCCCTGGTGGTCGAAATTATTCCGGAGCCCTCCAATACGCCCCTCTTTTTTCCTTTCTTCTTTCACTCGCTCCGCCCCGCCGCGGCGGCTCAGTGGTTAGGGCGCTCGACTACTGATCCGGAGTTCCCGGGTTCGAACCCGACCGCAGCGGCTGCGTTTTTATGGAGGAAAAACGCTAAGGCACCCGTGTGTTGTGCGATGTCAGTGCACGTTAAAGATCCCCAGGTGGTCGAAATTATTCCGGAGCCCTCCACTACGGCACCTCTTCTTCCTTTCTTCTTTCACTCCCTCCTTTATCCCTTCCCTTACGGCGCTGTTCAGGTGTCCAACGATACACGAGACAGATACTGCGCCATTTCCTTTCCCCCAGAACCAATTATTATTATTATTTTCTGTCGCGGCGACGAAAGGGTCCAGCAACACGCCGGCAGCCGCGTTTCTCGAGACCAGAGAGAGAGGAAACTTTATTGCCACAAAAGAAGGGTTCCTGGATATTAGCAGAAGGGCCAGGTGTCCCGTTAGCTGATAACTGGCGGCGACGTCTTCGGCGCACTCGATGGTTCCCGCCTACACGGCGGGGTCCGAGCTGTGCAGCACTGCTTCCCAGGCTTCTGTTGCGGCAGCTTCTATAAGAGCTTCCTGAGGGGGATCCACCGGGGTGTTCCATAGCATATGATCGAGGGTGGCAGTGCTGCCGCAGTGGATGCAGGTGGGGTCTATGAGGTCAAAGGAGATGTGGGCGTAAATGTACGGGTTCGTGTAAGAAGGGGTTTTAAGTCTTCTCCAAGCCACCTCTTAGTGTTTTGAGAATGACTTGGCCAACTCTAGGCCAACTCTTTCGGGGCTGAGGAGGAGGTGGCAATTGCTTAAGCTACAGCCAGTATAGCCCTGCTGGCATTATATTCAGCTACTTAAAATTGGCGTTTCCCAATTTTGCGATGATAATACATCGCAACCGCATCCTAAAGAATGCAAACCATCCACTTAACAGTGTTTGGATTGATTTGTGCCCCCGCTTACTCTGAGAATCCGGGGAAAGGGGCAGCTCGAAATGTAGTCCGAGGTTTCGTTGAGCGGCTCGTGGGCTCGACCGCTCCTTCGCATTTTTTGAGGGAAGTCTTAACCTCATTTGACGGCAAAGTGAACTATTTAGGATGGAGAGGAGCGTTTATCCAACCACCCAGCCGCCACCCCAGAAAATCTTTAGAACTGAGGAAACAATGTGGTTCGTTTTCAAGACCGCTCGGTCGTTTCTAAACCCTTCGCTGCTAACCCATGTTTTTCTCGCCACCATAATCCCCAGTGTAGGCGCTCTGGTTATTCCAGCCACTTATGATCACATCCTGTGAGACCGCAAGAAAGAACCGCCTCCGCCGGATTACTAGTGCGTTGAGCGGCCGTGCCGGCCAGCTCAGACCGGGCGCAAGGCTGGCTGACTGAGTGGGCCGACCAGGTCGCCAACAGCCACAGGCTAAGGGCCATGCGACATTACTCCTGTAACCAGCTCTTTTCGACGAAATAAATATTTTTCGATAAAGTTCAGTATTGCGAAAGCGATTAAAGCTTTACCACGTGATATATTACAAACCATACAGGGCGCCTTCCTCGGTGCTGGCCAAGGAGCCTAACCAGTAAGTCACTGAGTGGACACCTATACCACGCCGTGAGTTAAGGAATGGAGGAGAAAGTCTAGAAATTAAGTACTCCAGTGGAGGTCTCCGAAATAATTTTGACCCAAACTGAAAAACAGTGCACCCAATACCGGGACGAAGAAAAGAAACGACATGACGACACTCGTGTTCTTTTCTTCGTCCCGGTATTGTGTGCGCTGTTTTTCAGTATGAGTACATACCAACTCGCCCAGTCTTCTACTTTGGCATAATTTTGACCACCTGAAGGTCTTTTTGAGGATCACAGGTGGTCGAAAGTACTCCGAAGCTCTCCACTATGGCACCTTCATTTCTTTCACTCTTTCCTTCTTCTCTTCCATCACGGCGCGGTTCTGGTGTCCACCAAGTGAGAAAGACTGTGCCTATCTCTTGCTGCAATTTTTAAAACTTTCTTTTTACCCTGTTGATTTGAGGAAAGAAAATTGGAGGACACTTAAGCTTCGCCTTTAAGAGCGGAACACGACAGCTTGTTGCAGCACTGCCAGGGAGTCCACGGAACGCCACCGCCAGTTCGGCGCGACGCCCTGCCCGTTAGAGAAATCGCTCTCCTACGTACTGTGAAACGAATACGTGTAGCGGCAAACCACGTAGGAGCACTGCCAGGCGCCTTGCCTGCCAAACGCTTTTAACCTTCACTGACGTCGCACATTATTCGGGCGCCTTTTGCCCTTCGCCTCCATCGAAACGCGGCCGCAGTGGTCGAGTTCTAACCCGGATACTCTGGCTCAGTAGACAAGCGTCTTAACAACTCAGCCACTGCAGCGGGTTCGTAGCGAAACCCTCTTTGGTTTCTGCAGAGCGTCTCGCGCTGATGTTCTCTCTACTTGCATGCGGTGAATGCCATCGGTTTCATTTTGCCCTGCTTTACAACCAATTATTATTATTATTATTATTATTATTATTATTATTATTATTATTATTATTATTACTATAAGTGCTTTCGCGCTAAAATACCTTTTGAAAATTGGTTTTTGGGGAAAGGAAATGGCGCAGTATCAGTCTTCACATCTCGGCAAACACCTGATTTGCGGTGTAAGGGAAGGGATAAAGGATAGGATGAAGGAAGAAATAAAGAGGTGCCATAGTGGAGAGTTGCAGAATAATTTCGACCATCTGGGCATCTTAAACCCGGGTTCGAATCCGACCGCGGCGGCTGCGTTTTTAGGGAGGAAAACCGCTAAGGCGCCCGTGTGCTCTGCGATGTCAGTGCACGTTAAAGATCCCCAGGTGGTCGAAGTTATTCCGGAGCCCTCCACTACGGCACCTCTTTCTTCCTTTCTTTTTTCACTCCCTCCTTATCCCTTCCATTTAGGCGCGGTTCAGGTGTCCAACGATACATGAAACAGATACTGCAACATCTCGTTTCCCCCCAAAACCAATAAAAAAATAAAAAAATCTTTATCCTGCACTGACATCGCACAGCACACAAGCGCCTTTGTTTTTCTCCTCCTATAGGAAAACACGGCCGCCGAGGTTGGGTTTGAACTCGGGTACTTCCGGATCAGTAGCCGAGCGCCTTAACCACTGAGGCACCGCTCCGGGTCTAAAATCCTTTTTAGTACACCTGAACCCTGCCGTAAGAGAAAAGACAAAGAAAGAAAGAGGGGCTCCGGAATAATTTCGACCACCTGGGGATCTTTAACTTGCACTGGCATTGCCCGGGCCTCTCAGAAATTTGGTGTTAATAATAATAATAATAATTGGTTTTTGGGGAAAGGAAATGGTGCAGTATCTGTCTCATATATCTTTGGACACCTGAACCGCGCCATAAGGGTAGGGATAAAGGAGGGAGTGAAAGAAGAAAGGAAGAATGGGTGCCGTAGTGGAGGGCTCCGGAATAATTTCGACCACCTGGGGATCTTTAAGGTGCACTGACATCGCACAGCACACGGGCGCCTTAGCAATTTTCCTCCATAAAAACGCAGCCGCCGCGGTCGGGTTCGAACCCGGGAACTCCGGATCAGCAGTCGAGTGCCCTAACCACTGAGCCACCGCGGCGGGGCTGGTGTTAAATGCGAGAATACTTTCAATACCGAATATCTGACAGTGCAGTTTAAAGATCCCCAGGTGGTTGAAATTATTCCGGCGCCCTCCACTACGGCACGTCTTCTTTCCTTTCTTCTTTCTCTCCCTCCTTTATCCCTCCCTTTACGGCACGGTTCAGGTGTCCGCCGAGGTGTGAGACGCTCTGCGAAATTTCTTTTCCCCCAAAACCAATTTTAATTTTTATTTCCACGGATATCAGGTGGGTCACCTGATGATATGCACAGAACGCACACCTCATCACTTAAGAGCCGTCTTGTGCGACGTGTCTATTCCATACGCCGCAATAACACTACTGACTTTTTCTACGGGTCTGGCAATGGAGCCTTGCGAGGATAACACGAGCGCTGTCTACGGCCACGCAAAACGCTTAGGCATGTTTCATTCTGCTGGCATTACCAATGTGATAAATATTAGGACTCACTTTTCTGTCCACGCATTCCCCTTGCTGCCGTCTGAAAGCTCAAGGCCCGGCTGTCGGCTCCATCCGCTGTTGTAGTTGACACGCCAGGTGACCGCTTGTCATTCGTGGTAGCATAGGGGTCTGCGCCACATCGTAGCTCACATAAAAGCCTTCCGCGACTCCTCACTTGAGCGGTTGCTTTTGTAGCTCACAAAACAACAAAGTGTTCTGCTGGCGCTGCGAGTCGGCGACAAAGCTACACACTTCGCACGTGCTTACGATCGAATCGGGCTCGTGGGGCCAGCTTAGTATCTCTCTTCTTTCCTTCAGCACAGCCCTCTTTATCGGTCTTCAATCTTCAGAAATGAAAGGAAAATCATGCGACATAGGGAATTCAAACATATGCATATTTCGCGCTGCTCGTACAAATTCATAAAAAAGACACGCTTTTGAATGCAAGAAAAAAAACACTTTTTTATGCTTGGGATGAAATGCTTGGTAAATGAGTCTTACCTCACGTTGGCGGTCCTCCGACGAGTTTCATCCAACCCTTACGGATCTCTGCCTTCAAGCATGACATTTTGGTGGAATTTTATAGCAGCAATCTGAACATTAAAATCACCTTACGTCGGATATCTACTCATGCTGGGATGAGGGGAAATAAGTTCGTTCATCAACGGGCCTTCCAAATCAACATCCGGGCACCTTCGAGCCCTGGCCAACTTCAATGTCAATGAAAGACGCCGCAACACGCAGAGTAAATAGCCGAACGCGTCCAGAACACCAGGAAAAATCGCACAATCTTACCTCAAGCTAGCCCATCACTGAACACGGATCAAGCACATGTACTTCGCAAAGTTCAAACTAACGCTCTCTGCACCACACTATTGCTCTAAAACTTCGGGTGTCGGGACACAGCTCAGTGTCCCGACTGTCTGAAGACCAAGGCATACAAAGAACACATTCTGTACTCATCTAACACTGCTTTTTACTGTCCTTATTCTTCTTGCCTTTCCGCTCCTTCCTCGAGTGCTTGACTTCACTCGGGCTCGGCAGATCTTCAGCGGATGTTAGCGGAGCAAGCGCTCTTTTGCACGGGGCGCTTGTGCTGGCCCAAAAAAAGTTTTTTCCTCCTCCTCTGCCCTCCTCTCCTTTTTAACCTATATGCGCAGGCAATAAAGACAGTAAATTCGACGTCCCTTTCATACTCCGCGAAATTGGGGCTCCGCTTCTCGTTACCGCAATTTGACCTGCTACCGATGAGGCTCCTATCACTGAATCTATTCCCCGCAACCTTCGTGACAGTGGCAAAGAGCACCTGTATAATAACCCTCATAACACCGCTTGGGAAGAAGGCTCTCTACTCTCATTCTGGACTTCCTCACTTATCACATTCCTGAACCCGGCAATTCACTCGCCGCTGCGAACCTCCGCTTCATCTCTCTTAATTCCTGCGTTGGCAAGGCAATGAAGCGTACGGCGCTCACGAGGTCTTGTCAGCGTTTGAAGGTTTCTAAATCGCTTCCTCGCACCCTTAGAAACCACGAAAGGACAGGTACACCTCTGCGTCACTGAATTCACCGGCTATCGCGAGGTCGTGCTGATATCTTCATAAAGAATATACAAGTTTCAACTAACCGCTTTTGATGAGACTTTCAGGGACTAGCGAGTCCGATAATTTTTTAACACCTCCGTACAAACAACCGCAGAAAAGTGTGCGGGCAACCTGCGTCGAATCCACCCGCCTTTATTGGACATCCATCGCGCTGACACGCTCCGCGTCGCCTTTGCGCGGAGTCGGCTTTTCATCCAGGAATAGGCATCGCCTGACGAGGCTCCAGCCGCACTCTCCCAACGAGTCCAGCTGCGGGCGGCAGTCCTCGCGAGGCAAGCAGACCACGCATTCCTGGACCACGCCGGTCAGCCTCATGAAATCGTGCAAGCCACGAAGGCCCGCGGCAGCAGCTCGAATCATGCCGGTCGCCTCGGCCTCGCTCACTGAAGTCAGCTCGGCGACGCGCCCTGGCAAAGCGACGTGGCTGCGAACTCGATCCAAGGTACCTGCGGTCATCGTAGGCTTCAGTGTTACAGAGTGCTCTTCCACCATTTCCTTAATGGCTAGTCAGAACTGAGAGCGCCAGATTAGTATGGCACTTCTTTGATTTACGTTTGGTGCCTTTTGGAGATTTAATCTCAAGAATCTGCTGGTCGCTACGCGTTCGACACTGACAACAGTAACTACTTTCCCTGCAAAGGTGCTCGAACTGAGTTACGTAGCTCTGTTCGAGCCAGCCTGCAGGCCCGTCCAGTTTCCTTTTTATTCTCCCTCCAATCAGAACAACCGGAAGGGTGGACTCGTGGTAGGCAGACCCGTGTGGTCGATATGCGAAATCATTTCTAGCTCTCTCTATTTTTAGGACGCGTCTTTCGGCGCTTGTTATATGAACCCTTGTAGACAATGTGAATATTGAGATTCTTCGTTCCTACTCTCTTCTTGTCAAGGATTTAAAATGTGCCCTCCACGCGGAGCCTGGCAACTGGCTTCAACGGTGCTCGGGAATCACATCTGTTGTTACGGTAGGCTGAGTAGGGCATGATGAGAGCGTGGAATGCGTAACCAGCGGCTGGATTTCACCGGAACCTTCTGGAAAGGCGTTACTGTGGAAGGAGGAGGATAGGATAAGAGCGGAGAAATCCTTGACCGTAGTGGTTGCCACAGGAAATACATAAAGGGTGGCTACAGAGGAACAAGAGGGTGTGGCTAGGGTGGGGCAGTGCGTAACTGAATGTGGTTGCCATCGGAACCATGCCGATGGTGGTTACCGAGGAAGAAAGAGGGTGTCAGGAGTAACGGAATGAGTCACTGGAAGGTGGTTACCTCGGAACCTTCCGAAGGGGGGGTTACTACTGAAGGAAGGGGGCTAGTGCAGATAGATGTGTAACCGCCGTGTGGTTACCGCAGGAACTACTGAAGGGTTGGTTACCATGCACGTAGCATATGACGAGAGTAGAGGAACGTTTAACCGGAGGGTATTCTTACCCCAGAACCTTCTAGAGGATGGTTTCTGTGGAAGAGAAAGATTACTACGAAAGCAAAGGAATGCGTAACTAGGAGCGGTTACCACCGCAGCAATTCAGAGGCTGTTTACCTTGAAAGGAGGAGGGTGGTTACCGGGGAAGGGTAATAAAAGACGTAACCTGAGGGTGGTTACCACAGGAAACATCTGGGGCGGTCACATTTGAAAGATAAAGGTATGACGAGGGCGGGAGAACGCTTTAGGAACGGGCAGTTACCACTGGAACCACCCGGAGGGATGTCACATTGGAAGGAGAAGAGTATGAAGAGGGTGGGAGAACGCGTTAGGGACGTGTGGGAACCATCTGAAGGGAGGTCACTGTGGAAGGATAAATGTATAACGAGGGCGGGGGAAGGCGTTAGGGACAGGGCGGTTACCACCGGAACCACCTGAAGGGAAGTCACAGTGAAAGGATAAGGGTTTGACGAGGGTGGGGGAATGCGTTAGGATTGGGTGGTTACCATTAAAACTTCCTTGGGGGAGGTCACAACGGAAGGAGGAAGGTATAGCGAAAGTGGAGGAATGCGTAACCGGAGGATAATTAATTGCCACCGTCGATGGCGCAAGGTGTGGCGAGAGCGAGGGGTGCGCAACTGGAGGACGGCTGCCACGGGAACCATCCGGAGTGTGGGTGACCTTTAAGGAGCAAGGGGAGTGTGACTGCCGGTTAAAAAAAGGGCCGCCCAAGCACGGACTCCGCTGTGGACTAAACGGCGGATTGGAGAGGAGTGCTAGTCGAGGAACGTGCATGTGAGGAACCGATACACGTGTGCATGTCGCACTCGAATCCTTTACCTGAGTACATAGTGAAATGAAAATGCCTGGACAGCTTTCGCTGAATCCCGCGTTGGTCAGTGGTAGTGTTAATTTATTGAACTGCAATACTGACTCCTATATGGAAGACTAAACATTATAAATGCCACCCTAGTCCAACGTTGGTGGTAGGCATACAAAAAAATTGACTCACTATCAATGCGATTCATGCGGCAAGGGTGCCGCCGTGGTGGCTGAGTGCTTAAAATATGCTCTCGTGCTGACCCAAACGAGGCATATTCGATCCCGGGCTTGGCGGTTGCATTTCGATCGAGGCGACATACTAGAGGTCCGTCTACTGTGCGATGTCGGTGCACGTTAAAGAACTACGGGTGGTCGAAATTATCCGCAGGCCTCCAGTACTGCGTTTCTCATAGCCTGAGCCACTTTGGGACCATAAACTCGTTAAAATATCATGCGGCAGAGTGTGTTAGCGTGCGTGTTCTCCTCGAACCGAGCAGCCGCAGCTTTGTGGTGGCTTCAGACCCTGCCAGCAGGTGGCGTGATCCAGTCCATCCATGATCATATGATCTACTAGAACCCCCCTCTCAACTCTCTCCCCACCTCTCCATTCTGACTCCTTTTTTTACTTTTTCCTCTCTATCTGCTTCCCCGAGCCCTCACAAGCCAGCGACAATTCCAACGCCAGACACTTTGCGGCAATGAGCATTCTAACGCCGACGCATTAAACGACTTAAAAATTTGCAATATTTCTTTAAATATATGATACCGACGCGCAAATGTAGAACTACGGACGGCTAACTAGGACTCAACTTTTGAGCCAACTTTAGAGGTCGCTAGATGGGATCCGCAAAGTTATAGTTGCATTATTCTGAACTTGATAATTTTGCACAAGTGTAATAGCGAATGGATAGACATTTTCAAAAATCAATCTAAGTGCGCAGCCATATTCGAAACTGGGCTGTGCTTGTAGGACAGTAATGTGTTGAAGATTTTTCTACGCTTTCCTCAGTAAAAAGATATACTATTATTCAGAGAGCCATAAAAGGGTGTATATGAAAATAAGGGACGTAATATATCGTTTTCCAGAAAAAAAGAGCTATGGAATGCAATGTTTCGTTTCGGTGCGGTAATATGACAGGGCTTAGTGTGAAATATTGTGCCTCTTGTTCATTTTATATGTTACTGTTTTACTTACCATGTATGAATATCACTAATTTCTTTTCTTCGCTTCCTTCCAGCCCCTTTTAGCCATCTGAACGCGTTTTCGGGAAACATACCTTTCTGGCAAGACCTGGGCCGACCCAGACAAACGTGTTTGCACATATTGTTTGAAATCACGTAGTTTTTCTTGCCTTGATTACGGCTGACACACATTATTCTTCACACCGATTACTCTCTTTAATAAAATTGTGATCTAATCCGTGCTGCTCCTGGTTCACTCCACTGCAGAAATGCACGAGTGCTGGCCCGTGCTCTGCTGCCACGCATATACGGCTACATGGACCCGATTGATCGCTGTCGTCCTTCCTGACGGATACCAGATGAACTGCGGGAAACAATTTAGGGTAGCGACGGGAGGCTAGGATAGAGTATGTGCAACAGAACCTAGCCAACAAAGAAAACATTACGTACACGGATGCGGCTGCATACGGTAGGACAAGACAACACAACAGAAATAGAGCGGTTGCAACGGCAATTAATCATGAGCTCAAAGAAATGGCCAGCGCAACTATGAGGGATGGCACGATTGAGGAGGCCGAAGAGGCTGCCATAGCCCTAGCGGCGGCAGAGGGCTACCGTGCTCAAAGGTTCCTAATAATTCTAACAGACTCGCAAACAGCATGCAAAAACTACATGGATGCCAAAATAGGGGTAACAGCGCTCCGCATCCTAAAGACAGTACAGACACTCAAACTACCGCCGAAGGAAAAACAATTGCAACACATAATAATGTGGGTACCGGGACACGCATGCGTCGCGGGGAATGCCGAGGCAGATAGGAGAGCTCCAGAGCTTTCAAACCCAGCCTCCAACCAAACCAACCTCGAGCAGACTGAAGTAGAACCAGTGCCCTTAGGGTACTCAAATTCTGAATTACTATAAGGGGGTCAGGATTAGATATCCCCCACTTCACAAAAATCTCCACCAGCAGGAAGCAGTCTATTGGAGACAGCTACAAACAGGAACTTTCTCAAATCTAAACACGCTTAGTAAGATCCATCAAGGGCTATATAGTAGCAAATGCCCGTGGTGCGAGGACAAAGCCCCGTTGATTCATACAACGTTGTGCGGAAAGAGAACAAATGCGGCTGCAATAAACAAAATCACGAGTGCGGAGCAGTGGGAGAGGATGCTTTCCAGCGAGGATCGGGCGGTCCAGGCAGGACTGGTCCGGAAAGCCTACCCGGCGGCAAGACTCAGTGTGGCCCTGGACTAGGGGCTCCAACCCTGCCACAAGAGCCACAGACCAAGGCAAAAGATGTGAGGAGTGGCTCGACACCGAGACCCACTCATATATTTCTATCAGTAAAGTTATCACCATCACCACCAAGAACGACATGTATGCTACAACTCGAACACAACACGTGTGTTTCAGCTCGGCCATTTATTCTGCAGTGGGTGCGAGCACACCAGCTGTATTCAACAGCTGTACGAAAAACAAACAAAAAAACTGGATAAAATCCTCGCCTGAAAGCTGAGCAGGCAGCTTGACGGGGCCCATGAGGCCACTATAGTCATAATCTTTTTGTCTTTTATGAGGCGTAAATTATTGATGCGGTAATAAAGGCACAGACGGTGCACTTCCCAACGGCCACGGCGCAGGTAATCGTAAAGTGACCCATTACCCGTGTCCGGGAGCGCTCCAGCAACAAACAACCATTGCGTTACTGCAATTCGACGCGCAAACTGTGTAGTGCCACTTGGATACTACTGAAGAGAAACAATCCCCCCCCGTGGGTATGTAGGTAGGTAGGCCTCAGACATTGCTGGCACATACCCACTGCGGGGGATTGGCCAAGGCACAGGTGGTTAATTGCTGGATACAGGAAAGTTTCGACGGAAAAAGGAGTGGTAATCGTATGTAGGCTGATATATTGGAAGACGCAAGAACAGGGGTCCTGTTAACTTGGAGATCAAAGACGGGACAATGGCTTAATGTGCATAATATTATATAATGCCTGTAAGGTTTCAATGTCGTACTGAATGAGAGCGGGAAAAAGAAATTAGAATGGGAGTCGCTGCGTTTCGTGAAGGAAATTTCGCACAGCAGAGCGCACACTCCTTTCGCTTCGTCCAAGCAAAGAAGCGCCAATGGAAAGAACAACCGCGGAGGACACAGGCAAACCCAGTTGATGAAATGGAATTTGCAAAAGACGCTTCCTCAAATGAGAGAAGCGGCGGCAGAACAGCAAGAAGTAATCTATTGTCTCAAGTTCGACACAAAAGGGCACAATGGGGAAGCCGCCATGCCAGATCTGTGAAGGTAGAAATTTAGAAGGGGAACCCGCCAACGCAAACACATAAAAGAGACCTCGCCTATGCGAGCGCCAGTTTTTGCTATTCCAAGGATGCAGAAGATATGGGTATGTGCCATCAGTTTAGAGGCAACAACAACTTCGTTGCTGATTCTTTGCTGGTTGACGGTTCTCGAGTGCCCCCCCCCCTTCCCCCCCCATTGCTATCGCCATCGCCTGACCGGCGAGCACGGTCGCTCTGCGCGCCAGGCACGAGACGAGAAGAAGACTGAATGCCCCTCGGTAGCCGTTTGCGCCGCGTTGCTCTTCTTCGAAAACGCCGTAACAATATGTCAGTGAGCTGGAATGCCGCCTGACAAGCCGGGAAGTCGCAATGAAGCTCGGAGGCCTGGATCCTCCTCAGCAGAGCGCCGCCGCCAAAGACGCGTTCCAGGCAGAAGAGATCAAGGCGGCACCCGTTTGCCGGACATACCTGGAAGCCCCTCGCGGAGCTCTGCGGGCAGCGACAGTGCACCCAGGCGTATGCAACCAGCATTCCATCAAAGTCGTATGCACGGTAGGCCGTTCCAGCTGTGAGATGACTCCATTCGGTGCCATTTTCGTTCTGCTTCAGATTCAGAATAAATTTTAATGTTTGAACCGGACCCCTACCTACCCTCTCCGGCACGGCACGCAGGCCTCCGGGAGAGGAGTAGGGCGTTTATTCACTACAAGACTAACTCTTAAGTTTAAGTGATGCTGCAGCTGCCAGTTGGGTCAGTTCCTTTTTCTCCCTAGAGTCTGGTTTTCTACATCTTTTATTTTCGCTGTGATTTGCGTCATGAATTTCTCAAAGTACCTACTTTTCTGAGCTTTTAGCGACATGTGGATGTGGTTGTGCCTTTTTTAAGGGACATACCTTGGAGATGTTGATGTGTCATGGCCAAGCATGCAGCAGTACTTTTGGGCGGACAACCCCCGCCGCCCACCCCTTATAACCAGACCTCCACAACCACCGTGTCACTCATCGGCAGGTGTCAAAGACCACCGCCTCCGACCAGCTGGCAAGGCGGACCCTGCTGGAGGTACCTGTCATGAGAGTGTCGGTCCAGCCAGTCCCTCAGATGCGGCGTTGCCGGTGGGACGTGGCCATGGTGTGGACGGGATGACCTCCGCTGACACTGCTGCCGTCGGCTCCTGCCTGTTATCGCCAGCATCGCCAGTGTCCGACGGTGTTCACTCGGGAGCGCTCAGCATTGATTCGCCGCTGTACAGCAGCCCGGAGAATCTCGAACAGCCGCCCCTCGGGCAGCCGCCCGGCTTCCGCGGCAATCCGAACCCTGGCCAAGATAGCACGAAATCGCCTCCGGTACGTGCCATTGGAACCTGGCACACGTGCCTAGCCTAACAGACAAGTTGCAGTTTTTGACTGCATGCTCAGAAGAAAGCTTACGCGTATAGGTCGATGACGTTGAAGGAACGAAGTCACGCATCCTGAGAGGGGGAACTAGCACTGTAGAGTGCCCTTAAGGCCGCATGTATTGGCTCTTGAGCTAGTAGTTGGCTCATTGTTTCCAGGTATGAACAGCATGGCTAAAAGATATCGACGGTTAATAATAGAGCTAGGCTTATGAAATAGTAAAAATTGAGGGTCATTACTGCTTTCAGCGCCTGTCTGTGTCCTAACTCATTATTTTGTTTTCCAGTGGCTTTGTCTCGTTTAGCTCTTCTGCTTTTGTGAGTTCAGAATTAGTCACTGTATAGTAACACCAAAAAGTAACTGCCATCAGCCGGAAGGACAGGATGCTGCTGTATCAGCAAAGAGTGTTTTGATTTAGAAAATTCTTTTCGGGCAGTCATCAGGCCCTGATGGTGGCAGTGCTGTGGCAAATGGAAACGCAACATATGTTATAATTATGTAATTGGTTTTGGGGGAAAGGAAATGGCGCAGAATCTGTCTCATATATTGCTGGACACCTGAACCGCGCCGTAAGGGAAGGGATAAGGAAGGGAGTGAAAGAAGAAAGGAAGAAGGAGGTGCCGTAGTGGAGGGCTCCGGAATAATTTCGACCACCTGGGGATCTTTAACGTGCACTTACACGCACAGCACACAGGTGCCTTAGCGTTTTTCCTCCATAAAAACGCAGCCGCCGCGGTCGACGAGCTTTTTTATTCATGGTTCGTCCTTTTTAATATCCTAGCACACGCTACAAGATTTTGATTGGTTTAGACCCAGCTTAGCACTGGGCGAGAGAAAAACAATTGGTCTACTGCCGAGGCCAACATGAGGAAGTAACGCATCGACGATTTCTTCACAATTAAGAATAATGCGAAGGTAAAAGTCGTCGTAGCCAAGCTCAGGAAGAGCCTCAAACTGCAGGCAACATAGAAGGCTTATGCATCATCATCCAGTCAATATAACGAGGTTCGCGGCTAACTGTCAAAATTTAATCCTGATTGAAAAAAAAGTTCCTTTGTTATTTCTTTCGCGTGGTTTCCTCGGTGCTTGCAAATCCGCCGTGACACGCAATTCACATGTTACCTGAAATCTGTACGGCGAAAAAGCAATTCGCTTTTGTTCCGACAGGAGCTTCCGTCTAGTGATTAGACAGTTATTATAATTTTGATTCGTCAGTAGTTCGATTCGTGTCGTGCGAAGAAACTAAAAATAATGTCACTCATTTAGGTTTAATGACGTGTTCTAAAAAGCAGCGTGTACGAACACTGCAAGAGGTGAAGTAATGTCCTAGTCTGAATATCTCTAGTAGACGCATACAAAACGCTTCATTCGGCACACAATTAAGACAGTTTGTAGTTCTGTTCATCTCAGAGCGTTAGGCTACGGTGGATTTGTGAAAGACCAATTACAGTCGTCAAATGCTTCATTTTCAAATCCCTAACCTTCTTAATTCCTACAGCGAGTCCTCTCCATTTTCTTAATAAAGGTTTGCTGTCGATTTTGAAACCCGGCATCGAACTTGATTTTTTGAGTACCTCCTTAGATCTGTTGCATGTTTCTGGTATCAAAATGTATGCTTATGTTGTCTTCTTTTGTTATCATTCTTGTCATTTCAATGCTCGTGATTTTGTTCTTCAAAGCAAATTCTTTGCTCAGATTTGTAAAAGTAAGCTTGATCACTTTTTGTTGTTATATGTACCTTGATGTTGCCGCTGTTTCTTGTGGGAAGAAGATTCCTGCTTTGTCAAGTCAATCTATGGTTTTTTGGGTGCACCTCCTAATATTACTTGATGCTGAAATAAAAGCATTTTGTATTTTTGTGGTTTCGGGGGTGGGGGTTTAACGTCCCAAAGCGACTCAGGCTATGAGGGACCTCGTAGTGGCAGGCTCCAGAAATTTCGACCACCTGGGGTTCATTAACGTGCATTGAGATCGCACAGTACACGGGCCTCCAGAATTTCGTCATCGAAATTCGCCTCCATCGAAATTCAACCGCTGCGGCCGAGATCGAACCCACGTCTTTCGGATCAGCAGCCGAGATTTTGTATTTTTGTACTCGTACAGCGGCGGCTATGATAGGAGCTGTGAGAGACATGGCGTCTGGCCTTGCGCACAACGACACCAAAAGGGCACACTTTGTCAGTATCGATGATTCATCACTAGAAAAGCGATTATTTTTGGGGTTTATAGAGATCGTAGGCAAGACCAACTGATCGTGCACATCGTTTTTCTTACGGCCATAATATTACTTTCCAGGACCCCCAGAAGCTGAAATCGCGGCTCGGGCTTACTCTGGCCGTGCTTGGGGTCACTGTATTGATGACGCTCGTGGCCTTGGCGATCGCCTCACTTGTATGGCACTCTCCAGTGCACTGGGGGAACACCTGCAAGACGCACGCCTGCCTCGCCTACTCGACCAGGCTCCTCGCCTCCATCAACGAATCGGTGGACCCGTGCCAGAGCTTCACGCACTTCGTCTGCGACGGCTGGCGCCACAAGAACCGACATACCGTTTGGAACGAACAGTTCATTTCTCTGTTGGACAAGGTGACCGCGTCGCTGAAGAGTGTAGACGTGCCTGCATCGGGGCAAGACATGGAGCAGCGGGCCGCCATCATGTACAGGAGCTGCGTCGATGTGCTCGAAGGGGAGAGAGACGAGCTGCCAGCCGTCAAGAACGCGCTGGTTGAGGCAGGCATCGTGTGGCCGAAGCCTTCCAAGGGCGCAGACGTTCTGTACACGCTCCTCTGCAGCTCTTTGAAGCTGTGCTGGGACGTGCTCCTGGACTTCGACGTCGCGCCCGATGACGGCGGGATCAACCTAGTTTCTGGCAAGTTCCTTTACTTCGTGGTCAAGAGGTATAGGGACTTCGCGACCGGCACGGATGAGGCGTACTTTGGGTTCCTGAAGGAACGCTTTCACGCCGAAGGCGAGGATACGATGACGTACCAGGACATTTACGCGTCGGTCGAAACAGCCCTGAGCTACCTCTCTAAAGCTCGTTACGAAGCAGCTGACGAGAATAACGCTGACGTTCTTCTAAACTTGACTCAGCTTGGCCTCACGGAAGTTAACTGGACAGCGACGCTTTTAAAACTTGACATCAGGATGAACAGTAGTCTCACGCTGACGACCACATCGCCCCGTTATCTATAGCGAGTGTTGTATCTCTGGTGGCGGTACGGCACGGACTCATTCCATACATTGATCTCTTGGTGCACCGTTCAATTGGCGGCCCTTTTCGCGAATAAAGACTTAATTTTCAACTATTACAACCGTGACTACCAAACGACGCAGGCCCATTACAGGATTTTCTGCGTCACGAGAGCAATGTTAATCTCCGGGCACACGCTGTTCGACAAATACTATGCTGAAGCCCTTCAAGGCGAAGCACTTAATCTCGCAAAAAGTGTGGCTCAGTCCGTGCGAACCGCTTTTTTCCGGCGTCTTTCCAACTGGACGTACTTTGACGAAGGCATCAACGTGGTCAGCAACTGGAGCTCTTCGGAAATCGTCTTCCGTAACATCGAGCACACCGGAGAAGAAATCCTGGCTGCAGACCATGTGCCTGACTTGAATAATTCTTTCGTGCGGAACTGGCAACAGTCGGTGCACGTCAGAAAGGATGCAGAATTCGGACATATGTTAGATCTTATGCAAGATTTGGAAGTGTCCATCGTGTGCTACGACAAGCGAGACTTCGAGCTGATGCCTTACGCTCTATCCTTCCCTCTATTTGATCCGCAGCTCCATTCGTCTTTAAACTACGGCGGCTTAGGAGCTCAGATCGCCTTTTCACTGGCGACCTTGTTCCTTTCCGCGTACTACGCAACCAATGCTTCGTTTGTTGAGCCCCTGATGGACTGCTTGCAAGCAGGCACGTCCGGCAGCGCCGGTGAACTAGGGTATTACGCCAAAGAAGTAATTGGCTATGGCGCTCTTGTGGATGCCTACAATGCTCAAGAGAGAGCTTTGGACAGCAGCAGCCTATTCGGTTTGGAGAAGTACAGCGGACTGCAGCTGTTTTTCATCGCGCTGTGTTACGTCAATTGCTATGGCGGCTCTGAAAATACAGACCACGAGTCGATCTGCACTCGCGCTCTGCTGCACATGCCACAGTTCGCCAAGGCTTTTAACTGCACTCCCGGGGACCCGATGAATCCTCCTAAACAGTGCAAACTGTTTTGAGATTTGTGTTCGTGATTCGAGTTTTCTGTTTGTGTGCGCGTGACCAATCCGTTACCGCGTTTTGTTCATTGATAATGTGGCTATAAATGCCCTTCACTGAGCCTGTTTTTATAGAACTATAGAAATCTCGATAGTAGAAGGTGTCGTCGTCTTAGCGTATACGTCGGGAGCCATTAGCTTGCGCGCACTGGTATTAAATTTTGAGGAAGACCACTAATGTGTGTTAGTTGGTACTGATAGCCTTTAAATGCCATTTTTACTTTGCGAGGATCTAAAAATAGAAATTTTGTCGAGTGTTGTGTTCCGCTTTTGCCGCGAGCGACTAAAGTGTATGGCGGTTTATGAGCCAGTCGCGCTCGACCTGTGCGATCTTGTCGCTGAATCTGATTCCGAAATATAGTTTGTGTGGGAATTGTAGCAGCTAACAATGAAAGAGCTTAGGGAAACAGAGCAGGAGTCTAGCAGCAGAATGAGCAGTGGAACAAGAATAGAAGAATGCTATTGAAAGAGCTAGTGAATGAATAAATAAAATGTAATGGGACCGACAGGCGCAGCGCAGCAAAGAAGCGGACGAGTTCAAGCGGGACAACGAAGAAGCAGACGAAGTGCAGCTGGGTTTTTCGAACGACGCCTGTGACTGTGCCCGTCGTGTCGCCGGTCAACCAAGACCAACCGACCTGTGCTTCAAATAAACGCCTTGACACTTGGTGGAGGTGCCTCGGTTCCCGTCCCGGTCCTCATCCTGGAACTTCGAAGTGGAACGCTCCTCGTCTCCGCCACCATGCCGGAAGGTCCGAGTGAACCATCGCAGCCCATCCCTGCCACCGTACTCTGTCACGGGGTGCAGCGCCAGCGTGACCCTTCTCCATTTAGTGGCACCGATGACCAAGACGCCGACGATTGGCTGGCCTCCTATGAGCGCATCAGGACTTACAATCGGTGGGACGATTCCGTGAAACTTAGCAACGTCCTCTTCTACCTAACGGACGTTGCCAACCTATGGTTTCGCAACCATGAGGCCGATCTTCCCACCTGGTCGCCCTTTAAAACGAGCTTCGCCGACGTTTTCGGCCGCCCCGCCGTCCGGAAGCTTCGCGCCGAGCAACGTCTTCGTGCTCGATCTCAGCTCCCTTCCGAGACGTTCACAAGCTACATCGAGGACATCGTTGACCTGTGCAAGCGTGTCAACCCCTCCATGTCCGAAGGGGATAAAGTCAACCACATACTTAAAGGCATAGCCGATGACGCTTTCCAGATGCTGCTGGCGAAGAACCCCACCTCCGTCGCTACCGTCATCCAGCTGTGCCAAAGCTTCGACGAACTCCGCAAGCAACGCGCATCTACGCGGCAGTCCGGCACGCCTGCGGGGGGTCTTGCTGGCTTGGCCCTTGGTGGCTCGTCTGCTGAGCAGTCCCTGTTCATGCAGCAGGTTAAAGACTTCATCCGCGAAGAGATCGCTCGCCAGCTTTCTCTGCTGCATCACATTCCCGACCCCGTCTGCCCTAAGCACGACCTGGCGCCATCTCTCACGCCCACTATCCGTCGTGCTATTCAGGAGCAGGTCGCTGCAGTTCTGCCATCCAGTCCCCCACCTCCTCCTGTGGCAGCGCCGCTCACCTATGCTGAAGCAGTCACCGGTACGCGGCACTCGCCCACCTCTGCCGCCTACCCTAGCAGCCCGGCCTTTTATGCTCCTTTGCCGTCTATACCCCCGCCGCAGGTCCCGGTTCGTCGACCCCGCCGAAACCCTACGAACCCATGGCGTACCGAGGACAATCGACCGATATGCGATTCCTGCGGTCTTCCGGGCTATGTCGCACGCTTTTGCCGTCAGCGATCTCCTCGTTCTGGCGATTTCATGCGCAATTTCCGCTACGATTCCGGGCCGCCCTTGCCTAATGTCTCTTCTGCCTCCTCAACACATCGCTCCCCGTACCCTACTCGCCGCTCGCCTTCCCCTCGTCGACGTTCCATTTCTCCGATGCTCCGCCGCCCGGACCCTCTCCCAGAGGAAAACTGACTGCCGCAGTTCAGGAGGCAAGAACTGCGTGTTTTCCCAACTTTTTAAGTCCTCCGTGTTCTCCTGCTAACGTGATTGAGGTGTCTGTTGAAGGCGTCCCCGTTCTCGCGCTCGTCGACACGGGTGCTGCAGTGTCAGTAATTAGTGATGCTCTTCGCCGCAAACTTCGTAAGGTGACAACGCCGCTGTCTGACTTTTCACTACGTACGGCCACCTCTCAGCGCATCCACCCCATCGCAGCCTGCACGGTCCGCGTTTCTATCAACGACGTCGCCTATACCATCGAGTTTGTTGTGCTTTGACCGCCTGCTCTCACGATGTCATCCTCGGCTGCGATTTCCTCTCGACCCACCGTGCAGTGACTGATTGTGCCCGTGCGGAACTTGAGCTTTCTCCCCTGTCTGAAGTTTCGTTGTGTGACCTACCTGTGCGCTCCGCTAAGCTTCTTGTAGCTGCCGACACCGACATACCTCCCTCCTCTTCAGCCCTCGTTCCGCTCCGCCCCGACTCTTTCCTCAGCGGCCCTGTTCTTTTCACACCTACCGCAGCAGCCACTCGCCATCAGCGCCTCCTCATTCCATTCGCCGTTGTCTCGATTTTCGATGGCCACTGCGCCATCTATGTCACCAACCCATTGTCTTCCCCGTCATTTGTTCTTCGCGGCGAATGCCTCGGCTCTATTGAAAAACTGGACCCTGCTCTTGCTTCCGAGTTCTCCGATACCCGTGCCTGTTCCGCAGTTACTGCCTTAGCCAGTTGTGCGACAGCGCCCGATCCGATTTCCATCGGCGTCTTTCGTCGTAACATCGCTCCCGACCTTCCGTCCGCTTACCGTGACCAAATCTTGGAACTTCTCTGCCGCTTCCGCAACTCTTTCGACCTTTCCCAGCCCTCTTTGGGGCGCGCATTGGCCGTCTCTCACACAATTGACACTGGTACCCACGCTCCCTTGCGTCAGCGACCGTACCGAGTCTCGCCGAGCGAGCGCCGCGTCATCCGTGACAATGTTGACGACATGCTTCGGCGCGGCATAATACAGCCTTCTCACAGCACTTGGGCCTCTGCTGTTGTCTTGGTGACGAAAAAAGATGGCTCCATCAGGTTCTGTGTGGACTACCGCCGTCTCAACAAGATCACACGCAAGGACGTTTATCCTCTACCCCGAATCGACGACGCACTGGATTGCTTGCAGGGAGCGGAGTATTTTTCATCCCTCGACTTACGCTCCGGCTACTAGCAGGTCCCGATGGCAGCGAACGACAGGCCGAAAACCGCTTTCGTCACCCCAGACGGCTTGTATGAGTTCAATCTGAGGCCATTCGGCCTCTGCAATGCTCCAGCCACATTCGAAAGGATGATGGACACTATTCTCAGTGGCCTCAAATGGGAAACTTGTCTGTGTTACCTAGATGACATTGCCGTTTTTTCCAAAGATTTTCCTTCCCATCTGCACCGCCTTCAGCGCGTACTCACTAGCCTTACTGACGCCGGCCTCCAACTAAACTTGAAAAAATGTTACTTCGGTGCAACGCAGCTCACAATATTAGGCCATGTCATCTCCAAAGACGGCGTTCTTCCTGACCCTGCTAAACTTCGCGCCGTCGCTGACTTCCCCAAACCAACCACCTTAAAAAAACTTCGCAGTTTTATAGGCTTATGCTCATATTTTCGCCGCTTCATCCGAAATTTCGCCAGTATCATCGCCCCTTTAACGCAGCTCCTTGCCGGCAGCCCGAACCTTTCGTCTTGGTCCCCCGCCTGCGATACCGCGTTCAGCACTTTACGCCGCCTGCTGGTCTCTCCCCCCATCCTTCGCCATTTTGATCCCGCCTGTCCGACAGAAGTTCACACTGACGCGAGCGGTGTGGGCTTGGGCGCAGTTCTTGCCCAGCGAAAGCCTGGGTATCCGGAATACGTCGTCGCTTACGCCAGCCGCGCCCTCACCAAGGCGGAATCAAACTATTCTGTCACAGAAAAAGAATGTCTCGCCATCATTTGGGCAATTGCCAAGTTCCGCCCATACATTTACGGCCGGCCCTTCTATGTCGTCACAGACCACCACGCCCTATGCTGGCTATCCTCCCTCAAAGATCCTACTCGCCCGCTGGGCTCTACGTCTCCAGGAGTTTGATATACACGTCATTTATCGCTCCGGCCGCAAGCACTCGGACGCCGACGCCCTTTCTCGTTCACCACTCCCATGCGAGTCAACCTCTGCCCTCGTCTGTGCCTACGAATTCTCTTCGTTCAACATCCCTGATATGCTCTCCGAACAACTGAAGGATCCTTGGATCACCTCGCTGCTAAACTTCCTGAACACTCCCTCGCCGCATCATTCGACCTGGACCCTTCGCCGCCAAGCCCACCACTTCGCCGTTCGTGATGGCCTCTTATACCGCCGTAATTACCTCCCCGACGGCCGGAAGTGGCTGTTGGTCATCCCTCGACACCTCCGTGCTACAATCTGTGCCTCTTTTCACGCCGCTCCACAATGCGGCCACGCCGGTGTACTGAAAACATATGCTCGCCTTCGTCAGCGATTCCACTGGCGAGGTATGTACCGCTACATACGTCAGCACATTCGGTCATGCACCGCCTGCCAACGTCGCAAGAAACCTCCCCACTCCGCCGCCGCTCCTTTGCAGCCGTTACCTTGCCCTGGCCGTCCCTTTGACCGCGTCGGCATTGATCTTTATGGCCCGCTTCCAACTACTTCGGCTAATAATCGGTGGATCATCGTTGCCGTTGACCATCTCACCCGTTACGTCGAAACGTCGGCGCTCAAATCTGCTACCGCAAACGATGTCGCTCACTTCATTCTACACAGTCTTGTTCTTCGTCACGGCGCCCCGAAAGAACTTCTAAGTGACCGCGGCCGTGTTTTTCTCTCGGACGCCGTCGAGGCCCTGCTCAAGCAATGCCAAGTCGTTCATCGCTACACCAGCGCCTATCACCCCCAGACCAACGGCATGACTGAGCGGTTCAACCGCACTCTGAGTGACATGCTCGCCATGTACGTTGACACCGCCCACTCCAACTGGGATCAAGTGCTCCCGTTCGTCACGTACGCGTATAACACAGCTACTCAGACAACAACGGGGTTTTCTCCTTTCTTCCTCTTATATGGCCGGGAGCCTACATCCACCATGGACACCATCCTTCCTTATCACCCTGACCCTTCCGAGACCACCTTACTCTCCGAAGCTCACCTGTATGCCGAAGAATGCCGGCAACTTGCCCGCTCTTTCACCACACAGCAACAATGGGATCAGAAGCACCGTCGGGATTCCCCGGACCCTCCAGCGTCATACCCATCTGGCGCCCTCGTTTGGCTCTGGGTGCCTTCCTCCACTCCCGGCCTCGTCACAAAACTACTGTCTCGCTTTCACGGACCTTACCGGGTTGTCCACCAAACTTCTCCGGTGACTTATATCGTTGAGCCGCTCGTTCCCTCTTCGGACCACCGTCGCCGGGGGCGCGAAACTGTGCACGTTGAGCGCCTCAAGCCTTACTATGACCCGCCCATCCTCTCCTCTCCGTAAGTCGCCAGGATGGCTCCTTTTTCGGAGGGAGAGTAATTGTAATGGGACCGACAGGCGCAGCGCCGCGAAGAAGCGGACGAGTTCAAGCGGGACATCGATGAAGCAGACGAAGTGCAGCTGGGTTTTTCGAACGACGCCTGTGAGTGTGCCCGTCGTGTCGCCGGTCAACCAAGACCAACCGACCTGTGCTTCAAATAAACGCCTTGACAAACACTTTATTTTCGTTTCTTTGGGTTTAGCGGATTTCGGACGTCTTCATCTTCCGAGTTCCAATGGTCGGTGCCCTCATTCCAGGGCCCCGCTGAGCTTTGCCACCTCGCTCGCGTGCCGCACGAGTCCTCTCTGGACCGCCAGCTCGCTGCTGGTGAGCAGGCCCTCCCACTGTTCCGCACTTGGCTTTTCTAGTTTATGGAATGCATAGTTGTGTCTACATTCCCATGTAATATGATATAGTGTGGGGGTTGCCCCGCACCACATGCATTTGTCATTGTATTGTCCTGGATACTTCTTGTGTAGTGTGTGTAGGTTTGTAAAGCTACTTGTTTGTAATCTTCGCCATCCCACTGCCTCGTGCTGTGTCAGCAACGGGTGTGGTGGAGGATACGTCAGTCTCCTTCCTCTGTGGTAATTTAGTATTTCTGCATATGTGGGTTCTACCGTTGTGGTATGTTCCTGTGACTCTGCTGTGTCTGCTCGGTGGGTCATCTCGCGAGCTAGACTGTCTTCCCTCAGGTTCCCTTCCACTCCGGCGTGTCCCGGTATCCAGAAAATTTTGTGTTGTAATGATGTATTGGGAGGCCCTGTCTGGAGGATGATTTGCAGTGCTCCCTTGTATATTCTTCCCACCATGTAGCTTCTACACGCGGCTTTCGAGTCCGTCAGAATCGTGAGTGATTTATTTAGTCGGTTCCCTTCAGCTACTACCAGAGCTACGGCAACTTCTTCCACCTTCGGTTACCGAACACTTTTTGGTTGTTACACACGTGGGCGCCTCTAGGCTCTGGTTGACGACCACTGATGTAACTATATGTTCTTTGGTGTCCCTGTTCCACGGATACAGGCCTGCATCCGTGTACACGGTGTTTTCTTTGGTAGCTAGGTGTTTTCTACGTACTCTGCCCTAGCGGCTCGTCTCGCCGCGTGCAGGTTTGGGTCCATGTTTCTCGGTAAGGGGCAGACTCTGATGGTTTGTCTGACTTCGTCTGGTATGTTTCCTACTCTGCCTTCTGTTTCTTTACTGCTATACCCTAACCTGCGGAGGAGCGCACGGCCAGTGGTCGACTTCTGGAGTCTGGTTAGTTGCGATCCAGCTTGCACCTCTCGTAGCTCTTCGAAGGTATTGTGGATGCCCAGGATCAAGATTTTTTCATTTGATGTATTTCTTGGTAGGTTTAGCGCTGTTTTGAAGGCTTTCCTTATAAGCGTGTCCACTTGTTCCTTTTCATTCTTTGTCATGTGGTGATACGGCAGGAAATAGGTGATCCGGCTGATTACAAGGCTTTTAATCAGCTTTACTGTACCTCCCTCCTTCATCCCGTGCCTTTTCTGTGAGACTCGGGTGATCATTATGCTGACTTGCTGTGTTGATTGTTTTAGGAGACTGAGTGTGTGGCTGCATCTATTGCATCCTTGGATTCACATACCCAGTATTCTTATCATGTTTAGTTCTGGAATGGTCTGTCCTTCCAAACGCACTCTCAATTCTTCGGCGTTGGCTTCTTTCCGACCCGCAGAATTTCTAATTTCTCGGTTGAGCACGCGAGTCCTCTAGCCCTGACGTATTCCTCCACGCATGTCGCTGCTTTCAGCAATAGTTCTTCTTTTCGGCCAAGTGACCCTTGATTGACCCAGACAGTGATGTCATCCGCATACATGACATGCTGGATGCCTTCGATCTTGTTCAGCTTGCGTGCGAGGCCGGTCATTGCCATGTTGAACAGGACCGGTGAGATCACCGATCCTCGTTGAGTTCCTTTGTTTTGTGTGTTAAATGTTTCGCTTCTTAGGTCTCCCAGTCTCACCGTGGCTGTGCGGTTTGACAGGAAGGCCCTTACATAGTTGTGGATTCTTCGCCCACACATGGTATTGTTGATTCCTTCAATGATTGCTTCATGACTGACGTTGTCAAAAGCACCCTTGATGTCCAGGGCCATTGCGGTGTTTTCTCCTGTTTTGGGAATTGTGTCTCTTATTTCCTCTTTGATTTGTAGGAGGATATCTTGGGTTGATAAGTTTGCTCTGAAGCCGAACATAATTTTGGGGTATTGTTCCTCGTCTTCAAGGTGTTGCTGTATTCTTTTCGTGAGGACTCTTTCGTAGAGTTTGCCTAGACATGATGTTAACGAGATGGGTCTTAGGTTCTCTATCTGATGTTTTTTGCCTGGTTTTGGTATCATGACCACCTCCGCGTGCTTCCAGTCTTTGAGGACGGTGCCTGTGGCCCATACATCATTTAGGTATTCCATAAGCTGGGCTATTGCTTCATCGCTTAGATTGCGGATGAGCGAATTCTTGATCTTGTCTGCTCCCACTGCTGTATTCTTGGTTATCGCTCTAACTGCTGCGTAGATGTCTTCATTTGTTATCGGCCTGTCTAAGTGTGGATTATCCTCTCCTTGATATTCTCCTTTGTATTCTAGGGGTCTGTTGTTGCCGTAGCATTTCGTCTTGATCGCTTCGATCAAGTCATCGTTGCTGCCCTTGAATTGGTGTACGAGTCTTTGTATGGCTTTGCCGCTTTCTGCTTTTGTTTTGTTGGGATCCATTAGCGCTTTAAGAATCCGCCACGTTCTTGCTGTGCTGAGTGTACCATTCAGTGAGGTGCTGAACTGTTCCCAGCCCTGCCTAGCCAGTTGCGTTGCGTACTCTTCTGCTTTCTGCGTGATCTCCGCTATTTTCTTCTTCAGCTTTATGTTTAGTTTCTGTCTTTTCCATCTCTTCGTGAGCCCACGTCTCGCCTCCCATAGCCTGAGAAGTTTAGGGTCCACTTCCGGTGTGGTCTCCGTCCTGTCTATTTCTTGCGTATGTCGCTCCTGTATTGGTCTGATTGTCTCGCTCCAGTCCTCGATCGAGGTGATTTTGTCCTTTATTTGTCTGCTGCTGTCTCGGAATGCATCCGAGTCTGTAATGTGGGCTGATCCTATTTTCCTTTTGATCCTTTCCGCCTCTAGTGTTATTTTTTTATGTGGTGATCGCTCTCTAGGTTCTCCAGCAGGTTCTCCCACTCAGCCTGTCTCGCTCCACTGACAAAGGTTAGGTCGGGACACGTGTCCGGGCTGACGCTATTTCCTAAGCGCGTTGGTTGATTTTCATCGGTCAAAAGGATGCAGTTTGTATTCTCTGCTGCTATGCATATCTGCTGTCCCCTTTTCTCGCCTCTTTGATAGCCCCAGCTATGATTAGGGTATTCGATCTTGCAAGATTGCCCGCTTCCGCAAAAAGACTTTGGAAGAGCTAGTGACATTCGTCGTTGCGGAACGAAGCAGAGTTGAATACCTCGACACTAAAGCTGCAATCTTCCGTGCTACTAAGATGACGCTAGAAAAAAAGTTGAGAGAACCGATATAAGGGAGCTCTTGTCCTTTCTAGCGGCAAAACTTTAGTCGCCGGGGACATCCGCACAAAACGGGTCCTCGGTCTCGAGAAATATCGCGGAACGGTAACCTCGTGGCACATATAAATGATAAATGCTTTTCTTGAACATTATCAGGCGCTGCTGGCGTTTCGGGATATGAAGTTAGGCACCTTTAGCCGGTATTAGGTGTTTGCGGAAGCGAGGTTTCAGGAATATCCAGAAACGAATTTGAACGCGCCATTTACAATGTAAATGCAGGAAAGTTTCCCCTACTTTCAATGTTTGAGCACGTGGCCTTGTCTGCCCGAAGTTATTTGCAGTTTTTTATGCTTTCTATGATCTAAACGTATTGACTTCTTCTGTTGCGTTTGTATACACAGTTCTGAAAACTGATGAAACTCTTACGTTTTAGCAGCCCGCCTACAGACAATCAGGCCAGGTAGCAAGCAATCTCGAAAGAGCGTTTCAGTGGTTTTGTATGTTGCTTTACTGCAATTTATACGAGTATACATTGTATACAAAGATGTATACAAAGTATAGAAAGATACATCGCCCTCTTGCCGTGCTTTTGGGAATCAAGACTCGAAAGGTACGACAGGCAATTTTGACGGCTTTTTTTTCATCGCAATTATTCACGCTCTATGAAGAGGAGGGAATGAAGATGAAGCTCAAGGCAGCTGCCACGCGGGATTTGGCGCATGCCAGATGACCTCCAGGTTCAGCGTGGGAGTAGTCGAGTTTTTCGCTCTAAAAACAATTGGCATCCAGGGTAAAGGCAGATTGACACTGGCGAGTTACAGACATCGTGCGGCCGATTTATGTTCATTAGCGTGAATCCGCTTTACATTGGAAACGGGTGCTGCTGATCCGGAATTCCCAGGTTCGAAGCCGACAGCGGCGGCTGCGTTTTTATGGAGGCAAAACGCTAAGGCGCCGGTGTGCTGTGCGATGTCAGTGCACGTTAAAGATCCCCAGGTGGTCGAAATTATTTCGGAGTCTCCACTACGGCACCTATTCTTCCTTTCTTCTTTCACTCCCTCCTTTATCCCATCCCTTACGGCGCGGTTCAGGTGTCCAAAGATATATGAGACAGATACTGCGCCATTTCCTTTCCCCCCAAAACCAATTATTATTAGTCTCCACTACGGCACCTCTTTCTGCCTTTTTTCTTTCATTCCCTCCTTTCTCCGCTCCCTTACAGCGCGGTTCAGGTGTCCGCCGATATACGAGAAAGATACTGCGCCATTTCCTTTCCCCCCAAAGAACCGATGATTATTACTATGCCTTTTGCATTACTAATGAGGGTGTGGAGGAGGTGCGTTCGGTGGCGAGGGGGTTAGCTGGGGTATGCGTGCCGCTCTGTCACTCAGGGCACAGAGCGAGAGAGGTGAAGCAGGGAAACTCGTGACGTCACGAATGTCGGTATTTTGTTCGGACCAATAACTTAATGGTATTCTGGACAATTAACGTGGCGTATTTTCATGACGCCATGCGTGACGTAAAATGCAGCATAGGTTGGTCAGATATTTAGGGAATCCCCCAAGGTGGAGTAAATTTGTAATAAGAGAGTAATTACTCATTGGCATCCACCGGTACGCAGCCATACGGCTGCAAAGGAAAGCTATACTGCTTTCTCAGAAACTTCGTAGTTAAAGAAAAATTTGTCCTGGTCGTTCTTTCGTTCTTTGACTGCGAAGTTTTTGAGAAAGCTGTATAGCCTTCCTTTGTAGCCGTATGGCTGAATTCGGGTAGGTGCCAGTGAGTAATTACTCCCTTATTACAAATGGAGCATACTGTGGTTCTGCCGACGCTCGTTCGGCAGCAGAATTCTTAGTGTTGACTAACTCGGTTTAAAAAATGTTTTCTTTTTGCGTGCGGCCACTTGATGTCGGCTGTGCTGTAAGTTGACGTCATGCAGCAAGGTGTATTTAATGTGCTTTTGTGTCGCTACAGTTGGAAGTAAGCGCTCGTGTTGTCAAGTCTTTCTCTGTCCGTGTTCGTTGCGCTTGTACTTACTGGGTGGCAATGCCCCAACTCTCCCAAATGTTTGTGCTACTGAGTGGACAAAGCACCTGCAAAAACCATCGCCCCTGGACACAACGGCCTCGAAGAAAAGCGCAGAAGGATCGAAGGATTGGAACCAGCTGCAGCACTGCAAAATGTCTTCAATTACGGCGTCGTCCACCGTTTACATAGTGCCGTTTAGCCGCTAAATCCGTATGCACCCTGTGTCGTGTCGCTCTGCACGGCATCCCTAAAATCTGCGTTCAATAGGTGGCGCCACAGCGCTTTCGAAATGGTAGCGCTTAAACTTCGTTCGAGTTGTGGTCAATACTGCGACTTTTTAACGAAAGCAGGACTAGTACCCGACGCAGTAGGTCTACCGAAAACGTAAATAGTTACGATGAAGCGAACATACAAAGGGTTGCGATTGGCATTTTTTTATTTCAACAGCGCAGTGTCCTGTGGATTTACTACTGTACGCGGAAAATTTGGTAACTTATTGCATACATCCAAAGCGGCATTAAACCGCACATTGTTCGCGCCGCCACTGACTCAAAATGGGCGCCGGAGATGTTCCCCTCTTTCAATGCGTAATATGGTCCCGCCCTCTTGATTTCAAAGCATATGTGGTCCTCGTAAACAGCGTGACTGTATCCGCTGCTTGTATTCACGCACATGACCCGGAAATGCATCGGGACGCCGATAAGCAGCCAATTCTGCTGTTCAATTGATTCGTTTTGGAGACATGTTGGCGGATATAGATTGCATATCGCGGGGACGCTTTCGGCTATATTGCCCTTGAGTTAAGAATAGTGCCTGAAATATGACAACAGAAGGCCGTCTTCCCGAAAACCCAAAGTCAGGTTTGCTAGCTGCCAGTTCAGATTTGATGTAAATGTGGCAGCATGACAATTATATATGAAGCAGTCTAGAGGGAAGGGGAAAGTACTCGTTCAAGCATTCGTAGTGCGTCTGTGGGAAGGCGAAATGGACTGTGAAATGGTGAGGACTGGTGGTAGTGGGGGTGTGTGCGAGGACTGTGACATGGTGTAATAGTTTCGGGGCTGACTCTGTACAGAGGCTCCACAGAGAAGCTGTACAGCCGCTTTGGTCTTTTAAGGCACGTAAAACACCGAGCAAAATATTTCCTTCCTTTTCAGCGCCGTTTCCTTTCCTCAAAATATAAAGTAAAATGTGGCCGTGGCTCAACTCAGCTGAGCCGAGCTCTGTTAAGCATGGTTTGTGGTTAGACACGGTTTAGCTTTGGGTCATCTTTGTTGTTTAAAGACTTCAACAAGAGCATATTTTTTCAGCGAGAGCAAATCGCGTGGTGCATCACGTGCCACAAGTGCAAGAGCGAATCACGTGACACATCACATGCCACAACTGGCGAAGAGGAGCGGCCGAGCAGCAGCCACCGCAGCTGCGGACGTGTCTGCCAAGCGAACAGCTGCGGCGACGAAGGTGAACATGAAGATCGTAGCACAGTAAAAAAGCGGACACACTATGAAAGAAAGCTCAAACGATGGCTGCCCGTGAGGACGCTAGGATGGTGAAGGAGCGCCACCCTGCGGCGGGACCCTACGAATCTTAAAGCATCGAGGGCTGCATGCAAGACCAGACGAGCATGCGCACGCTCTCGATTTGTTGACGGCTGTGGCAACGAGTGGACGCTCATAGGCGAAAAGTACGGGCGGCTTTTTTTCTTTCTTTTTTACAGAGGGAGTTGTTAAATTCCTGTTGCCCGTTTATTTTGGGGGTCGTTGGCGTTGTAACACCTGACGTCATGAAAAAGGGCCCCAATCATTATTGGTCAGATTATTAACTTGTACGTACCACTTGCTTCTTAGTAGGCATACAGAATATTTTTTTCTTGTTAGTAGGTGTTCTAATCAAAGCTGCCTCTATTACTCCTCTAACGTCCTGACACATACGCTTGGCCACTATTTTGCATACACTGAAAAAAAGGTTTACGTGGATTTTTATTCTTTTCAGCGCAGTCATGACTATGTTCACAAATATTACCATCTCGATATTTGCATACGTTCCTCCAAAACCCAGAATCACGAGAGGGGATAACCACCATCCCCAAAGAGATTGCCAACAAATTAAGAATACCCCCCATCCCAAGAAACATGCACCCCATACACAACGAGGAACGCAGAAGCAGAGTCCAAAGACTCCAAAGCTCCCTCCTCCAAAAACAAGGGGTTGTGTACACCGATGCGGCAGAGTACCCAGAAGGCCACTACGCTGCAGTAGTAGTGAGCGACAAAGGCGAGCTAATCTCAGGCTGTAGCGTAAGACACTCTTCACCAGAGGAGGCAGAGATGGCGGCGATTTCCCTGGAATCACAAACCCATCAACTAGAATTATCATCACCGATTCTAAAACTGCAATCAAAGCCTATGACGACGGTCAAGTGTCCAAAGAGGCCGGCAAAATTCGGCAAGCAGGCAAGGAGAACGTACCTAACGACCTAGTTAGCATATTATGGGCACCCGCCCATAGTGGACTCACAGGGAACGAGATCGCCAACGAGGTCGCCCGAGCACTCACACACCGGGCCCCAGCGCAGGCAGAATAATCCCTGTCCAAAAAGCGACACTTAATCACTTACAGTGAAATTCTAGAACACTACAGAATGGGGAGGAGAACCCTGCCTCCCCCCCATACATCTCTCACAAAGAAGGGAGAAGTAATCTGGCGAAAACTGCAAACGGGTACTTTTCCTAACCTGTATGTCCTACACAAATGGCATCCTGAGGTGCACTCTCCAATTTGCAAAAACTGTGAAGACATAGCGACCCTAAATCACATGCTGTGGGCTTGCACAGCGCTAAATGGTCGACATGGAAACAGAGAGTCATGGGAATCCTCCCTCCATAGCCAGGAAGAACAAGTACAGCGACAAGTCATCCATAGCCAGGAAGAACAAGTACAGCGACAAGTCATCGGTCATGCCCAGGCCGCCGCCGGAAGTCAACTGATTCCGTCTGACGTCTAGGGGGGAGGCTGACGGTGAAAGGGGAGCTGCGTCTCACCCATCACCCATACTCTCCGACGGGTGCAAATAAAGTGTTTTCTCTCTCTCTCTTACTTGTTAGTAGGTGTTCTAATCAAACCTGCCTCTATTACTCCTCTAACGTCATGACATATACGCATGGCCACTATTTTGCATACACTGAAAAAAAGGTTTACATGGATTTTCATTCATTTCAGCGTAGCCATGACAATGTTCACAAAGATTACCATCTCGATATTTGCATACGTTCCTCCTGTGCTCCAGCAATCTTTCATTCAGACATCGGCCAGTATGACCGATGTACCTACAGCCATAGGATAGGGGAATTACATCCCAGAACAACATGCTACACAAGGGGTGCTTGATACCGCATGGTTCTTAAAACTTTTGGAAAGGGTTTGTCAATTTGGCTAGTTTTTTCCAGATTCTCGGGCGTGAGAGCTTGAAAAGCAAATCAAATTGACTAATCCTTTCCAAAGCCTTAAGAATCACGCGGCATCATGCACTACTTATGTAGCATGTGCTTCTGGTATGAAATTCCTCTATCGTATGGCTCTAGGTACATCGCTCCAACTGGCCGATGTCTGAATGAAAGATTGCTGGAGCACAGGATGAAGGTGTGCAATTATAGCAGTTCGATGGGGTTATTGCCACCTGTAACGGTGGACCGATTGTGATGACGTCAGTAGGCAATCTTTCTGAACATTGTCTTATTGCGCTGAAAAGCGCATGCAAGATAAGTAGGTGTCAGGGCGTTATAGCCGATTTGATTAGAAAAGCGGGTTCATCCTGCGTCACCGCACATCTATAACACTGACTAACAAGGAGAGAATGTTCTTGCGTGCGGCTACTTCATGTCGGTGGTGCTGTCAGTTGACGTCATGCAGCAAGGTGTATTTAATGTGCTTGTGTTGGAAGTAACCGCTCGCGTTGTTGAAGTCTTTCTCCGTCCAAATTATTTGCGCTTGAACGACGCCATTGTCCAGGGCAAATGCCTCCGGTGAGTGCAAGAAATTCTCATGCCAATTTGTCAGCCCATTACCGTTCGTACGCAAAACGCTGACAACAATCAGGGGATAGGGACCGCCAACGCTAGCGCTTCCATTGCAAAGACGCAGAACGATGAGGGAGGATTTAATAATTCGGGCAATCCTGTTTTGTAGTACTCGATCGCCACAAATGCTAGCTGGTGCCAACTATCGAAATGGGCTCATAATTGCGTTCTGTCGGGTATACTGCAAGCTACCACGCTGTTTCAGCTTAACCTAGTACATCGATGCGGCTATAATGGGTGAACACAGAGAAGCAACGCTGTAGCTTCCGGCTGGACTTGTCCTCCTTGCCTGGCTGGGCAGCAGCACTGGCGCAGGGCTTCAAATGATCGGTGCTGTAGTTGCTACGGTGGGCACAAGACATCAAAAACCTTGGGTTCGAGCTTCGCGTCAGCCGCAGGCCTCATCCAACCGTCACCACACGTACTGTACACAGTGGGGCAACACTACGGCGCACGAAAACTCAGCGGGGGGGGGGGGGGGGAGGGGGGGAGAGCGACAGAGTGGCTCACAGCAAGAAAACAGGCTTTCAAGTCCGCAAGGCAGACGTTTATTCACGCTGTCCCGAATGTATGGCGATGGCCACGGTCGACCGTTTCAAACAGTACTTACTGGTGCTTTGGTACTTTACTGGTATTTCATTCTCTGAAAATCAGCAATCTATGTTCGATGCACTTCGGCAGTTTTAACACCTCAGTAATGGGAAACTGTGCAGGGTGAACACTCCGCAGCTGCAGTGCTCTCAACATGCGTCGCGCACATCGCACACAGCGCTTCACAACCCAGCTGCTTTTCATTTTTAAGGTCACAAAGCTCTGTTTTTGCACGTAGTGTTTTGGCAGCACGGCGGAAGATGGCGCCTCATACCTGGGTTTGAAACTACGCGCTAACCGGTCGCGATGCGAAAGTAGCGCATTCTGGTCTGTACCTTGCATTGTCGTATGTTACAGGATCAGTGCTAGAGAGATTGGCTGTTCACGAAGCCAAATATGAAAAATACGATCGGTTCACTCGCGATGACTGCAAAATTTAGTACGTTCAGAGCCTAGGTTTCAACTGTCGTTGCCAACCTCGCTACAGTCGCGTGATACATGTGTTCCCTTCAAGCACTGATACCCTGAGACTGCGTTTTATTGGAGAAAAATGCACACTTTATTGCAGAACACCACGTTCACGTCGCCTATGTGTCGTCAGCGGTCAGCGGATAGTTTTCGCGATTTAGTACAATCGATGGTGTCGCAACCAACATCTTGTAGATATGCCGATATGGCTCAGTGAGCCAGTATATTTGTGGCCGTCGCCCGATTGTTCCCTTGTGCCTGGCGTTGCGGTAACTGATGCAGATTTGACCACGAAGCTGATCCATATGTGAGCGTGAAACTCCTGGAGATGCGTACATGAAACTGTTAGCTGAGATTGTGGTTGGCGTGTGCGTGTTCCTGGCGTTGCGGTAACTGATGAAGATTTGACCATGAAACTGATACATATGTGAGCGTGAAACTCGTGGAGATGCGTACATGAAACTGTTAGCTGAGATTGTGGTTGGCGTGTGCGTGTTCCTGGCGTTGCGGTAACTGATGCAGATTTGACCACGAAACTGATGCATATGTGAGCGTGATACTCATGAAGATGTGTACATGAAACTGGTAGCTGAGATTGTGGTTGGTGTGTGTGTGCCTGGCGTTGCGGTAACTGAGACAGATTTGACGATGAAACGGACGCATACATGTGAGCGTGAAACTCATGGAGATGTGTACATGAAACTGTTAGCTGAGATTGTGGTTGGTGTGTGTCGTGCGATTAGGGGTCGGGGTTAAGCAGAGATGGCTGTGGTGCATGGTACTAGTGGATGCTTCGTGAGAGTGGTCGTCGCACTTGCGGCGGTTCTCTTCGTGATACTGTGTGCATAGTGGTTTACAAATGTTGCGATGCTTGTCAGTGCTGTTCGCTGTGGACGCTCTGACCGAAGATGCTTTGTGGACTGCGCTACGGCACTTGGAAGTTTCAGCTGGCCTGCGGCGGCCATCGGCAAGAACAGAAAATGTGTCGCCGATGCCTGCCATGGGGGCTCACACAAGATGATGAGAGCGGGCCTGATTAGAAGCACTGTCACCCTTGAACGCGGCTATATGGATGTGGCATCGTCTGCAGGAGAACGGTGGCAGAGGCCAACACGAAAACGGTAGGAGGCTCCGATGTCATCCCGGTTGAAGGCGAGGCTTCGTTTAGCGCGGTGAAACGACCTAGAATGAACGAGCGTCACAGGAAGTACATTATGAGTATTGTTTTCATTTTTAAAAAGAAATGCAAACAAAGAGAGGAAACAAAGCTTGCGCGCACGTTCTGGATATACGGCCCATACCAAGTCTTATTTCTTTGCATCACTATGCGAGCAGATTCGTTGTTCAGCAGAGCAATATCTTGAATTTTGAATCTGATATCGCGCGCATACCATACATACAACCGTGCGTGTGAAGCGTCCAAAGGTTGTCTCATTGTGAAACCTATTATAACACGTTTACTGCGGCCGTGATTTTCGGATCCTTGCGCGTCGTGGCTGACCGGTGTTCCACCTTTAAGTTTTCTTGAGTGCAACGTGACTCAGCAGTGAGCTGTCGGCGATCTTATGGTAACAGGCTAAAAAGGGCACCCTTTGCTTGGCATGTGTTTTTATCAGGCTACTTGAACAATGTGAGCTCTCCCACGGCCTCATAGCGGCATTCAGTATTCCCGCTGCATAGCAGGAATACACCACGTGACCAACCAGTGGTACAGTGAACGTGTAAACAGTTCGGCCATCCGGAGCAACCGGCCACATCAGCAACCTAGGTGGGACACCTAGGTCACGTGACCACGTGGCGTCATCAGAACCTGCTTCATACTCTTCATCAGCACCACCACCATCATCATCACGAGCCTGACTACGCCCACTCCAGGGCAATGGCCTCTCCCATGTGTCTCCAATTAACCCTGTCCCTAGCTGACGAACGAAGGCAAGTTTGGTGCAACTCGCTAAACAACGGCAAACGTGTCAGCGCGCATGAGTCACATTAATCTTAACCAGGTAAATGGGGACAATTTTGTTTTCTACGATCTAATAAATGCTTTGATGAAAAATATTGTTTCGCTACTAATTTTCTGTTGATCAACTGCGTATTAAAACAAAAGGTAACATTCCCCTTGGCTTCCATCGGCTTCAGAAACCGCAGGCTTCCTTCATGCATGTGGGTAAAAAGCCCCTCAGTTCCCTGACCTGCCTGCTAAATAGCTGGAGGAGGGCCTCTGTTCTGGAGGTCTTGATGCCTTATGAAGCATAGCATAGTTTCGCGGAGCCTCCGCCTTCATTCAGCATTAAATCACGTTCCACGTGACACTTGCGCTATAACAAGATGTTCCTACATCTGCCGTTACGGGTTGCTGGTCTTAATTCTTAGGATTGGGTTACGTGAAATGTAAAAACCCTCGAAAGTAGAAGTCTGCGCGGCCGCCGTCTTAGCTCGGTTGGCAAAGCACCGCTCGCGACAAGCGGAGGCCGCAGGTTCATTTCCCGCGTGGGTGTTTTTATTCTCTTTTCTAACCAGATATTTTCCACGTAAGAAATGAGTACGCTACTAATTTTCTGTTGATCAAACACCTAAAAATAGAAACATTTGGTTTCGTCGGTTTTAGTGATTGTTCTCTTCTATTTAATGGCCGCTATTTTCATGGTGTGTTACCCCAGACAGGCGTCTTTAAAGCATTTCAATTTCTCTGGCGCGCTTGTTACTTACTGTCTGCACATTTTACACCATCGGTAAAATGCAAGGGAACTCTCACCTTTTTCTTGCCCGGTGTGTACCAGGTGGTGATGTAAGGCCATCACCGATGTCCTAGCTCAGCTCACGGCGTATTCTGTGCCGTCGGCCCGTGCAATCGATGGCATCAGCTTCTTTCGGGAAGTAGGTAAATTCTCTCAAATTGTTCATCGGCACGACCACAGGCGATAGGAACCGTTTCGGCAAGCGGGACAGCAGGATAGCGATGTTCGAAGATACAGGAGACCCGGCCGCCAGGAGGAAGAGAGCCGATGGCCGGAGGCACGTGGCGTATGACCAGAAGAGATCCGGGACCAGTAGAACGACAAAAACCCGAATTCGGAAGCTACCGACGGAGCGCGATTCTGGTGGCCTAACGAGCAGAAGTCTTGGTTTTCGGTTCCGGTCGTTATTGGCTCTCCTTGTTTCTTGCACTCTGTCTCTAGCGCCGGTGTTATCTGCACGTGTTCTTAAGGGCTGTAGCGAGACCATGACCGATATGGGTAGTGAAATGCTTTGTTTTCAGGAAAGTTTATGTCGTGGATGGGGCCACTGTGTTTGCAGTGCAGCTGCAACTGCTCTTCTGTGATAGTCGTTGACGTGGAAGTTGCGGTCGTGGCTGTACAGTTGCTATCGTAGCTCTCGTAGTTGCACTGCTGATGATTCGCACATTGGTAGTGGCAGGTATTCTGGACGTATTTGCGGTCGTCGCCATTGGTGTGCAGGACTTCGTATCTGCGGTTAGGGTATTTGATGCTGATCATGAATTTAAGTGGCATAAGAGCAACTGGGATATGGAGCGCCATACTACAAGATGTTTGCATCTACGCAAGCTGGAATCAAAAGCCAATTTCCAATTCTGTGACCCCTTGTGTCAAACTCGTCAGATGGCAGGTAACACCCAAAACACAGGTTGCAGAAAGATAGTTATAGCCTGTGTAAACCAGTCCAAAAAAAGATTACAGGCGAGATGGCGCCCAAAGAAGATTTCATGACAAAATCCAATAAGAAAATCTGTCAAACAACCTAAAAGGTGCTGCAAGGCGAGCAAAGCAGAGCAGAAAAGTCCCGTTAAAAGAGGTCACTGAAAGAAGAATGAGGTAGGAAGCCGGCTGTTGTGCCCCAAAATTTTAGCGCTTAATGGTTGCTGGAAAGAAGGCGCAATTTACAAACGGGAGGAAGAAAAGGAAGACACTGTAGAGGGTAGAAAAGGAGAGTACAGAAGGAAAGAAAGATGATAAGGGTGAACATAGAAGAACGGGTAGAGAAGAAATTACCGATTGACAAATAAGATAGGAGAAAGAGAGGAGTGTGAAAAGTGGCAACAGTGGGCCTATGCCAAGAGAAGACTAACCCTGCGCGCAGGGAAAAATGGTGAACCCGTGCCAAACAAAAGGGACAAAACCCCATGCCTGGGTAGCAGAGGCAGGGCAAAAGCCCACCAAAATTGGCCATTTGGTGCCCCCGTCTACGGCCGGAATGATAGCAAGAAGTCCCATGAGGGAAGAAACGGCCAATTGTTCTCCCGGAAAGGATGGTGAAAGGAGAAGCGCTGGGAAGAAGGCAGAGATGCGGACCCCAGTTGGGATTTAAAGGCAATGGGGAGGACCCGTGGACAATAAAAAACGGTTGGAGGGGATGAAAAGTGATAATGAAGGGCATCACTGATGTCCGCAAAGTATGAAGAAGGGAAAGAGAAGTGCAAGTGGTTGGTTTAAGAAAGAAAGGAAATGGCCATGCTCGGTACATACAGTGTCAAGGGAACAGGGAGAAGGAACGTGCCGTTGATCTGCAACCCGGTGATGTGCGACATGGACTGGCATTTGACAATTATCAACGGGGTCTTACTTATCCCTGGTGAGACAAAGTACTTGACTAAGGTATGAGAAACATCGGAAGAACCATCCAGATCCATTCCAGCCCACATATTCTCCACTTTCCGCAACTCTGTGCAATTATTAAGGAACATATCAAGAGCAGTGAAAGAAAAAAACTTCTTAAAAGAAGAAGATGACAACCGGGAAGGAGTCGGGGCAGAAAACGATCAGAGTTTGCGAGAGCTGCGATAGTTGACGCGGACCTATTTCGCCCAAAAGCTGCATAGTACAAAGCTACTCCTAGTACCGAGTGGATATCCGGAGAGCAGCCGGCGCAATAGGGGATCGAAATCTGCAATTTTCGTATACTAGCCTAACACTAAAACAACGAGGCCACCGCTGTGATGTTGCAGTATTTCTCATTGCTCAATTTGTTGTCGTGGTCGTCGAGGCCGTCTTGCTATCGGGCTTGTTGTATGTCAATGACTACCATTAGGATGGTCATGGTGGCACCTGTTACAGAGGGATTCTTATAGGTGTTTTCGGTTCTGATAGTTTCCGCACAGTAACCTTGTGTGCACAATTCTTTTAGCAGGGGAAGCTGTGGGGGCTTTGTAAGCACTATATCTGGGGAAATTTTGGAGCAGAGGACAGCGTTTCTATATTCGAGGCTGCGCATAGTGCGGGATGGCCACGACCGCCGGCATAAAACAACTAGTGCCCCGATCAAAGAATGCACGCCAAAATGTGTAGACATGGTTAGAGTCGCCACCCTCATGAAGAACAGAACAAGTGCCGTTCTGACCACACTTCAGCCGTCGGAGCGGTTGTGTGTCCTGTGACGTCACGCCACGTGACCCGCTTCGGAGAGGCGTCGCAGCTGCGCGCGCTCGGAACCTCGCCGCTGCAATACCACGAGATTAGCGGTGATTTCACAGCTGCTTCGCCGGCGCTGGTCGTTCAGTCTCGCCATGAACGAAGCACGCGTGCGCCAGTCCGAGCGCGTCAACTCTTAACAGTTTTCGCTCGTATAACCAGGTTTAAACCATTCTTAAACCCGCCTAATTTTCAGTTATCTGGTTATCCCTGGTCAGCCTTGGCAGGAGAGCATATTACCAACGAAATGGTCGTCATCGCTGTGGTAGTTTGTGGTGGTGGTGGTCGAGGTAGGGCAGTCTTTCTGAACAGTGGTCCGTGTCGCGGTGGAAGCTGATCTCATGTTCGTTCCCCGCTGCCGCTGCAGTTGACGCACCGCTAGTGGCGACGGTTGGTGTGTATGAGTGATGGTTGAGGTGTTTTTTTTTGCTGAGCTAATGTTCGTGGTAGTTGTGCCTTTGTCGCCGTGGTTTTCGTAATGGTGGTTGGACAGATGGCCACTCTGTTGGAGTGTGCGTTTCGTGGCTGTAGTGTGCGAGGGTTATGGTCTATGTGCAGGAATGGCTCTTCGTGTTTTGGGGTCTGTAGATGTCCACTGAATAACCAGCGCTGCCGGCATGAGGAACAGCAGGAGCGTCGCCAGCAGACAAGTCAGCTGGGCTGAAATTTCCTCTGCCAAGAGGAGCAGGAGAAATGACGTTCTTGACAAGGCATACATGATGAGCTAGAGGAAAGCATCTGGAAGCTTTTCCTGCATTTAATGCGTATATGTCCAGTGTGGTTACGCTGTTTGACAGACGTTTTCCGGGTTTTATGGGTACGTTTATGGGTTTTACAGGTAGGTGAGCAGACCATGTTTTGCCATGTTTCGTTTTCGATAGCGCTGGCGATGTCCCGGAAAACAGTCTGGAAAAACGAATCTTTAGAATAGAATAGAGTTTATAGAATATAGAGTAGTGGGCTTGCGTATAATAAGGCACATATGGCGCTGTGCGTTCGAATCTCATTATACGTGCATTTTTTCTATATTCTCAAGCGCCCGAAGCTGTCGGCATTCATCCAGCGATCATGTTATCAGTAGCAAAACGCCATAGCCATGGGAGTCACCAGGCTTCTAAGTTTACTTATCTACGTCGATGTGGGCGGTGTGGTTGCTGCCGCAGTGGCTGTAGAGTTCAATGTGGGTTGTGGCCTCGTCGCGTGCGTGCTCCTGTGGTATCGTAGTTTGTTCATTGTAGCCCCAGTTGAATTCCGGTTCCCTTCACTGAGGCCATCGCAAGTGTCGTTTTCAATTGTTGAAATTACTGCTTTGGTGGTATTACTGTAGTGAACGTGCAGAGATTATGGTAGATGTACTTGTGTTGTGCGTGAGTTCTATGGCGGATGGTGGCGCCACTAGCATAAGGAATGGCAGCAGCGCCACCAGCAGGTAAAGCAGGCAGAGCTCAGTTGCCATCTGTTGCTGCTAGACATGAAGAACAATAGCAGTGCCTACTTGTACGCGGCCCACACGACTTTCCATGGCCGTAGAGTTGAAACGCTCGGGAGAGAGCTGCCGAGAGCAATTGCTCTACGGGTGGGTAGATGTCGCCACCATCCTTCTGGAGACAGAGGTGCAGATGCTCGCGCAGCCGCTGACGAGTAGGGACAGGCTGTGCTCAGCTGCGGCCACGTCACAGAAGCCTGCACGGGAAGAGCACCGCTGCTTTGAGGAACTCAATGGGAAGTCAGAAAAAACTGCAAACAAAATGCTTTTTTTTCGGCGGGAAAAGTGTTGGGTGCTCACGCGAGGAACTGCTGTTCGCTTTCGGAGCATCATCCACACTGTCGCGCTAAAATGAACAAAGCCGAGATTCCGAGGGAGCGGCCGGCGCGCGTGAATGCATTTTGTATATTGTCGCTGTATGAACTAGCTTTCATAGCAGTCTCCCTACTTATAACAGTGTGAAGAGCTTATTTCATGGCCGATTGCATGCAGACCATTCGAAACAATACCAAGTGCTTCGACACTGAGACCAGACATGCAAGAAAAAAAATATCTGCGCGGCCGCCAGCTTCTGACTTAGAACCACAAGCGCGGCTGCAAGATGGTGACGAAGAACAAATTGCCAACTTCATGTTTTGAAAGAACGCTCAGTTGTGACTGACTTGGTAAAATTATCCACGCCACTAACATAAAGATATGTTGCTTAGACCGTACATCAGCTTGATCAGCAGTAATGTGCTTCGCAATGAAAAGAAGCGGCATGTTGATGTTTAGGAATAGAGGCTGAGCTCTATGTACGGGAAGTTTCGCGCGAAGGCCCAAGCGAAGAGCGGCGGCGTCGAGCAAAATTTTACATGAATAGAGAGAGCGCACAGTGCACCTCTGGCGCACAGTACTGCATAAATGAAGATATTATGCACGTTCGTTGCAGCGCCGTCGTGGATTCCCCACAACGTCGTCACTGTCTGAGGACAGCTAGGCGCCTCCCGCCGGCCCGGTCACAACGAAGTGAAAATAGCGACCGCCGTCTGTGAGTAGCCAGTGGCAAGTGGCAACCTTCCCACCGTGGTGGGAACGAACTTATTGTACTACGTATACGAACTTGGCAAAGTACCCTTAGTATGCTACCTCGAATAAAAGTACTTGTCCAGCGTTAACCTCGTATTACAACTAAATTTCGCACATTAAGCTCTGATATAACGAACTTTCGTTACAGCGTCTGGGCCCCGGATTTAACTCAGTGTGTTGACCTTGGATATAAGAAACATAACTGTGTCGCTGTTTCGCTTAGGTTATAACGAACATTTGCCTCAACACCTTATATAACTTTTGCCTTGCAATTTTTTCAAAAGACCCGCCGGGGTATTTTCTTAATAGCTGAGGTGGACCTTCTATGCCGGATATTGTCCAGGACACTGTAACACAGGCGCAGCCGATAGGCCACGGCAGGAACGGAAGGAGCGTACACGCCTGGGAACGAGACAGGTAAAAACCGGCGTTTATTGTCAACAGAGGGTGGTTATATAGTAATCGTGGGGCCGGATTATGCAACTGTCAAAAATTCTGTCAAACGTGTTTGAGAGTGACGTCAAATGATGAAACGAAGAGACGTCACCGCTTGACGCAACGAGGAATCAGCCAATTGCAGCAGGGCAGCGCCCCGAGAGCAATTATTTGGACGGTGAGAGGCCGTCTGCTAAATTTTTGTAAAAATGCTTAAGAAATACGCTGGAATCAAAATAACTAATATTTTATTTTGCCAAAACATAGTTGGAAAATATTAAGCAAAAGAAAAAGCGTTCGAAGTTGTGCTAATAAACTGGCTGGCGGGTAACTTTTGCTGCCGCGGGGATGCGCTGACGGCGGTAAAACGTCAAGTCGCTTTGCACTAAAGCAGCCGATTCCACGCCGTGTTATTGTTTGTTACGCGGCGTCTGGAATCAAGCTACTGTGCGGTTGACCGAAGTGTGCAGAAAAATTTCAACGACCGCAGTGATAGGTACGTGACTACCGAGCGATCTTGCAAGGAGCGCACGGAACGAAATCGACGACGACAACTTGTTGAAGTCTGTGTTGTTCGGTTCTTTCGATCGATGACAAAAATGCCAAAAAGTGAGGAGTTGCAGTATGTGACGAGTGTTTGTCTGTGTCTTTTCCCTTGAAAAACAGAAGACGACCACGAAGTGCCGTTTGCTGGGAAAAATAACCTGTTTTGCCAGCATAAGCGTGTCTTATTTATATGTAGCTGAGTGTCACAGAGGTGACGACGGCACCCACCCCTTCTGCGCACTAACTTTACAAATTGCCTCCAACACCGGCTGTACGCATTTGCTCACCGTCGGTTGTGCGATGCCGATGTACGCCTCGTTACCAACGGCAGCCTGAAAGCCGCCAGTGGCAAATAACCGTAGTGCATACAGCACCTGCCGCCGCACCGACAGCGCGCTCTCACGCAATCCTCCCAGTTCATCGGCGAGTTCGTCGCATATCCACTTCACAGTCTGCTTCTCAAGTCGAAAAAGGCGTCGAAACAGCTCGTCCGGCAGGTCAAGCGCGTCTTCGTGCGCCCTCCTTCGCCGTTGCTCGCGCCAGCGCAGCCGCCTCAGTCGTATCGCCGCGTACACCGCCTCCATTTTCTCTCACAAACGCAACGGTCCAATTGACGGCCTCGAAACTGTCACAAAAAACTGTCAATTAGCGGCTGCATAATTAGGTGTGCAACGTCACCACTTCTGCCACACCAGTGACGTAATCTGCAGGCACCCATGACGCAAAAAAGCAAAATGGCCGCCGGCGACGACCGACCCATAGGAGTGAGGCTTATTGACACCTTTTTGCAAGCTTTTGACAATTTCCCTAATTGACAGTTGCGTAATCTGGCCCCAGGAGAGAGAACGGAAAGGGGAAAATGGCGAGGTAGACAGAAAACTTCACGCTTGCGCAGTGTGCAGCCTGCACTATGACACAGCTGCCGATACAACAGACACTCCGCTCATCAGAACATTTTGAACAGTCAGCATCATCAGTCGGATGATCTCCGCAGCAGAGACTACGACTGGGCACATCAGATGAGCAAAGGGTTGAGCGAAATGGTTGTCCGTGCAAAGTGGGCAACGCGTCGCTGATTTCGAAGCTCTGCTGCTATGACCAAAATGCAAGAAATTTCTGCATTGCAAAAGGTCGAGGTTGTAGCGGGTCGACGCAGTACACTATGGGCCGAACCTTAAGCTAAGATGGGCGCGAAAACCCTGCAAGAGCTGTGATTATGGGCTCTGCAGGCACACGAGAGCAATCAACATTTCTGATACAGCGGAATACTATTATAACGCCCCACCAGCGTCCTAAAGGTCCTCAAGCATTTCCTAAGGAGAAGCCGATGGGTCCCTGCCGCGGATGATGCCTTTGGTACAAGAGAGTTGCTCAGGTATGAAATGTGTAACTGGAAAAGACTCGAAGGATGTGTGATGAACAACACGCACCGGTCATCCGAAGATCGGCACAGAATGAACCTCCTGCGAAAGGGCGCACCTCAGAAATTTCCAAGTGGCGGCTGACAGAAGCCTTCAGCTGCCCCTGGATGATTTTAAGTTTTTCAGTTTTAGGGCTCCGTATCTAGCAGGTACAAACTCCATTAGAACCATCTTGACACCAATTTTTTCGAAGGACACCAGGAGCACACTTTAGGCCGGCAGACTGCGAATCAGGGTGCCGGACACCCACTCGGGGTCCGGGTGGACATCAGACTTGACTTCAGCCTAAATAAAACACCTGGCCAAAACCCCGACTCGTGTATCTTCACCTGAGAAGGTTGAAGAGGCAGTCCAAAGGAGGCTACAGGATCGAAGACAGGCACCGGGTCCACGGCAGAGCGAACTTGGCCCCTCTTGTTCGTTAGTCGATATCCGGTAGTCTTTGCCGTGGTTCAAAAAGCCTAGACACAGCAGATAAGTGGAAAGAAAAAAACGGGAAAAACATGCTAGTACCATGCCGAACAACTTTATTATGTATACCGACTACGATAAAAAATTAATCTGGATTATCTCAGCTAATCCAGGATATACAAAGCGAAAGATGTCGTTTACTGTGTTCGTTGGCGTTGGCATCGACAATAGAGTGTTTTAGTTTCACGTACGTAGGGGGTTCACGTACGCAAACGTGAGAAGTCTACGTAGCCTGCACGCAGGTGGTTTGAAACCCTTCTAGTTACACGTACGCGAAACACGTCGCTCGTTACGCCTAGCGCCATCTACTAAGAAACACAAACACTGGTTGTAGCCTAAATCATCCAAGACAAGTCTTTAAGCCAAGCCATTCATAGCGAGACCGTTGCTATGACGACGACCAACGCTACTTCGTCAGGCTTAACAGCTGAAAAATCGCCCTTCTGTCTGAAAAACAAAAGCCATTTGTCACTTGAAACCTTATGCGAGGGTAAGAATGGGCAAATCGAAGGCGACTACAACAGTTTAGAGCACGATATCGCCTCAAGGGATTAGCGACGAAGCTGTTATCGCCGTGAAGCGGCGGGCAGGGCGCCGCTATGTTTGTCAACGCTACGTGCGCAAGCAACGCAAAGACCGCAACGTAAAAATCCGAATCTCACGTAACTACGTGAGACCCGCGCATACCCTTTGCGTTCTGTGCATGCGCACTGGTCACCCGTACGAGCTCTACGTACGTGAAGCCTCTACGTACGTGAAGCTAAAACTCTCTAATGTTCTAGACGGCGATGGCTTTGAGGAAAGGAAGGGCGCATAACTGGCTCCCTGGATATGCGGATGTCTCGTTCATGCTTTGATACAAGAGGCGGTGGTGAGAGAGATATGTGGCCTGAATGCATTAGTGCTGAGAGCGTTGTGGCTGACATGTGGCGCTGCAGCAATAGCTAAGCCGCAGCGTTCATTTGGTGATCAATCTCTCGCTATCAACCATTAACTGCATGCCACCTCCCAGGGTGGCAGGGAGGGCGCTCTGCCTATCCCGCGTGCTGAACGCAATCAAAGCAAGCTTTTGCAGCTGGACACCAACGCCACGTACATGAAAGCGAGATTGAGGTCTGTACTGACCCACTGAGCCGGTTGTGCGCCTTTCCTTTCGTGAAAATGAACGGCCTTTGCAAAGTTGTCAACGCCAATGAACTCTATGAACGCTGTCGGCTCACTTGTTTCATTTGGATTTTGAGGAAAGCAAATGGCAAAGTAACCATCTCACATATCTCTGTGGACGCCCCAACAGCGCCGTAAAGGAAAGGATAAAGGAGGGAGACAACGAAGAAAGAGAAAACTGAGAATTGGAAGTTTGATTTTGAGGATAGGTGCGGCACTGCGCAGCGGCGAAACACCTGTGGCTCGGTGGTACTAGTGGCGCACGGGCAGTAGTGACTAGGGAGCAAGAGAGAAATATCCGCGGTGATCTAGGCTCGCGTTGTGACGTCATGTGCCTCCTCGAAACACCGCCACGGCGAAATCGGAAGTTCACGGCCAGTAAAGTTTTCGCTTTAAAAATATGGCATTGATTAGTTGGTGTTTTGCTATTGGTTTCAGCATCTCAGCGGCATTTTCAATGTGACTGCGCAAAGTAACCGCGCATGAGATATTTTGTATCCTCAGCTATAAACACGAGTTTTTCTAAACTGCATAGCTAAGTGATTAATGACGGCTGGTGGCTGCGATTGATGGTGGCTGGATTTTTGGTAACGTTATAGCGATGCACTTTGTTCGAGATGACGATAGAGCGGTGTCGTCTCAAACATACACTCTCCACCTCCTCCGCACCCTTCACAACGACCCACTCCGCCCGTAAGATTCCCCCTCTTCGCCACAATTTCCTCTAACTTGTTGCCGCTAACCGAACTGGCCCCTACCACCCCTGAAGAAGCCGAAGCGGCTCCGAAACGGGGCATTTTTTACCCACCAGGAAGTGGTAACTTTACACTGGTGCTCTTGGACTTGCGCTTAGCCTAGATGAAGTTAATAACATTTTCCAGTGTGTCGCAAGAAGCATGAATTAAGGAAATAACCAGCACCTTATGCTACACTGGATAAATCCTCGTAAACAATGTTATTGCAACTACGATGTCGGAGGAAGCACCCTACCCGAACGAGACTAGTGAAGAGTATAGCACAGTAGTTCAGAGGTAGCACCTTCGGTACAGGGGAACGCGGGCTCTCCTCCAACTGTCACAAAAATTACTGTCGCGACACGGAGCCGCCTCCTGGCGGCAAATATGAATTGGCTCCTATCCACACTTGCGCATAGCCCACTACTACCCTCTACGGTACTGCAGCTATTGCCCATCATACGGGCCTTGTATGGGCATGCCCGTATCCAACGGGCGCTCCTCCTACCGCAGCCCTGATCCCTAATACTGGGAGACAAGGATGACTTGCAGAACGCTGAGCAGAACGCGCTGGCTGATCTTTAAAGCTTAGGCAGGGGCCCCTGCAACCGTAGACCTGGACTGAGGGCCCCGCCCGAGCAGCGGAGGTTATCTTGTCTTACATTTTACAAAGTTTTTTTTCACTAACTCATCGAGGAAACAGCAGAGATTGCACTGAACTCACCGAATTTGTTTCGAAGGGCAATGAACGTCTCTGCTGTGCTCGAGCAACCTGGCAATGGTCTTGGAGGAAAGGGAACGCGAAGCTCGTCAAGTCGCCGGTCTCCACTTCATATTAGAGCGCAGCTCTTAAGGCCCGTTCCACGTTCCCGCGTCGCAGTCGTCGGCGTAGACGTCGGTGTAATCACTTGGCGAAAAAGGAGAGCAAAACGCCACCTGAAAAGTGGCCTCTGGAGGAAGGACCCAGATGGTGGCTAGCAAGCTTTGCATTACCGGCTATTGTAATCGTCTGTCAAGATGTTAGTGTCTGTTGCTTTTGTTCTGGCGGGCGAAATAAATCTAACTCTTTGGTTGGCTGAATGATTGATTTTACTTTTCTTGCCCTTCTCTGGCACTGCTTTGACTGTCCATATCTTTGCTAGCGTGGATAACTATGAAGCGCTTGCTTCAGTCGATGTCATTAATCGTAGCGCTTCTATTACTGGTAGACGCACAGCTCGTGTTTGGAATCGTCGTGATGGCTGTAGTGGCTAGAAGTGGTTGATGGCGTTCTCTTGATTCTCAGACTTGTCTCAATTATGCTTTTGGCTTCGCTTGTGGGCGCGATACCTGCACTTTGTCCTATTCGTGGGAGCGTGCTTTGTTTGATTCGTAGTTGGGTAATTATAGATGATTGGGAGGGCGTCGTACTGGTACGACATTTCCTGTGGTATGATATCACACTTGTCTTCTTTGTTCCTGCATTTTCCTTTGAACTGGAAGCGTAAAATTTTTCTTTGCTGTGGTTGCGCTACATTGTCTTGGTTTCAGGGGCATTTCAATTTTTTTTTTGCGTGTTTCAGTGCTCTTTCCACATGGAGCTTGCGACTGCGCTTGACTTTCGGCTGCACTTGACTTTCAGCTGGGCTTGACTTTCGGCTGCGCTTGACTTTCGGCTGCGCTTGCTTTGTTTGTTTCTTTTGTGTGTTTCTTGTTTCTTTGGTGTGGCTGCTTTTTTCTTTGGTGTGTGTCTTTGTTGTGTTCCTTTGGTGTGTTTCTTTGGGGTTTCTTTGGCGTGGCTGCGTTTATATATGTGACATTGTCTATGGTCTCGCTCATCGGGTCCTTCCTCGCTCTGGTAGCCGCTTTGAATGCTGTAGTTTTCGGACCCGTTGGTGTGTTTCGGTGAACTGGCTGTGTCCGCGCTGGCGGGTACGGTAGTGTTCATGGCGCAGTCACAGAAGTAGCTGCTATGGGTGTCTTGCTTCCGGTTTTCAGGGCTGTTATTTACTTTGGCTATGCTTGCTGAAGTTTTCAATCTCGCTGTTGTGTTGTGGTGTTGGCTTTGATATAGCTGTGGCTGCACTGCGGCTTTTGCTTTGTTGTGATCGTGGTCGCAAGCGCAGGGGAGTACGTGTGTGGCTTAATCGGGAAGGGTGTGTGCTGTGTTGTATGAATGGTCTGTGCCATTCACATGAGGAATAGCACCAGCGTCGACGATTCCAACGGCCTAAATCCAGCAATCTGTGGACCCGGTCAGGAAAAGAAGCAGCGTCAGAATGGAGGCAAAAATTTGGAAGATCCGACGGCCTCACTTCTACAGCTGCCGGCTGATTCCAAGCGCTGGGCTACGGTTGCCACTGGCCACATAGTAGCGTAGCCCCCAAGAAGTTCCGTAGCCCCGGACGAAAGGAAGCAACATATCTTCCCGTGGTCACCCGCGCCTTGCAGCATTTGGATGGATGCAACCTGCAAAAAGGCAATGCCCTATTTTGTATCTTAATTTCTCAATGAGCTCAGTGGTTTATATTCACACTGCTTAGGAATCTGTGCATCTGTGCTGGTGGCCAACGCCATCGAGCCAGTTATCAGAGTGAGAGCAATCTTTCTTTTGACATCACACGGGACGCACTGCTCTGCTGAAAATAAAACTCGGGAAGCAGAAGCAGGCGAGCAGAGGCGAACAGTCAAAGGAGAAATTTTCTGTTGCTGATGTGGCTTTCGGTTTATTAGAGTTTTTTTTCGAAGCCTTTCGGAACTGAAACTCTTCAGCTAATACCCTCGCATCTTGCGCTAACCGCGCAATCTTCCCGTGTACCTCATACGCTTGCATTCTTTCGGAATCCACTCATTTACCCCAGTTGACCATCGGTTATCTTCCAATCGCGTTGCTTGTCCTGCTCAAATAGACACTTAAATTTTTATTGATTTTAACTAGGAATTTTAGCTCACCTTTGTTCCCTGATCCAGTTTACTGTCTATCTCATAACGTTATCCAATTTAGCTTGAAGCCTTTTCAGTAGCCTCCTTGTTTCTGCCCACTAGGTGAGTACTGGCAAAATACATTTTTATACATTTCAGTTCTTTTCAATTTGAAGTTAAGTTGTTAAAGTGGTTGAAGTTTTATGATAAGCTGCGGCTAGGTTCAAAGCACTTAGCGCGGAGGCTCCAAAGCGAAGCACACTAGGCCTAGTGAGAGTGAGCTCGCGCTATGCTATCAGTTTACCGTCGCCAGGCGCGTAAGCGGGCAGCGCGTGCTGTGGGAAACCGTACTGTTTGGGCATGCCAATTTCATCCTTTTAACTGATTTATTCTTTCTCATGCCACCGCTTGTCACCTCTCACGCAGTGCTGTGAGATTGCTTAAGGGCGAAGCATGTGCCTGGTAGCGGTAGCAGGCGAAGTCTGAAGAGAATGAACCGGCATAGGCTTGGTAATGTGTAGCTGTGTGGAACCATTTATGTCGAGTTCGTTTAATTGTGCGCAAGAAGACAGCTAAGGCTTACCTTATAACATGCCAAACACCACATTAATGAATATGCTATGTCAAAAGAAAGATCGGATTTTAATGTTAGTTTGTTTAGGACGTTTGCTTCCTATAGAAAAAAGTGTACAGGTGAAAAATCTACTATTGCCTTTTCTCCTAAGAATAACCTATGTGGGCGAGACAGTTTGCCGGTGATAGTGACCGGGAGACTACTGATCTCCCCAACGAAACGATGGGTTCAGATGGAATACGGGGAGTCAGTGCTTTGGTTGAATTTATATAAGGGGTTATGGATTTATTGGCACGCTGCCTGTGCCAATATTACGCCCCAAGGTCTCCAAGCGTACTCCTATCACCCCTGAACGTCATTGACCCAGGGAGCGATCATTGACCCAGGGAGCGATTTCTACCAGCTACGCCATCTTCTGCCGCCCCAATCGGCCCACTGAGCCCCGTGCCCAGACACGTTCATTCGACCAGAGGGTGCTCCGGTGCTTAATGCAATAAACTTGGTGAAAAACAAAACTGGAGCCAATTGGTGGTTTCAGACCCGGCGTAAGCTTTTGAGCAGCTTCAGTGGTGTAGTGGAAGCTGCTCGTTTTCAAGTCCTGTCTTGAATGACCAAACTCTGTGCTCAGTGAGTTTCACTGCGTTAGGAGTGTAAGTGCCATTTTTCAAAACAACGTTTTCCGTGGTCTCAAGCCTCAACCGACCAATCAAAGACCTCTACACTCTACCCGGCTTCACCATCCAGACGGCCCACTCACTTTTTCTCTCGAGGGGCAGCTACTTCGCCGATCCACCGGGCAGGAAGCAAGATCTGCGGACATGCATGAGAGTTGTTCCACATTTAGGTGCCCGAGAGGGCTCTTAATCTTAACTCCTCAAAGCGTAGCACTTTGGGAATGTGCCGGATAAGGATCAGTGGAGGGGATGCTGGAAATACGACAGGGTTTGCAACTCCCAAGGATGCGTGCAAAGATTACGAAAATTGGAATGGTTCGAGGTTCCTTACTTTTGTTTCGGCGCGCCAGCTTAAAATTGGATGGCCTGTACGCCTTCAGGCTCGTCTACGGACGACTTTTATGGTGAGTCTATTGAACGACGTCCACTCGTTCGAACGTCTGCAGTTTAAATGGCAGGTTTGCTCTCGAATTTCAAAGAAGCGTTTTAAAAAAATACAGTAATGATGAGTAACGGTGATAACTGAATTGCACCTGCAACTGGAACTCTCATATGCGTCGGGCTTAGATTTATACGCCGGGCTTAAGATCGTTAGATTACGGTTTATCAGGAAGCAGTGGCGGCTCTTTAACTTAGTGCTGACGGTGTTAGATTACGTAGACCACAGCTAAAAATAAGGTAAGTGAACTCACCGAGACTGGCATTGCACAGCGCAGTTGCATGACAGCTTCAAAAGCAGCCTCTCGTTGCACCAGGAACGCCCGCCCGCAGGTTCAAGAGTGCTCCGGTCTGCAGCTGTCCTGGCCGTGTTTGTTGCCCTTCATGTGGAGCTCTATTTTGAACTGCGCTTCCTACCTGTTCGGTTGTTGGCATAATTTAAGTCTGTGCTGCGGCTGTGTTCGACTTAGACGCTTTGTGCAGCTGGTGGCTTTGTTAGCCCTGTCTCTAGTGTCGCAGTGGTAATTTCCTCTATGTGATTATGGTAGTTGTCAGTGTGTTATAAATCGAGAGCTTCTGTCGCGTTCTATATTGTCAAGAAGTTGCGCGAGTGGCCGCAAACGTCACAGCTAAGGTTCGATGGAGGACCGTGGTTGTATTGGTGATTTCTCTTTGCAAATATCTATTTATTAATCAATGCGATGAGCGCCGCCTAGCGGGTCGGCAAGTAGTAGCGTAGTTCTCGCTGTAATGTTGTTGTCGCAGTAAGAGAGGTGATGGCATAATTGTTGTTTTGGTTGTGTACTTTTTAGGTGAGCGGTCTCAACATGAGGGACAGCTGTAGCATGACCGAAGACGAAGTGGCCGCCATCGAGCCCGTCATGACGAGTCGAAGAGTTAGGATTACAGCGAAATGGAGTCGCAATGGTTGTGTCTCTACTTTTTGCGGGCCGGAGGTGACGGGTACTTTGAAGTGAGAGTCGCAATAGTGGTATGATGCTGCAGTTAGTTCATTTAGATGGACGTGGTGTATGGAGGAGACGCCTTGCGTTATGCCTTGGATACGACTGTTGTGTGTTTTCTTTTGTCGTTGTGCACGTGGATGTGGTTGTGTTCTATCAGGTGGCATGGATCGTCGCAGTACCAGGGCGGCTATTGTATGTAGGTGTTGTGGCGGTTGGAATGGTTTGGCGGAGGTGCCGTACTTGGTATCCGTGGTGGTTTTGTGTGGCCTGTGTGCGTGCAGCTTATGCACGGGCACATGAGGAATAGCAGAAACGTCGCTAGCTGTTGCGAAGGCAATGGCAGACATCAGCATCAGGAGTTGAGCCAAAGGAGCCGTGACTCGCGGGCTCAAAGCTTGGCCCCTCTGACAGCCTGCGAAAAGGTAATAACCGCTGCTTAGTTGAGGCAGTGTACTCAAAGCACGGCGCGCTATTGCATTACATCCGGAGTGCCTTAAGAAAGCGGTCCCGCGGGCTCCTATTCTTCAGAAGAACCTAACACATGCTGTAATTTCTACTTTTATACAACGCAAATTGAAGGCTGTAAATTTCAAGAGAAATACCGAGTATACGCAGTCAATGAAAAACACTGATTGATACCACTATGCTCGACACTCTCTACCGCGTGCCCGTCGACATGAATAAGTTTCACTCAGTAGGAATTAAGGAGGCACGTATTTTACAGAAGTCCGGACAACATCTCTTCGTTGAAGGTTGACATTTTTCGAAGAGACCCGTCATCAAAAGGCAGCTGGCTTGTATTTCATGCTAAACAGAGGAAGGAGAGAGCGACCAAAATAGCGAATAATCTATGCCATTTTGTAGCTGCAGAGCTGCTGTGATAGAGTGGTGCAGCATGTGATATCAAAGCTGTCTAGGTCAGAAGAGATGTATAAAAGGATACGGGATTAGACGCATCACCTTCAGATTCATTGCTTATTGCCGATACTCGCGTGGTTTTATATCCACTCGCCGTGCACTTCTTCCCACAGGCTATTACTGATGATGCAAGGCTTGTCACTGTAGCGATGATGGTTGTTCACTGGTCACAAGGTTGTTGCTCTCACAGCTGTGCGGGGAGTGCTAGATGTACTGCATCCCGCCGTCGACATTCGCGTCTTAGCGTGATAGCCGCAGCTCTCAATGTCCTCGTTGTAGTTACCGCGTGAAAAAGCTGCATGACGCTAAGGATTTAGTTTGTCCTCTTGGCACTTTTTTGACCGAGGTTTTGTCTAGCGTTGTCATGCGGGTGAGTCTGATGACCGTGCTGCGCTCCGTTTTTTCAATCCGTGGAGATGCAGTTGTGACTTTCGTGATTGCGCTGCAGTTGTCGATGCTTGGACGTGGTCGCCAGAGCACTGGTATCTGTAGTGGTGAATGTCCTGGTAGGATGGGGGTTCATGTTACTTCAGACAGGTCAGTTTATTGCTGTGCTTGCTCGTTCGCCGTCGTCGTGGTTGGTCCTTGTGAGCGAATAGTTGTTTTTGTCGTTTCTTCTTACTGAGTGCCTGTGCGGGGTGATTCCGGCTTTGTTGCTGTAGTTTTCGGAGCTGTGGTCTGTCAGATGGAAGCGGTCGATGAAACAAACTGTCCTATTCACTGTTGCTTCTGCCCTCCTTGGTTCCGTGTCAACCGCTGCGTTTCCATGGTCGTGTAGTGTTGCCGTTAGTTTGTAGCTGTGGGTCCTCTTGCTTCGTAGAATGTCGTTGCTCGTTAAGTGACCCGCACTGCAATCATGAGGAAAAGCACGAGCACCGCGAGCAGAATAGCCAGGTGGTCTTAAGTCGCCGATGACAGGAACAGATTGGAGGAATGTTGTTTTGCATACGACGCACATGACGAAGCACTGCTGGATATCTTCACGCTGGGACTTGCTTTGATTCGGGTGTTTAAGAATGTTCCATGCGGAGAGTGTGTACACATGCGTCACCTTGATTCCCAAAACGCACCGGTAGCAGACTTGTCGCTATAGGCTGGCAGTGTGACCCTCTGCAATGAAGAAGGCAGCACGCCGATATAGAGTGCCTCAACAGGGTCTTACAAACACTTGCTAACACCTCGGGTCAGAGAGTGTTCTCTCTTGGGCGACTCCAAATATAAAACGTCTTTATGTAGTTAAACGACATACTGAGCTTCAGACATGATTTGGGCTGTAACAGCGGAATGCTACGAAAAAGAATTTCTTGCCTTTCATCAGCAAAACAAAGGAATCAATAGCTCTTCTTGGTCGTGACAAATTACTTTGGCGGAATTTCTTCACAGCTAAGTGTTTTATGATTTCTTGCAGTAAATCTCTGATTCACATGGCTGCAGCACCTTTAGTAGCGACGTGGTAGTGAAGAAGCGATAAAAACTTCACGGGACACTGAAGCTCCACCTTTAGGGCATGACGCGATAGCTTTAATCCAAGCAGCACTGGTAATCGGTAATTTTTGAAAGGTTTTGACAAAAACGGTCCTACGAAGGACAAGAGTCAAACGAACCCTTCCGAATATTTGGCCGATTACCCGTGCCGCTTGGGAATGCGTCCCTGCAGCAGCCTGGGGTCGTCTTTTCGTACAACTTCGCAGACACACTCATTTTCTACTTTCCTTCATAGATAGCTGGGAGCCCGCATACAGCACCTTGCGCAATGGTGCAGCTGTTAAGGTATGCGCCACTGCCCCCACAGGGGGCTTCTTCAAAAAAAGCCACCAGTGGAGATAGTGCACCTTCCACATAGGTCACGTGTCGTTGCGACGTCATCACAACCTGCCCACCGCACTGTGAGCAGACTGCCCGTCCTGGCAAGTCGAAGTTAAAATACACGAGAGGTTGTTCGGGGAGTGAAACCTGCGTCTTAGAAGCCCCTTCCTCACCCCAAAGGAAAGGGTTTGGGGGGAAAGGAAATGCCGCAGTTTTGTCTCACTTCCCGGAGGACACCTGAACCTCTCCATAAGGGAAGGGATAATTGAGGGACAGAGAAGAAAGGCAGAAAGAGGTGCCGTACTTGAGGGCTTCGGAATAATTTCGACCACTTGGGTATTTTAAACGTGCCCTGACATTGCACATCATACAAGGCGCCTTTGCGTTTTGACCCCATCGAAATGCTGCCGCCGCGGTCGGTTTCTAACTCGGGTACACCGGATCAGTAGCCGAGCGCTCGAACCACTGACGCTCCCCGAATGAACCGAAGCGCGGCCAGGATACTTTGAACTAACGAGAGTTTTACGCCATAGATTAATTCATGCGTTTCAGTTCAATGTCGTTTAGAGCCCCATAAGATGGAGAGAATTTGCAATAGGAGAGAAATAATTACTCATTACCTTGTACCTAAGGGCAGTCATACGGCTATAGGGCCACTTGAAGGAAAATAAATCCACGTCACGCGTGCGTACCCAGTACCGTCGCCCCACCGCGCTATCGCTCTACCAACAGACCCAAATAGGAAGGCTAGCAGACGACATGGCGGCGCCGAATTTATCAACTCGAAGCAGGAATGGTGTAAGTCCGTTATGGTTTAGGGTAATCCCGCAAGATGGATTAAATGCTTCCCTGTCCTGGGCAGCCGTGGGAAGCTCCTGGGTGGATAATGAGTAATTGCTACCTTGTTCATTTGAAGAGACCTGACCGGCCAGATCTGCGACTTAGTCATTCTTTTTAATTAACGTGGGTCGCTATTCTCTCTCGTGAATTCATGGAATGAGACTACATGATCGCGCATCAGATTAAGGGCCCATGATTTAGGCGGGACATGAGATATGTCGCGACAGTGAGGTGCAAGCGCAGTTAAATGCAGCGGGATTTTAAAAGTCATTAACGTTGACATTATTGATGGCAGTCTGAGGAGAAACTGAAAGAAATTTTGTAAGCAGATACTCAGTTAAGCTCAGCAGAACTCGAGAGGCGACGACAGCTGAGAGAGAGCAGATTGCTGGCGATTCCTGATAGCATACTTCCCGGAACAAAAGGTAGCCTGTGACCCGTCGAGCCCGGTGACTGTAACATGTCGGGGAAATAATGCTGCAGACAACACAGCACAATAAGATACTAAAGGGCGCATGTGGCGATTTCATCTAAAAGGCCACAGAACTCAATTTATTTATGCTCAGCCGCCCCAGTACCGGCTTAATTGGAGAGATGGGAGAGGCTCTTGCTGTACACAGGCCGCTATAAAGCTGACGATGGTCAATAGACATTAATATATGCACTGTTCGTGAGTGTGGATACCTAGTTTTCTTTTCAATCCAGCGCAATTAGGTGCAAATGTGCTCAACGATAAGCCCATCAAAGAGTAAGGGAGAGCACAGTGCGCAAGGCTCATCTGACCTACTGCTGGGAACAAAAAGCAAACCCTGGTCAATCGCGTGAGTCATAAAAAACAACAAAAGCTTGGCTTGGGATAGTTCTTTTGACTGCGCTACGTTTCCAAGATCAAAAAGAGAAACTCAGGAGATAATGCTCAAGAAAGCGGTACTCCTCCCCCATAAACAGCGGACGCACGAAATACTGAGTGATTTGCAATGCCAGCTCCAACATGAACTTATTTCTATGACACATGACGAAAACGTTTAGCAGTCTACACGACAGTGATCAACCGCAACTATATGACAACGTGGAGTCGCAGAAGAATTGTAATGCGAAAGCGTTACTAGTCCCATTTCGAGAAAAAATAACATGACGTCATCACGCAAGCGTATAACGCACACAGCAAATCCACCACCGCCACTTCAGACTATCTTATATAAACGTCGTTCGTCTATATATGCTCATCACAGGGAGGAATACATACGGCGCCAGTTTTCTAGACATTTGTATCAAAATTGTGACGCACCGCTTGCCGTACAGCGTTCCGAGTGGTGTCATACGATTTCTCGATACATGTAGCTTGCACGTGCTAGCAAAGTTGTAGGCTAGCTTGCGACAGGAATTCGAACGGACGAGACAGACGGAATACAAAAATGTCCGTGTGCTGTGCGATGTCAGGACACGTTAACCAACCCCCGGACCTTCCACTATGGCATCTGTCAGAACCTATTTGTCGCTTTGGAACGTCAAACTGGACAATTTAGAGTTTTGTCAATTAATCTTCACGCCCTGTGCCACGTCTGTGGTGAAAAGGCTTCTCAACTGATAAGAAAATCGAGGTCACCCAAACCGTCACACTGATTAACTATGTCATCCTGAAGAGAGCTGCTTAAATGTTTTCAGGGCTCCAGTCGAGGGCAGAACGGAAAAGCTAGTGGATAAAGAGCACAACAGAGGGATGTCAAAACCAGACAAAATAGTGATCGCGGCGGTGGCCTAGTCGCTTGGGCTTCCGCTCGCATGCGGGAAGTGCGGCGTTCGATGCCCAGTACCCTTGCGGTATAAAAATTCATCATTATCTTCATCATCATCGAAACACATGCTATATGCGTTAGGGACAAGTGAGTACAAATAGAGACTGCTCAGAGTCTCCTCACCATTCGCAGGTGTTGATCGGAGGCCGGAGCAAAAGATGAACATGGCACGTGGCGATGTCATTGCCCAGAGTTGATGAGGCGATGTCGACGAACAGTAGAGCTTGAACCGCTGGGTCGAGACCACATGCTTCTCGCGAGCTGTGGTGGTCGTGGCTGTCGCTGCTCGTCAGTTCTACCTGCATGTGAGACGGGCGAGTCAGAAACTCAGACCCACTGTGTTCCACCAGCTCGGTTCCAAGTTGCTTGCTCCCTGCCTACGTTATCTCGCCATTCCTTCGATGGGCGCGCCTCTACGCCAGAACATACTTCAGTCTTTAGTAAGGCAGAAACTCGGGCTAGTTGGATATTGTTTGAACTCAAACGACAGTTGAAGACTAGCGTACGTCCTGTGTATTTGTGTTCTTGTCCCTTGTGTTCACTAAGCGCTAGAAAATTAGTTCATACTTCAGTCCTCTTTTTCGTAAGTTTACAATCAGCCTTTGTCATCGTCCTCGGAAGCTGAATGCAGCTGTGAGTGAGCGAGCAAAATACTATAAATTATGTCAGAAAACAGTAGTTGTCAGTAGTTGAGCCATAGAACAAGAGCAATAAAGGAATGATTGTTCCCTTTTTACCGCCTTGTCCTTTCAAGCAATTAGTCACTTTACAGACTTCTCTGCGGAGTGGCTCACGTATTATATACTGATCAGCGATCACACTTATCGATTACAAGGAGCCGTCCAGAAGTCCAGTCGTATGAAGAGGCTTACCGGACCGCCGACAGAAAATGCGGCACTTTGAATGTGTCCACATAACCTTACAGCTTAAGAGGTATTGCGAATGCTCAATGGTGCGAACCAGGGGACGGAGGTTTCAGCATCACTTGCGGAGACTTGCACTTTGATTTAAATTGCAGACTACACTCGCGCAAGTTTTCTATTCTTGATGACTGCGTTTTTGTAAATTGTCGCGGCGACGCTACAGCAGTGGGTTTGTTCGAGTTGACGAGGAAGCGCTGGCGTCTTGATATCATTTTTCAGTTCATGTCATAAAGTCCAGTGGAAGCTAGCAGCGGGAGTCGCACGCACACGATTCATATAATGCGTACCTCAGATACGAAATCAAAACGCACCAGCAAGCATGCACAGCCGTCCCAAGGCCGAGCTGGGCCCAGCGCTGGCAGTGGACTGGCCAGCTAGTCGCGTGTTGTGTTTTAGAAAATGCTTTGACCGACAGCCGGACCAAAGGAGGGGATGATTCAGTCTGTTGCTTAACCAGCCAACCTCTGGCGCTATGGAGCCTTTAAAGAACAATTGGTACAAACCTGTCAAATGCCAAGTTTACATTGACTGCTAATGGTTATTCAACTTTGAATACATAAGGAAATTTTACCAACCAGTAAGTGTTTTATTTTGATTAGTGCTGTTTTACTTGTACAGGTTCCAAATATTGCGTCGAAAGAGAAATGGACTCCAACAGCACCTGCGTGATTGCGCTCAAAATTGTGAGCTTGCTCCTTCGTCAGAGGGAAACACGGGCTCTCTATCCATTCCCACACAAGCTGTCCACCCTCTACCACATTTTTTTGCGTCTCCGAATGCACAAGGTGCTCCCCCTGTCAACACAGTTCCCACAAGCTTGAAGGCGCAACTGACTTGAAGGAACCTGTACGGACAGCGCTTGCCGACAGCTAAGGTTTAGGTGGTGGCCTCTGCCTCTGCAGTCCTGGAGTGGGGATCCCTTCTGAACAGTAAAGTTTATTCACTCACTCATCATTGCTGACCATAGGAACCCGCGTATCCGTCAAACCTATTGTGCTAGGACCTCAAATCATGTTCTGGACGTTAGAGAAAGTAGCAGATATTCCACTTAACTCACCACATTTGTTTCCAAGGCCTCCAGGTGTCGTCTTCACAGAGTTTGGGTCATCGGATCATGGTGATTAAAAGTGGGGAGCGAAGCTCATCAAGGCGGAAGTTCCACAATTTTTTCCAGTTTCTTCCAGCTGCTTTGGCAGACGGTAGTATGTTTGCTGCTCTCTTGTGAAGCCTTGATTATTCTATAATCTTCGCTGGCGTATGTCACGACCAAGAACAGGCTTCGGTCGATGCCAGTTATCGGTGCTTCTAATACTGGTAGACGTTAATGTGGCGCTTTTCTCCTCGTGGTCGCTGTAGTGGCATTCCTGTAGCCGCTCTCGTTTTCTTGGTGCAGAGGCTTGCGTCGATTGATATTTCAGCTGCGCTTGTGAGTATCATGGCTGTATTTTTGTCGTTCGTGGTTACTGTTTGGGCATTTCTGGTGGGATATCAATTGATTGTCTTATTGGCGTGGTCGTAATACCCTGACAGCTAGTACTAGCAGAGGGAAACGTCACCTACCACGGCAAGAGCGGAGGAATGGGCAAACGGAAGGTGGCTGCCACTTGCCAGAGGTGGTATGTGGCTTGTGAAGAGCTCCGCTCATACTTCGCATTACCGACTATCGTAATCTTCTGCCCGTTTTTCTAAAGTTGCGGTAATTAATGATAATAAATTAGTCGTGGTGGTCTTTGTGCTTGTGGGACATTTCATAATGCATGACATTGTGACCTGGGTTGGGAGTATGTGGTTTCGTGGCTGTTATGGTTGTTATAAAATCCGAGTTCTTTATACTTGGTGTTATGATTATTTTGAGACTATATGTAACTGAAACTGTGCCGGCGATGGTGGTAAGGTTGTGTATATGTCGGGGTCATGGTGTTGGTGCGTTGCGGGTTTTTGGCCTGTAGTTTTCGGCGGTGGTGTTTTCTTCGAGTATGCTTGCAGCAGTTCTCTTCGAAGTGTGCGTGCAGTAGTTGCAATCGCTGGCCCTGATGTGCTCATGACTGACCGTGTTGCATTTAATTTTTTGTGATTTTGACAGCAGCACTGAGTGATGTGATGCTCATGACTGGGTTTCATGCAGAGGATGCGTAATATGTCGCATGAGCGGCTGGTGTCGTTCGCTTGAGGAATAATAATTGCGCCACAAACTTCGGCGCCAGAAATGCGGCGATCTGTCACCGTCTTGAGGAATGCAAGCAGTGTTGAAAAGGACACGAAAGTTTGGAAGCTCCAACCATGGGTCGCGGCGCACGATCGATTCGGAGCACTGCGAAACGATTGCGAGTGGGGCGCAGCCTTGTACCTCCTCAGGAATTCCGTGGGCCAGGCGGAAGGCAGCGAAGCATCCTTGCGTGAGTGGCACCTTGCAGCCAGGCAATGTTTTTGGATCTTTGCAACCTGCAAAAAGGCAATGACTCTTCTCCATATCACACGTACCGATTGAGTGCCGTACTTTCTTTTCGCAATGTTTTGAAATCTCTCTAAACCTTTCCTTTTGGCCCACGCTATCGAGACATTTACGGCAGTGAGAACAACGCTGTTGGCGAAAAGACCCTGTCCACACTGATCAAGAAATGAAAACAAGAGCACAAATAGGCAGGCAGTAGAGTGGAATAACTTTAAAACAACGTGCGATAACTGGACTGGAACGGCTTTCGGTTTGGTCTGCGACTTTTCGAATTTTTCCTGTGAGACTATACGCGAAGATGGGCAACAAAAATGAGCGATACACTTTGCTGCCATTAGTACCCTGCTCAAGAAGCTCCTGATGGCTACGGGGTAGGTATTTGCTTCCAGTTATACCGTCCCAGACGGTGCAGTTTCATGTTGGTTTACCTTTGCGAGACGCAATAGTGATATTTACGAGCATCTTATAAAATACAACCCTCGCCACTGTCGCTTCGGCTTTCTAGTGCTCATCATAGACTTATGGGCTTGATTCCGGCAGTGGCGGGCGTATTCCGATACTGGTGAAATGTGAAAGAACCCGCGAAATGACTCTTCGCTTGTTGTTAGCAGCCGCGTAGCTGCCATGCGATTTGAGGTTAGTTTTGCAAGTGGGGGCGTAGCCTTGTATCGCATCAGGATTCCCGTAGCCCAGCTGGTTTTGCCAGCTCGACAAGCTCGTAGTTATTAAAACGCCATTCCACTCAAGTCTGAAAGAATCGGCGCACATTTGGAAAGGCGGCGCAGCCCGGAAGGAATCACGCCGATCGCGAAGCTTGGAGAAAATTTCGCTCGTTGCCGACGGAGAGCGCGTAACTGACGTAACCTCGACGGTGCTGAGTGAGGCCCTCTACAATTCGCTCGAGCGCTGTGACTCCGGGTCGGAATTAGCTTTCAGGAAGCCACACTCCGCGCCTGATCGCTACCAATGGCGACGTTTGCCTCGACGGGAGGGTGACTGTGTTGAATTGCAGGCGCTACGGGCATGAGCAGGGCCTGCCTCGGCGCGAACTAACGAATAGACGCGGCGCGCCCTAGGTTTCAGTAGCGCCCGCAATTCACGATAACCCTTGCACTACCGTACTTGGAGGCACAAACGTCAGAGGTCGGCAGAAAACGGACGTAACGACACGACGAAAACTGCGAATCGGACGCGCGCCTCTCGTTGTTGCTAATTTGCGCACTCGAATCTCGCTATGTATGCGGCAGACACCTAAGTTTTCATTAGCGCGATTAAACAATCCCAGCGCCGGCTGGCTGCGTCAGATTGGTGACAGCTACGCAGTACTTTTAAGGTTAGATTCAAATGTCTTTTGTGGAGACGGTGTACTCACCATGATCTTCTTGTCAGTCGGAGGTACAAGCCGAGAACATCTAAGGCTCCGTGGCTGTTAGGCGTTGACCGGAGGCTGGTGTGTTGTGCGGAGCCTGATAGCGTTTCGAAGATATCCATGTCGATGTTGTCACTCCCAGTTGAACATCCTTGACAGTTCTTGCAATAACGACAGTCGCAGAACTTGTGGTTGTGGCTGTCCCGGTTGCTGTCGATGGCGTCCACACCTCATTGGTCCGAGGGCCGCTCTAGCCTGCCGCTACTTGGCCGGGCAGTGAGCATGATCTGTAGACCTGCGCGAAAGGGGTGCAACATTTAGGCGCCAGGAAGAGCTCGTAGTCTTACACTTCATGCGCTAGCATTTTAAGAACAGGCGACGTAAGGGCGGGAGACTGAGCTGCTGGAAATAAAATGACAGTGTTTGCACCTTTCCAAATACGCGTACAAGAAATAAGAGAAGTTTCGATTTTTTAAACTCTGTGCGTGTGTAGATATTGCTTCTGTTTTCTGAAGCCACCTCAGGGGGAGTCGACATAGCTGCTCACGGCTAGTTAGGCTTTGCTCAGCTGCTTCCACGCTCGAAAAGCCTGCTCGTGAAGTGTTCCTGCTTGGAGGGCCCAATGGGTTCGGAAGCGTGCCTCAGAATGTTCTGAAAGTAAATGCACTTAACGCCTTGAGTATAAACTTCTGCTTCTCACAAACGTCAGAATTATTAGTGAGAACTCGACTGCACACGCAGATTGCTGCGGTGAATGGTGGAACATCACCTATATTGCCGTGCTGAATCGAAGAAGATCTTTGCAGCCAGCGGCTATTCGCCGGAGCGGAAATTCCGCGGATGATCACTGTGCGAAAAAGCACGCAGAACTCTCTTCCGGTTTGATCCGTGTGAAGAACCCAGGGCATGATGGATTACGCGCATTTAGAGGTATTACCATTTTAGAGACGCAACTAATTCGAAAGAGTTAAGGAAATAGAAAAGTAAAATTCAGGCCCTCACCAGTTCAGTGTCACGATCATGGAGGCAGGCTGTATACGCTAATTTCTTGCCTGACGTAAACCGCCTGTCGTTCGAGCAGAGAATTACTTCTGTGGAATGTAAGATGCATGCAAGCGGAGTTACGTGCACTAGCATGTGTGAAATTCATTGATATCAACAAAGCCACGGATGCTTGAAGAAAATTTCCTTATCGCATGACCCATGTTCGATCCTGACCTTGACAGCCATGTTTCGATGGAAGTGAAACGCAAGAGGGCCCGTGTGCTGTGCGATGTCAGTGCACTCTAAAGATCTCCATGTGTTCGAAATTATTCCGGAGCCCTCCACTAATTACGGCACCTTTTCTTTTCTTCTCTCAGTCACTCCTTTATCCCTTCCCTTACGGCGCTTTTCGGGTGACCGCCAAGATGTGAGACAGATACGGAGCAAATTCCTTCCCCAAAAACCAATTTTAGTTTATTGTCGCATGCGCAGCTTCCGCCTGTTCAAGCAAGAATAAATTTGAGGTGACATTAATGCCACATGGTAAATACCTGTCCCAACAAGCACAAACAATTTTTTCACAATGCTTGGGGCCGTTTATGAAAATCGACAAGCAATTCATGAACTCACCGTAGTTACCGTCGCACAGAACCAGAAACAATCTGTCGTCGGGCCCTGCAGTCTGAACGGGAAAGGCTTCCGATTGAAATGGATGATGTCCATTAGGAGAATCGCTGGTCATGGCTGTACAGGCGCTGCTGGCTGTTCGTTCTCTCATTGTGTTAGACGCACCACAGGATAAAACGGTAGTCGCCGAGATTGCAGTCCTTCATGCTGCGTCCGTTTCAGAGGGCACGTTGATGGTGAGCGCCGTTGTCTTGGTCTTCATTGTCGTCGCCGCAGCAGTAGCATTCTGTGGCCATAAAAGGTGACGTGTCCTCTTGAGCCGGTTACCTTTGAAGGTGTGTGTTGTACCTCCGTCGGACCTGTGCTATTATACTCATGGTACAGGTGAGGGTTTATGCGGCTGGGCCGCAGCGTCTTCTCATGTGTGCCTAGGATGTCGGATAGCTGTCCTGGCTGTGTTAGTTATCCTGAGCTTTCCGGAATGTGAGTTTTTGGCGCTGATGGCAGGGGGCGCACACCAGTGCGTGATTGCTGTCTGTGATATCGTAGAAACGCTCGTTGAAGCTTTTTTATCTTTCTGTGCTGTGACTTCACAGGTTTTTTTCAGATAAGTGGTCAAGTTTCTGATAAGTTGTTTCTGTCTGCGTGCTGCGCGTTGTTTTAGGTGCCATGTTGTGTCGAAAAAAAGTGCTGTCTCTTTGGGGAAGAACATTGGCGCTGTCGCAAAGGCAGCTATGGGCGCCCGCATGAGGAACAGTAGGAGTGCCGCTCTCGAACTGAAACGCCTGCACAGTGAATCCTGGCGCGGTGGAGATCTTCCAGCCTTGCTAGTGTTTCTGCGCGGACTTGTCCAGGTGTCACGAGAGCGTTGATTCAGCCGGATTCGGTGCTCGGTTGGCGTCTTGTCGTGACCTGCAATAACAACGCAACGAGTCCTTACAGACCTGATACACTTGGCAAACCACACATTTCTCTCTTATTTTAGCTTTCAAATGTAGCTCGATGCGATGAGCGGCAAAGAATTTACTTCAGTGGTGCTTATGTTTCTCTCATGACAGTAGTGCAGCCCAGTTGTAAACAACCTGGAGTGTCACGCTGATTGCTTTCGTTGCATCCAAAGTTCGTAGTAAGCGGACCTGCCCTATTAAAGCCGAAACATAGTGAGACAGGAGTGAGGCGTATTTCTGTAAAACGTCCGTTTCGCATGCCTGTTTCTTGAAAGAAGGCCCTATCAAAACCTCTCCGGCGCGGCCATCTGCTCCTGGTGGCGACCATTCTATCAGACAAGGCACTTTAGGGACGCGATAACAGCGATAGCTATTGCGGTGTTGCCGGTAAATGGTGGTAGGTTGCACACTTGTCTACAGTCCTCGACAAAGTTGTAAGGACGGAGCGACGAAGCAATTCCAGAGCATGCACGTGCAGAACGTGTATTATGCGTTATCACTGTGCAAAACTCTCGAGCAGTGCACTGAACTGCAGATAAAGCGGCACAGCTCGCAGCAGTTGCAAAGTTCTTGAAGGAAGTGTTGCGCGGAGGTAGAACCGCACAGACTGAGTGGTGCGCACGGCTCTACCGCTCTACACAAGGGCGACGTAGGCTGGCTGCCACGTGACCGGATGGGCCAGCAGCCGCACCTCGTGACAGGTATTCTGGCTTCTTATACTGCTGCCTTTGGTTC